>NC_136501.1:62452317-62457317 GCF_053919585.1 Euprymna scolopes
ATAGAGAGTCGAAAAAAAACAAGCATTCACTGCTTTTTTTTTCATAAGAGATATGAATTTCTTTAATCATAGAAAAAATGTTTGTAAACGGCCTCTTCGTCGCCAACGGAGAGTTAATATGGGCATGGCGGTAAGTTTACGCTTTATTAATATCTTGTTTGCTGTACAATATATCCAATAACTATTCGATGTGCTAGAATGCACACGCCGTTTAACAAAGTCTAACAATAAATAAAAGAACAAGAAAGAAACGTATTACTGTCATGTACGAAATGAAATACATCTTTAGCTCAAAATTTAATATATCATCAGCCATTATAAAAAATTAATAAATAATGGATGTTTCCATGTACAAAAAATATCAATAATAATTGCTATCAACATGCGGCCATGTAATATGTGCCCGTCGAATTGAAAATGCCATTTTAAACTTAAGCGTGACAGATAAACGAAAATGAAATTTTAGCATGACAGACGGAGGGAAAGACAGTGTCATATAACGATGCATCGACATAAATAAAAAGCTATTTAAAAATGTAAGCATTGCCAAGGTCGCTGGAAAAATGGTTGGATCCTTCTACCGCTCCAGTAGATATTTCACTCCTGATGCAATTCTCTACCTATGTAAAAGCCAGGTACGGCTAACGATGGAGTATTGTTTCCACATCTGGGCAGAAGCTGCTAGAAGCAGCTTATCCTGCCTTGACACAGTTCAACATAGACTTCGTAACATAATGGAGGATGCCATTTTCTCTTCCCTGCAACCTCTTTCCCACAGAAAAGACGTAGCGAGCCTGTCTCTGCTTTATCGTTATTTTCATGGCAAGTGCTCAGCTGAGTTTCAATCTATGGTTCCCCCCTCGCCAAACTTTCACAAAAAACATTCGTCTAGCCAAAAAAACACTATTAATAATTTCCCACACTCTTTATCTGTGCATAAACCGAAATGTAGATTCCACGAATCCAGCTCCTTTCTTAGAACTGCACGCCTGCGGAATTCTCTTTCGATTGCCTGCTTTCCAGCTGACTACAATCTGATTGTTTTAAGTCCAACATAAACAAGTTCTTGATAGAACCGTCCCCCTAAGTAATCCAATTTACAAAATGCCCACTACCTATGTTTACTACGCTATACTCACATTAACTAATGTATACCAATTAACCTATATCCTCCAGTGGCCTCCAGGCCTTGATAAGTGATGATTCCTGTGTAAAATAAAAAAACAAAAAAAACAGGACAAAACAAACAAAAAAAATCACATTCCAAATAAACGCGTGACAGAGAAGTACCTAAACCCTTGCGCGTTACGCGACGAAAATATAATAGTAAAAATAAATGTGACAGACTAACAAATGTAGTTTTTCTTTCAAATTAAAGCCTTACAGACCAATATAAACATACTTTAATTCATTTAAAATATAGATACGTCCATTTCTTCCGTTCGTTAGCGAAAAATGAAATGTAATTTAGAACTTAAGCATGAGCGACTAACAAAAATATGTTATTCGAAATTAAAGGATAGCGGACGGACCGATGTTCTGTATATGACAGGACCCATTTACAATATGCTGCTACCATTCAAATTTCACTATTAGCAATTTACACGATTATTTCATATTACAATGGAAAAATGCGAGCATGAAAAGTAATATGGTTAAGCTTAAACATGAAAAAGTAAAGGACTAGTTGTTAAAACTGGAAAAGAAAAGGACAAGATATTCTATTATAAAATATAATAAATTTATAACTTAAAATATTGCAGCATCAAGAATTGATTATATAATGTTATAAATTGAATTTTTTAAAAATTCTTAATGTTGCAATATTTTAAGTTATTATATTTTTTACTAGAATATCTTGTCCTTTTCTTTTCCAGTTGAAACAACTAGTCCTTTACTTTTCCATGTTTCAGCTTAACCATATTACTTTTCATGCTCGCATTTTTCTATTGTAATCTGTGATTTCTCCAGGCTTCCAGTAAATTCCCTTGCTCTTTGTTTAATTTCAGTATTATTTTTCTTTTTGCTCTTTGTTTAATTTCAGTATTATTTTTCTTTTTGCTCTTTGTTTAATTTCAATCTTATTTTCCCCCATAAACATAAAATACATACATATATATATATATATATATATATATATATATATATATATATATATATATATATATAACGAAGTACGGCACTCGTCTGCTTTCAATAAAATCCCCACAATTATCTCCATTTCATTCTTTCATTCTTTTAATCTCTGTTTCACTATTTACTTCTCTTTTCGCGAGAGCGATGGATTGGTAGCAGCAGTAGTCGCTGAAACGACGTGGTTGCTATGGAAAGCAGTCATAAAAACGTCACTCTCCTCCTTACGTTTTTTTTTTCGGTTAAGCCACCAGTAACTTCATCATAACATTTGTTTTACTGAATGAAAATTGAAAAAAAAATTCACAATATATGAGAAGGTGATCTATAAACTTTAATAATTGTTTGAAATTTGGTCAAAAAATGAGTGAGCGGTTAAGCTTTAAAGCAGTTCTAAATGACTAAAACTGCCGCTTAACCATATATTCAAACACTGCCGTTTTTAATGATAAAAGCGTGACACGCACTGTTTTATGCAGAAAGCCTCTTCGATAAGTGAACGCAAATAGGATGCGTCCATGCAAGCTATGCTATTAGCGATTAACAGAACCGTGACAAATAAATTAAGAGTCTTAGACAATTGAACGTATTTAATATAGTCTACGTCCATGCAATTTGCGCTGTTAGCGATTAAAATGATATTTGAAACAAAAGCGTGACGAACGGACTGATCGACCTAGGAGGTCCCTTACGTCCGTGAACGCATTTAAAGTAACCTTCGTCCAGTAATCTACGTTTTCTTTTCTTTTTTGTTTTTTACTTAGAAGTTACCCGCTTATCAAGGTCTGAAGGCCTCTCCAGGATAAGGATTAAGTGTTGGGTTGATAGTGAGACAATATAGCATAATCATGTGGACACACTGGTTCCCGTTAAATCACCGAAGTTAAGCAATGTTGAGCCTGGTTAGTACTAAAATGGGTGACTGTATATGCTCTCCGCTTATCTCAGCATTGTTGCCAATCAGGATTTTGCCTTTTCTTGCCACTGGACCCAAACAGTGCCAATTCAGGAAACGTGCGGTTGGAGATTGCGTAACCCTTGCCTCACAATTTAAAAACACAGCTATGCTTACAGGGATGCCCATTTTATTTTGAGAGTGTATAGAGTCATCGGAATCATCGAGGGTGAGACATGATCGACTATCGTAGAACATGGGTAGGGCTACATTATTCAGGAAAAGGAGGGTTCCAAAGAAATTTATTGACATTAGATTTGAAGATGACCTGTCGAAAGCAAACACACGGTATGGAGTTCCACAAACCAACAGTTCTAGGAAAGAAACGCTACTTTCCGTTTAGCCTTAGGCGCAGATAGAGAGTAAGGGAAGTTGTTGGTGGCTGTTGCATTTAGGGGACTATTCGCTGCGAACGTTTGAAAGGGAAGGACCATAGACCGATTAGCGATTAGCAGGATATTTCAAATAACAACGGTCAAAGCATCATAGACAGATAAGCGAACTCATTTAAAATCGGCAGTGTTCATGCAATGCGAGCTATTGTCGATCAAATGGCTATTTCAAACAAAAGCGGAACAAGTGAATCAACCGACATGGAAAGCCTCTAGAATACGCGAAGATTTAATAATCTGCGGCCAATTTAATAATCCAAACGGTCATCTTAAGCGAAACCCGACGGACAAAACCTCTCAGCGCGGTTTAAAGACGCACCTATAACCAGTTCATACTGTGGGCGTAGAAAAGAAGTAAAGAGGTAAAAAAAAAATGCTATCTATTTTAGTATTTTTATTTATTTATTTATTTTTATTTATATTTTGTTTTTGTAATTTATACATGTCTCCTTTTGTGTGAATTGTGTAAGTTGAACCAGTATAACCAATATTAGAAAAAAAATGGCGTTTTTATTCATATTTTTTCCATCAAAGCCAGCATATTATTTAATTGATTTAATGAGTCAGCATAAAAACGATAAAAAATTTTTTTTTTTTTACTTTCATTTTTCTCAACAGATGTTTACGCACAGTTCCACATATTCTTTCTTTCTTATTACAACTGATCTGTCTTGACCAAGAAATACGATAATATTAAGATACTAGCAAGCTGTCCGGCGTAGCCCGGCGTTCCACGGCGTCGCACGGCGTTGCACGGGAAATTATTTTTGCCTCTCCACATACGCGGCGTCATACATGACGTCATGCCCGACGTTATATGTACCTCTACTGGTTATGACGTCATACATCATACATGTTATGACGCCTTACATGACGTCATAACATATATATATATATTAAATACTATGACGTTATAGTACTCAGGCCGAGAGTCACTATTTGTAAGAGAGTGAGTCGGCGTCCAACAATTCGTAATTGGGATCTATTAATTTTTAAGACCAAATGGTGCAGGTGCAGGAATCTCTAAAAGGCGAAAGTAATAGGGTATCCACGGGACCGTTAAAGTCAAATTTAACGAGATCTCCGATAAACAGAGGGTTTTCACCAAATGGCATCCTCACATACATAAAATAAAAGTATGAAAATAACGACACTTGACAAAGAACACAAGATCGCTGTTTTAATATCAAGTAACAACATTTAGTTACGTGTTAGAAAAATTAGCACAGAGCGTTCTAGCGTATGTGTTTTCTTGTAATGAATGCTCCTTATGCAAGATTACCTGAATAAGGATTTTGCGAAAAGAGTCTGAAGTTAAAGATTATTGATTTTTATGAACACGTGGCTTGAATGTGGTTACTTTGCGAGAGGAAATCAGTCATTAAACCATGTAAGTGAAATGCGTGCGTGTGTGTGTGTGTGTGTGTGTGTGTGTTCATTACATAAGAAAACATTAGTTAGAAAAAAAAAACATTGTTAAAAGAAGATTTAAATTCCCGTCCAATGCGGTAATTTTTCAC
>NC_136501.1:62462317-62504817 GCF_053919585.1 Euprymna scolopes
AAATTTTATTCGCAGTTTCGTGTTAGGGGTGTCAAAAATTTCTACAAAAATTTTGATATACCTAGCGGTGCTGTATCAAAAGAGGAAAGACAGTGGGAGAGGATTGTAAAGTGTAAAAGATTGTGTTAAATCCAAGGAAATGTCGTTGAAGGAGCATGTGTTAAGATGTGTCGAAGTGATGCTAAAGGCTGTGCCCAATAAGGTGTAGGTATGTGCGATCAAGGCTGATTATGTGAAACCTATATATAGAGAAAGGGCAGAGGAACTGGCTAGGAGGAAAATGCACGGAAAGTTCTTCCAGAATATAGCAGAAGTGGCTGATGAAAGATCATGGCAATGGCTTACACCTGGGTATCTTGTTAAGAGTACTGAAGCTTTTGCTTGTGCAGCACAAGAGCAGGCATTAGGAACACGATTGTTCAAAAGAAGTGATTCTAGGAGAGGAAATTGCTGCAGAATGCCGAATTTGTAGTAAGACCTCAAAGTCAATTGCGCACCTTGCAGCAGAGTGTAGTGGACTGGTCCAGAGAGAGTACCGCAAAAGTCACGATCGCATGGGACTGAATATATTGGAAGGTGTGTGAGGGGGTTGGGGTGAAGTGTGCTGGAAAATGTTTGAAGGGGGTGCCTGCTGAAGTGAGAACAAGTGAGGATGGCAAGGTAGAAGTATGGTGGGACAAACGTGTCATAACGACCAAGCAATTGGAACATAATCGTCCGGATTTGGTCATTATTGAAAAAAATCTAAAAAAGACTGGCAGATTGTAGACTTTTCAGTACCCTGGGACAGGAATGTGAAAGAGAAGGAGAATGAGAAGTGGAGCAATTATGCTCCATTGGCCTTGGACAGAATGCGTATACACGGTGTTAAAACACAAATAATCCCGGTCGTAGTTGGTACACTAGGAGTAGTATCAAGTCGTCTGGAAAGACAATTCAAAAAACGATAAATATCCGATGTTTTAGACGGCCTGCAGACCTCTGCAATTGTAGGTACCACCAACATCCTTAGGAAACCCCTTGATCTTTGGAACTTCTAGTTTTAAGCCAGGATTGAGGGAAATCCTCTGGAAATGAATCCCATACTTTTCCAGAGAGACGTTGATAAACGAAATCAGAATTATTACTATTGGCTTAAATGGAGCTTTCACACAAGTCATAAAAGATCTTATTGAAAACCATGTCGTTTTCCCTGGAAGCTGAGTGACAACAAGTCTCTCCAGACGTCCAACACTCTCCACCTCCTTCGATAGCATTTGCAAATAAATTTGCGTTATGGCAAAAGCTTCTCACCATTGATTTCTCGCTGGCAGCGGCCATTGGTCTATATTGGAATTTAAGTGACACTACGCCTCCCCAAGGTTCCAGTTCTCTTCGCGCTTGTCCAGAGGAGGTCTGGTCAGCGTTCTCTCCTCGGTCTTTTCATCCTCCTTGACCCTTCTCGGCTATTTGGTATCACACTTTTGGGGGGTGGGAGGGGATGTGTGATGGGGTGATACAACTTATTGATATGCAGATACATTGTTCGTCATTCCCTGCAACTCTTTTTATTGTTTTCCCTTTGCAGTAGTCTGTTTGGCTCACGCATGTGGTTCATGTTTATTATTCTCCGCATTCAAGGGTTTTCCTTAATTTCAGCTGTCTTCATTATCGTTAGTCGTTGTATTTTTGCAGCCATTCTTCTGATTCCATTTTTTTCCATTCTTTTTTAAAAGTTTTTTTTTCAGAATTGTTCCTAGTGCTCCTACTATTATAAGCATTATTTTGATTTTCTTCATCATCCAAATCCCTTTTAACTCTCTGGCTAGCTCTGTTTTTCCTTTTCTTTCATACTTACCCTATGGTAAGCTGGGACAGCAAAATCTATGATTTGACAAGATTTTCTTTCTTGTTAATTATTACGACATCTGGGCTTCTTGCTTAGCAACCTTGTGTGTCTTGCCGTTTGTGTTGCCGATTTTCTTCTGATAGGCAAACTATAACAAATGACCATAGGCTATCACCATCTTTCTTAGTCTTTCAGCATTTTCTTAGTATACATGGCTTGTAATATTGTTGGGTTAATATGCACCGTTATACGCAGGTTTAACATTCACGCTTTATGCATGTTTAATACTCTCTACAAAATCTGTCGCTACCAATTTAACGTTCAGTGTTTATTCTTTAGTGTTTTTCCTAATTTCTAACCTGCATGCTTCGAACCCATTTCGGACAGGAAAATCGACGAAAAAAAATTATCAGCCGTAAAGAGATTAAGAGGACATGCAGATAAAACACTGGATGAGAGGTAGACTCGGAAAGATCAAATCAGACAAAAAAACTTGTCAGCATTCATATTTAGATGAAAATTAAATGAAATAAAATGACAATGACAGAAAGCTTTCTATTCTAATAGTTTCTTCCCACGAACAGCTATACTTTGGAATTCCCTTCCTGCTACCTGCTTCCTTGGCTGTACTGATCTTCAGAAATTTAAATGTAACGTAAACAATTATCTTGTTAATCTTTCATAGACATAACCCCAAATAGTAGCCCTTACGTCCAAGTGGCGATATGCTTTGTAAGGGGTTAACATAAGTAATAAAAAAATGTAACGACGCCGTTACAAAAATGATGTACAGCGTTACAGAGACAATGGACAGATAAAACAAACACAGTGCTTGGTATCGGATGTTATTCTTACTTCATCGGTTTATTTCTAAGATATATATCGCCGCATGCACTAAGATTCTCAGTAGGTTGAAAAGACACACAGACAAAACGGGAGAGCGAGAGAGAGAGAGAGAGAGAGAGAGAGAGAGAGAGAATTAGGAAGATTAAGTTAGACAAAAAATTGTATCAGTGTCTATATTTAGATAAAAACGAAATGAAATAAAATAACATATATCAAAGTAAAAACTCACACAACACTTTATCTGTTTGACATATTTGGGTCTAGTGTTAGAAACCTGGCAATGTAAGTTGATAAATGACTTTGAGAAAAGACGGGAGTTTTCAAATTGATGGCGAATATTAATGCAAATATTAATGCGTGAAAAGGCATTTCAAGAATTTTATTATTGCCGTATAAGAAATTAATTACGTCCAAAAAAGAACTATTAAAAAAATGAAAAGTATACCATTCTTCGCGTTGATCTGTTTAATAAGTTTTCTTTTATATTTGATAAGTGTTAACGTGATCCACCCTAAGCTGTCATTTCCTGAACTTTATGAAAAAGCATATCAATCAGAGAAACTCGTACGACGAAAACAGAAACAATCTATGACAACACATGTGTTCACTACGTGCTATTAGGTTGGCCAAAAAGTTAATTGCATTTTTTTAGTAGAAATTAATACAACTGATTTTCCACGCTTGATTTTTTAAATGTTGAGAATATCTGCGATTTGTCTGGTTGTCAAACGGTCATCATATTTAATTAGGGCTTTCACTTGTTTACTGTCGACGATGTTTTTGCAATCGAGCAAACCTTTTCTAGCAAACCCATTCTATAACATCATTCTCCTAATATGCATCACACACACACCTTATATATATATATATATATATATATAAAGAGAGAGAGAGAGAGAGAGAGAGAGAGAGAGAGATTTTGTTATTGTTGATTTGTCAACGAATACATACGGTTAATATTGGCTCCGCCTCGGAGCTAATTTTTTTATTTACTTAATTTTTAATTTGGACGTATATAGCATTTTTATTTATTTATTATTTTTAAAACAGTAATCTACGTACACGCGTGTTTCAAGGTCATTACCTCTCGTCAGCGTAGTTTAACTGTTTCTAGGGATCGAACCTCAGACCATGTTTACCACAGTCCGGTGCCATAACCGTTAAGCCATAATCCCTAGATTAATTATACTGTTTATTTTTATCGCTTATAAATTTAGATTTGTTATTGTCGTTTTTTCAAGCGATACATACGGTTAATATTGGCTCCGCCTCGGAGCTCATTTTTTTATTTACTTAGAAAGTCGCCCTTTTTAATTTGGACGTATATAACATTTTTATTTATTTATTATTTTTAAAACTTATATATCGGGCCAGAGATGTCTCGTATTGCGGGGTTGGAATCGTTCGGCTGGTGTTAATCGTGACACCCTGCACTGAAGATTCCCGAAAGGATGAAACACTAGTGTCTGTAGGTATTTAATTCTTATAGTAAAAAAAAAATTATATATATATATATCATCCAATTTTATTACACAACACCAGAGATGAAAATATGAAAAAAATTCATTCTAAAACTCACCACGCACACTTCAGGCCTCAGAAAAAGCATGGGACTACTCAATGACTACAATTTCTATAACAACAAAGATTTTCCATAAACATTTTCCTTGGGACTGAAATGCACGGTGAGATGGGGTAAACCTTCTTTTTTTTCTATCTCTCTTTCTCTTGCTAACTCCTTCCGAAACCTTCACATTCTCCCTTATTTTCCCCTTCTTTATACTCTCGTACACATTGTTCTATGTGTGTGTATGTAGGTGCGTATTATGTACGCATATATGTATGTATTTATGCGAGTGTATGGGTATATGTACATGAATGTGTATGGACACGTCTGTATATGTGTATATATGTAAATATATGTGTATGTGTATGTACATATATATGTTTACGTATATATGTATGTATATGTGGATATCTGTGTATGTGTGTGCATGTATATGTGTGTGTGTTTTTCAAAACACATTTTCTTTAAGTGTTAAGTTTCTTCATATTACCGTATATATATATGTATTTCTCGCACACCTATACCTCTTTTCCAGCCCCTCTCTTCTTCTTTCCCCCTCTATCCCTACAATTGCTTATGTAGACTTGGGTATATATGTATAGGTGTCTGTACGTGTAAATATATGCGCAAACATTTAAGTATGTGCATGTGTATTTGTTAGTATATGCATATATATATACATATATATATATATGCGTTTATGTGTGTATTATGCATATATATATATGTATATATATATATTTGTACATGTGAGTATTTGTTTGTATATGTATGTGTATGTACATATTAATATATAAATTAATAAAAAGGAGCGTTTCGTTTCTGTCTTAAACAGTTGAATTTGAAAACAGCGTTTCCCTAGATGAGTTCGTAATTAAAGGATACTCTAATTTAACTTCCAAATATGACCCCCAAGATCGCCATGGACATGGAATATGTGCCTATATAAAAGATTAGCGGGGGTACCCGGAGTTGTCCGGGTGTTTGTAGGTGTGTATGGTGTTAAATAAAAAAGAAACCGGGGGGTTAGGATCGAACCGGAAGCCCCGAGGCGAAGTTTGAAAATAAAATCGGCCAGCCAGAATGAGTTAGTGAAATATGTTTGAATTTATTTAAGAACGAAATTGACAGGTGCGCGGCCGGAAGTCGTCGAGCGTTACGACGACGACGACGACGACGACGACGACGATGACGAAGACGACGTAGGTTTGTTTGTCATAAGCGAAGTAAAAAAAGAAAACAACGTTAACACTTAAGCGGGAAAAAACACAAAAAAACTAACGTTAGGCAAACGAACGATGAAAACAGAAACGAACACGTGAAAAATGGCTTCAATAAGCCTGTTTCGATATTAAAATTTAAAAACTCGGTGGGTACCCGGGTGTTTTGGGGTGTTGCTAATAATAAGCGAAGTAAAAAAAAAAAAGCAGAAAAACGAAACACTGGTTCAATATTTAAATTTAAAAAATCGAACAAAAATACCCATCTAACACCATGATTCGAACCCAAAAAGTTTAGATAATAAACCAAGGACTTAAGCAACTGAGCTAACGCGACGTACACGAAATTTGTTCGGTTTTTCAACTATTTAAAGTAAATCAGGTCACGACGTCATCTGACGCATGTGTAGAATCGGTCATTGTCATGAGAGGACCGTTTTTGGTTGACCCCCTCCTGTCGTAAATTGTCGATTTCGGGGCGAAAAAGTTAACTTTTTTGGCCAATTTTTCGATATTTTTCGAGCAAAAGATGGAGCTTGGATGTGATACCAAGTTTGTGAATTTCCGTCGCGTCTGTCGAAAGTTTTTAGCAGACATCCAAACATACACACAAACATGCATACATACATGCATTTTCGCTTTTATATATATATATAGATGGCTTTCCATGTGGTAAGGATATCTCCAGAGAAAATCCTAACTTACCCTATATGTGCTTCCGAGTTGCACTTGCTCAAACTACTGTGATTATATTTGATCTCTATCGCCCCCACAACAACGGAGTTACTATCTTTAAAAGCATATCTGAGAAAATTGACCACGTCCTATCTGCTTAATCTTCAGCTAATATTTATGTCTGTGGAGACTCCAATGTTCACTATGTGAAATGGTTAACTCGCTCAAACAAGACCGATGATGAGGGGAGGTTCTGTCATGATTTCTCCATTGCTTGTGACCTCACTCAGATTGTTTACAAACCCACTCGTGTGCCCGATACTGACGGCCAGGATGCAAGTCTCTTAGACCTTTTTCTCACAACTTGCCCTGAACAGTGTTCAGCTTCCGTTGGGTCTCCACTTGGATATTCCGACCACTCTGTTGTATCAGGTAAGATAAAAATTAAATGTAATAAGTCCTCCGATGTACCTTTAAATCGTACAGTATATCGATACTCTATGGCTGACTGGGATAGCTTTCGTACATCAGATCTACTTCTGCTTTCCATGTTTAAAAAGTGTGTGTCCTCTATAGTATCAGAGCTGACGGAATGGTTAACTGTAGGTATAGACCGTTTCATACCCTCGAAAAGATTCCAGCAAAAACCTAACAGCCAGCCGTGGTTCTCTCCAGAATGTGGTGCTGCCATTGCGCACAGAAATCACTTTTTCAGGTGCTTCCAACGTAATAGATGTACTGAGACTCAAGCCGCTATGAGAACTGCCACTAAATGTAATAAAGAACGCAAGAGAGTTGTATGCCCAGTGGGTCAAGTCCAAAGTAGCTGAGCAGCGGCTTGGTTCTCACCAGTTTTGGCAAATAGCAAACAGAATCCTGATCAGAAGCGTGTGCTCTATCCCAACTCTCATAAATAGGCCTGAGGTCATCTCGTCAGCATCAGACAAAGCCAAACTCTTTGCAGCTAATTCTACCCTTAGCGATCAAGGCCGCCAACCTTCAATATTTCCTTCTGTATCAGAAAACATGCTATGTGATATACAAATATATGTACGTGATGTTACCAAGCTAATCAAAAACCTTGATTCCAGTAAAGCAACCGGCCCTGACGGTATTCCAATTATAGTACTCAAAAGACTTCGATCAGAACTAGCGCCTATCCTTACAAAACTGTTTAAACGTTGTCTTAAGGAGAATTGCTTCCCGTCACCCTGGAAAATCTCATTAGTATGCCCCGTATTTAAGAATTCAGATGATCGCTCATCTCTTTTTTAATGCAGGCCAATAAGTCTTCTGTGCATCATGAGTAAGTTGCTGGAATCTGTGTTAAATAGCGAAATAATCAGCCATCTCAGCAAAAATAACCTTCTTAGTGACATGCAATATGGTTTCCGTTCTGCTAGATCTACAGCAGATGTGCTTACAGTTATATCTCATAGGATTAGAGAATCTTTCGACGGAGGCTACCTTTCGAGGGCAATTGCTCTTGACATATCAAAAGCCTTTGATAAGGTATGGCATAAAGGTTTACTTCACAAGATCTCCAGCTACGGTATAGCTGATAATGTCTTCTCAATTATTAAATCATTTCTCTCTGATAGGTTCATAAGTGTAGTGGTGGATGGGCAGAAATCAGAAGCTCTCCATATTAATGCTGGAGTCCCTCAGAGGTACATCCTGAACCAAACGCTCTTCCTGATCTACATTAATGATCTTCCAAATCATATCCTTACATCATTCGTATACATTTATGCTGATGACACTACTCTCTATGGTAGCACATCTAAGACCGTAAACATAAGTTCTCTTTGATTCTCTCTCCTCTGATCTTGAGTAAGTGGTACAATGAGGAAAGAGGTGGTTTGTTACTTTTATTGTATCTAAAACCAAGCTTCTATTTTTACATCATCAACGCTCTGTTCCCCATCTTGCATCAATTGAAATGAATGGCTCTCCTCTTGGGGAAGCCTCATGTTTTGACAAGCTTCTGGGCTTGAGCTTTACTCCTGATCTTAAATGGAATGCATTAAATCCGTTGCGAAGGGTGCTGGAAAAATTGTGGGACCCTTCTACCGATCCAGTAGATGCTGATGCAATTCTCTATCTATATAAGAGCCAGGTATGTCCAGAGATGGAGTACTGTTGCCACATCTGAGCACGAGCTGCTAGAAAGGATTTATCCTGCCTTGATAGAGTTCAAAATAGACTTCGTAGCCTCGTAGGGGATGTCCTTTTCTCTTCCCTGCAACCTCTTTCTTATAGAGGAAATGTTGCGAGTTTGTCTCTACTTGTTCGTTATTTTCATGGCAATTGCTCGGCTGAGCATAATCTATGGTTCCCCTCGCCAGACTTTCACAAGAAACACCCGTCTAGCAGAAAACACTATCACTAATTTCCCCCACTCTTTATCTGTGCCTAAACCTAAACGTAGATTCCATGAACAAAGCTTTTTTCTTACAACTGCACGCCTGTGGAATTATCTTCCGTTTTCCTGTTTTCCAGCTGACTACAATATGGTTGTCTTCAACTCTAATGTAAACAAGTTTTTGATTAACCGTTCGATATAAGTTAACAAATTTACCGAATTTCTACTATTAACGATATTGTCCAATTTCTACTGTATACCCTTTAACCCTTATCCTTGAGTAGCCTCATGGCCTTGATAAATGGTGATGCCTATGTAAAAAAAACGACTTTTTCGTTCTTTTTCGAACAAGAAATAGCCGTTGATAAAGAAATGGACATCATAGCGTGTCTCCTCATAACGTCTTATATCATTTGAATTATTATTCTCTCTTGGAATAAATAATATCGTTAGAATTCAAAAGATTGGACAGTTAAAGGCGCGTTTCTTCATTTTTATTTACGGTTTAATTTTTAATTTTTCCTTTATATGTGTATATGTACTGTGTGCATGTGTGTATGTGCGTACTTATATGTGTATATATTTAAAACTGACGTGGCACCTTCTCATTGGCTATATCTCCTTCTCCTCCTCCTTACTTTTTCTTTCCCCTTTTCTCCGTGTATGATCATCACTTTCACTACACCGATGAAGACTAAAGGATCGGTCGAAAATATATACTTGTAAAAAAATTGCTTAAATTATTTTCATAATATTATTTTGTATTCCTGCACGTCACCAACTGAAAACGAATAAAGAAAAATTGCAAGCTTTTATACTTTTCGTATACTTTTTTATACATTTCCATATATATATATATATATATATATATATATATATATATATATATATATATATTCTAGTGTTGGGACGATTGATCGGAATCAGGAATCGGAAAAATCAGAACTTTTTGATGTATCGGAATCGGTATCAAAATTGAAAAAATTGTATTTTTATATATATAGCAGGGAATCTGGAGTTGCCTGGAATTGAATGAAAACCAACGAATGTTTCACCCTGGCATATTTTAATTATCAGCCGTAGAGAGGTTAAGCTCAGAGGCAGACAAGCCAAAAACTGAGCAGTATGCAAATTTTAAAAGGGGTGGAGACGTTCCTTTACTGAAAAAATTCGTTTTGGAATCAAGCAAACTTTTTCAAGAGCACCCACTCTATAACAGCATTCTCCCAATATACATCGCATACATACATATATTTGCAGGTAGACATTGCCCGGGATTTAATGATGTTCAACGAATTTTTATCCCTACTAAATATTTATTGTTATCGAAATCGGTTTAATCGCACATTTTTAAATCAAATCAATTTATTGCCAACTCTTGTCGGGAACGCATCGTATTGTCCCGGGCGGGAGCTTTACATACTTTCCTGCACTGACTTAGTTTTAAAATATATTGTAGTCAACATTGCACTGTAGAGAACCTACTGTTGACCCAATAAAACTAATAGTTGAATTAAAGTGAAAAATGCAAAAGTCAAGTGTCATGGTTCAATTGTGCTTTAAACAAAAAATAAAAACATTCATTTTGAACGCGACCCTGTGATATCGAAGAACTAACTGTTGATTTTATATGTGTGACCTTTCTATAACTTAAAATATCGCAGCATTAAGAATTTTTTTTAAGTCAATACGACATTATATAATGCTGCAATATTTTAAGTTATGAATTTATTATATTTTCTACTAGGATATCTTGTCTTTTTCTTTTCCAGTTTTAACAATAGTCTTTAACCATATTACTTTTTATGCACGCATTTTTCTACGTAATCCATGATTTTTACAGGCTTTGCTTTGTCAACAATCCATAAAAAAATTATTACCAGCTTCTTTAAGTACCTAAATAAAAAAATCAAATAAAAGACGTAATTAAGTAAATAAATCGGCAGCAGGCAGTTTAGCCGGCGAGAGAAGATGAAAGGTCGGTTTGCGATTGACTACAGCGATGGTGAACTATCAGCACAGCACAGCTGAGCGACAATGGTGGATTATTAGTGACAATAGTAGCTGAATTGACATAATCGTGACGACAGGGCGTTGTCTTCGAGAAATAGGTAGCCCATTTTCTTCTACGTTAACACTTTGCTAGAAACCCGGAGAGGGGATTTTCTTTTCTTTTTTTTTATATCTTATTACGTCATCATCTCCGCCGTTACCACTCGATTCGATGCAGCGTAACAGATTGGTTTGCTGTAGTAACCAACAGCCAATCAGAACAAATCGTTTCTCCGTTTCTTACGGATTCTGAGAACTTTTGAACACCAGTAATGTTTTTATAACTTTTGTTTTACTGAACGAAAATTGGCTGAAAAGGTGACCTATAAACTGTAAATATTGTTTGAAATTTGGTGGTAAATTGAGCGAGCGGCAAAGCTTTAAAGCAGTTCTAAATGGGTAAAACTAACACTTAACCATATATTTAAACACTTAACCATATATTTAAACACGGTGAATGATATATACTATTTCTTAGTCAATTTTTTTCTTTTTCTGTAGTAAACATTGTCAGATGTCGGTAATGCTCTATTTGGTCTCTCATTTCAAGGTTTGAAATATAAGTAAAAATATAAGAACTCTCCTCGAAGTTTTATTACGAAACTAGCCTGGGCGCCCGGTGTTGCCCAGGTGTTTGTAGGTGTGTATTGAGCCAAGAAAAAAAGTTGTAGTAAGCTACTCAGACCCGTGACGCGAAGGCGGAAAAGAATATGGAGGTGTGTGTAAAGATGTTGGTTGAGAAAAAAAAAAAAAAAGGAAATTGCAAGCGCAAAAAAAAAGATGGTAGTAGGCAGGCAGGCATCACTTAAGTTCCGCGGGGGAGGTAATGAATGTGAAAGAAAACGTGACGAATTAGCTGCTGCGCCCATCACCAAACCGGAAGTGACGTAGGTTTAAATTAAGGCTAGACAATCAAAAAGAGGCGATAACTTTCGAAAATATCGGCGAAAAAAGCGACCCTCCTCGTAGAAATGTGCCCAGTTGAGGGTGAAGGTATTAATCTTTTTGGCCAATTTTTCGGTATTTGTCGTTTGAAGGGTCGAGTTTCAAAATGATACCGATGGCATGAAAATCCACCGCCTATGTCGAAAGTTTTTGCGAGACATGCAAACATACATACATACGTACGTACGTATATTTAAACAGACAGGTGAGAGTTATATTATAGATGACGTCAACATGCTCACTACACTAAATACAGGGATTGAAGAATGGGAATATAGGACAAAACGTCGGGAAGATGATATTAAAAAAAACGAATTTATTTTTACCGACCTAATGTAATACATTCTTTTGTTTACTACTTCCTGGTCTAACTTGAAAAGTAAATATCAAATACAACATAAATAATGTCGGTGTTCCATTTCAGATCAGGAGTGAAGATTAGTTCTAGAAGTTTGTCAAAACGTGATGTTTCCCCAAAACGAGTACCATTCATTTCAATTGGGGTCAAATGGAGGTCAGAGCGATTATGATAAAAAGAGTTAATAATACTATTTATTCGAATTCGAACAACCGGTAATTATGCTTTAAATTTTTATCATTATTACTATTGTTATTGTTATTATAAAGCATAAAATATGCTATGTTTAATAATAATTATATAATGGGACCAACATTCCAATCTCCTCCATTTTTCTCCCAATTGTTTCGGCATTGTTCCTAGTGCTCCTACTATTATCGGTATTATTTGGATTTTCTTCACCATCCATATCCCTTTCAGCGTTCTGGCTTGCCTAGTCTCTGCTCTATCGCTATTTTTATTCTCCTTTTCCCACAGAAAATACGCTGCAAGCCTGTCTCTGCTCTATCGTTATTTTCATGGTAATTGCTCATCTGCGCTCAAATCCATGGTCACGCCTTGCCAACATTTCACAAAACGCACTCGAATAGCTACAACCACTATCAACAATTTCTTCTACTCTCTATCTGTACCTAAATCTAAACGCAGATTCTATGATAGTGTTCTGGAAGGTTGTGTTCATACAAAATCTATCATTATATAAAAGTCACTTTGAGCGTGTATCTTCCTAGAAATGCCCGCCTGTGAAACACATTCATTGGTTTGCTTCCCAGCAAATTACAATATGGTAGACTTCAAGTCCAATATAAACAAATTCTTGTTGAGCCGCCAAGTGGCGTTAGGGCCTGGATAAATGGTAACTACCTTGTAACAAAAAAAGATTAAAATATCCCCAATTTTTTTATATGAGAATTGTCAATACGGACAATGTAGGAGTTGATACATACTTCCCCCATGCATGGAGTATTGTTGCCATATCTGGGCTGGTACATCTACCACTAGCGTCTCGCTTCTACATAGGGTCTTAAAAGAGTTTTCAATCTAATAGGCCCCACTTAGTCAACTAAGCTCAAACCCCTGTCCCATCGCCGTAATGTTGCATATCTGTACCAGTTTTACAAATAGTTTAATAAAATGTGCTCTGGTGATCTCGTTGCACTTGTGCCACCCCCGAAAGTACATATCCCCGACAAACCTACTTGGCAACAAAATCTCGCCCCTTCACAGTTGAGGCCCCTACATGTTAGAAAGCTTTCTACTCTAATACTTTATTCCCTCGTACAGCTAGACTTAGGAATTCCCTTCCTGCTATCTGCTTCCCTGACTATACTGATATGTAGAAGTTTAAATGTAATGTAAACCAACATCTTGTTAATCTTCCCCAGGCATGGTCCCAAATAGTTGTTTCTTATATACAAGTGGCGATGTGCCTTGTTAGAGGTGAACGTGAGTAAAAAAAAATAGGTGTAAATGATAGTGTTCTGGAAGGCTGTGTTCATACAAAATCTATTATTATATAAAAGTCACTTTGAGCGTGTGTGAATGTTCCTTCCTCATAGATTACGAAACAGCTAAGCCTATATTTTGCAAATGTCACACAAAGCTAATTTATATGTCTGGCAGTGTTCTTAGATATGTTTTGTACAGAAATTCATCCGATAAGTATCGAAAATCGAAAAAAATCCGATCATAAAAATAGTATATTTCTCTCATAGATAAACAAATTTTACTGGGGAATATTTTACGTTACACCGGCCAAGGAAATTAATAAAATCTCACCAAATCATTTATTTTTTTAAAACAAAACAGATTAATTGTCAGTTGGAGATAAAACTTGGTGGTAAGGCATTCGACTACGGATCGAATGATCCCCATGTTCAAGCCCGGTGTACCTCACCATTTTTTTTCTTACTAATGAGTTCAATTATCGATAAAAAAGATGAACCATTTAAAATCGCCGCAAACAATTTCTTCGGTTGCATATGTTAAAACTAAACATTAATCAAAATTAACTTTTCCAGGGCATTCCTCGTCAAGCCCACATAGCAACTGACGTGAAATTGTAAACAAACGCAGACGGAATTTGATGAACGACATTATCATTATTATTTTTTTCCGAATTAGTCCACCATGCAAATTATTCCTCGTGATGTATAATAATCAATAGAGGATCGATTCTTTAATAATACATACACAACTTGCATGAATTAAAATATCATGTTTAAAAGTATGACCGGGCAACGCCGGGCGTCCAGCTAGTACAAGAATAATTTCAAAATTCCACGAGTACTGCCCGGTAGAATGAAGAAAAACACTACATGTTTTTAACATGGGAGTCACCACTTATCAAGGCCCGAAGGCCACTCAGGGATAAGGGTTATTGCGTGTACAGTAATCAATGAGATAGTATTGTAGTAATCATTAGTATTGGGGGTTTTGATAGAGTGTCTTACTTAAGGGGGCGGTTTGTCAGGAGTTTGTTTCTGTTGGACTTGAAGACATCCAAGTTGTACTCAGGTGGGAAACAGGCAAGCGGCAGAGAGTTCCATTGGCGTGCAGTTCTAAGAAAGAAGCTTTGCTCATGGAATCTACGTTTGGATTTAGGCACAGATAAAGAGTGGGGAAAATTATTGACAGTAGTTTCAGCCAGACGGGTGTTTTTCGTGAAAGATTGCCGAGGGGGGACGAGGGATTGGAGCTCAGACGAGCCCCTGCCATGGAAATAGCGATAAAACAAAGACAGGCTCGCAACGTCTCTTCTGTGGGAGAGAGGTTGCAGGGAAGAGAAAAGGGCATCCCCCACTAAACCACGATGTCTATTTTGTACTCTTCAAGGCAGGATAGGCTGTTTTTAGCAGCTCCTGCCCAGATGTGGTAGCAGTACTCCATCTTTGGACGTACTTGGCTTTTATACAGATAGAGAATTGCATCAGTAGTGAGATATCTTCTGGAGCGGTAGAAGGATCCCACCATTTTCCCAGCGTCCCTGGCAACAGATTTGATGTACGTGTTCCATTTCAGATCAGGAGTAAACCCAGAAGCTTGTCAAACATGGAGCCTCTCCAAGACGAGAGCCACCCATTTCAATTGATGCCAGATGGGGATCAGAGCGTTGATGATGTAAAGATAGAAACTTGGTTTTGGATGCATTAAAAATAACAAGCCACCTCTTCCCTCACTCTACCAGGTGCTCAAGATCAGAGGAGAGAGAATTAGAGAGAACTTTGTCATTTACGGCCTTTGATGTGTTGCCATAGATGGTCGTGTCATCAGCATAGATGTCAACGAATGATTTAAGTATGTGTTTCGGGAGGTCATCGATATAGATCAGGAAGAGAATTGGGCCCAGGATGGACCCCTGGGGGACTCCAGCATTAATACTGTGGGCCTCTGATTTCTGCCCATCAACCACTACTCTTATGAACCTATCAGAGAGAATTGATTTAATGATTGAGAAAACATTTCCAGTAATACCGTTGCTGGAAATCTTGTGAAGTAGGCCCTTATGCCATACCTTATCGAAGGCCTTTGATATGTCAAGAGCAATTGCCCTGGAAAGGAAACCTTTGTCAAGAGATTCACTAATCCTATGTGATATAACCGTTAGCACATCTGCTGTAGATCTTGCAGAGCGGAAACCATATTGCATGTCACTAAGAAGGTTTCTGTTGAGGTGGTTGACTACTTCTTTATTTAATATGGATCCGTGGATTAATAAATTTCCAGCTAAAAAATCCAGACAGGTTCTAAAGTTCAGATAAATGCACCTGAGAGGGATCGGATGTTACATCGACCTATAACGTTATCCAGGTACCAACACGTTAACGACTCAGTCGCAAATTGAACATATAATAGAAAAGGGACTTCAACTCTGTTTCTGTTGTTGTACAACATCTATTCCCTCATTGTTACGGTTGCGACGTCACCCACGTGATCTCGAACGTTCTCCTGTCTCTAACGTGATCTCCTTTTCAAAGATTTTATTTTTCTTTACTGATGACGTCGTTTCATAAGCATTTGCATACGCGCCTCCGCCTTATGTTGCAGACTGAAACATTGTAAATTGCGTAGCAGAAGTTATTAATAATACGTAATGAATACCTGGATGTCGGCTATCAAAGAGGGAAAAATCCTGATTTCTAAAAAAGCTGCTTTGGATTGGAATGTGAAATAAAACTTGCCTTAAAGCATCTCCTTCGCTGACCGAGGACAGAAAAGACTAAAGAAGCATCAAAACAGATGCCAGATTATGGTCTTAAGCGTTATTTCGAACGGATTGTTATGGACATATATACTCTTCATTTGCACCTGAATAAAAAAGCGAGAGTGATTAAATATTATCGAAATAAAAAAATGTCAATATTTTGATTGCGCTAATATTAAAACAAAATGAAAGAAAGAAAATATTTTTGAATAATATTCAAAATTCTGGACTGTTTATTTGCCGTGTCTGTTTTTATAAGCCAAAAAAGATAACCAGCTGCTACCTAAAGTTTTTGACTTGAGATTAGATGCTTGCTCACCGGTATAACATACATTATACATACATAAATACATACACACATACATATTTCTTACATTATATACATATATATATATATATATATATATATATATATATATATATATATATATATATATATATATATATACAAATAGGTGCCCGGCGTTGTTATATAGAGTAGTTAGATCAAAACAATATATATATATATATATATATATGACTTGAGTGCCATCAGCTAAATCGAAACAAAATCATACAACTTTCCACCATCATTTCTTAGCCTATATAACCTCTACAGCCTTATGTATGTATATATGTGTGTGTGCGTGTATGTGTGTGCGCACGTGCATGTATATATGTATATATATATGCATGTATATATATATATATATACATGCACGTATATATATACAAGCATACGTATACATATATATATACGCGTACGTATACATATATGTATGTATATATATATATGCATATATATATATATTTCGAGATCCTCATATAATGACTAGATCACTCTGACAGACATTAAAAAGCATTTGACAAATAAATGTTTTAATTTCAGCCATATTTCTCCCGGTTAACGGTAGCAGAATGGATTAGGTCCTTACTTATGAGGACAGAGATGGCTTCTGTTGCCGGGTTCGAATCTGTCGACTGGTGTTAATCATGACATCCGGCACTGATGATTCCCGATATGATGAAACAATAGTGTTTGTAGGTATGTAATAATTATTATAGTAAATGATTATATATATATATATATATATATATATATATATATATATATATAAGATTATATTACATTATATATGTATATATATATAAGAGCAAGTATTATATATATGCATATATAAGAGAAAATTATATATATATATATATATGAGAGCAAATTTTATATATATATGTACATATATATATAAGAGCAAATTATATATATATATATATATATATATATATATATATATATATATATATATATACACGCGCATACGTATTCATATATATTCACCTCTATTCACATTTTTAAAACATGGAACCACTCGATAAAAACAAGATTTAAGCAAGCAAAAATTACTGGACGGTCCACAGAGTTTTATGAGTTTATAGATATATTAGCAGGTTTCCCGGCGTTGCCCGATCGTAAAATACGCTTAAACTTAATTTTTTAATTCGTATAGAAACTGAGGTATGTGCATGAGAATATTACGTTTTTCTAAACGATTCACTTCTCGTAAGTAAAAAAAAAGTATTCGAGTTAAGATCGACACCAAAACTTAAAGACAACGAGTCAAGTACGATAACCATTAGGCTAATTTGGCTCTATCATTAAAATGTATTTTAAAACCTACTTATTCTTAATATAAGGGATCATTTACGTGAACGATGCACGCATACGGATTCAAGAAACATTTGACAAGTAGATAAAAATCCAATAGCCCCATCTCTACGCGTGCCAATGACCCTCGTCAAAGCCTTTCATTTTTTTATTGTCTCCTAACGACAGCTTCAGATCAAGATTTATAACACGTTAACTTTGAATGAGTGCTTTGTGCAAATTGATGGTTAATTATGGTTCAGTTGGTGCACATTTTTGGATTAAATACTAATTTGTATTAATCTCTTACTGTGCATCGAACATGGATAACGTGGTCCGCGGACCAGCACACGTTGTATGCAGTTTCAGTCGCAAAAGAAAACCAAGACAACGATTAGGAAATAACTCCAGCTCGCTTGTTATTTGTCGCAACCGCTTCTATTTCTTCATTGGTTCGGCCCTGATGTCACTCTCGTGATCGTTTTCCCGAGCGTCATTTACGGGATTTCAAACTCTATCTCATTCCTCTTGTGACCGTTTTTCTTTTTTTAACTTTATTATAGCCATTTTTTCTCTCACCGGTGACGTCACTTCGCATGCATTTACATCCGCGCATCCGCGCTATGTTACACTGATACCATAAGACTTAGTTCTCTGCATTTTGTCATGATAAAAGCCTATACAAAAAATCAGCCAGATCTGCCCAGTATTTTCCGAAAAAAAAGTGCAACAGACAGACCAAGTAAGAATTTAAAAAAGAGACTTCGCATAACGCAATCATTCTAAGTCAACAGACGATGACTTTTGCCCAGATAGATAGATAGATAGATAGATAGATAGATGAATAAATAGATAGACAGAAAGATAGATAGATAGATAGATGGATGGATATATAGATAGATAGATAGATAGATAGTCTAAAACTCTTTACAGCTCCTTCTTTATAAATTACTTTTCAAAAGGAAATCCATTAAAATCGTCCAATTTAACTTTTCTAATCACGGATTTTTTTTTTAGAAGAAAAAAAAAATAGAATTTAATTAAAACTTTGTTTTTTTGCTGCTTTTATTCATTTTATTTTAATCATTGATATTTCGTGTCGGACTTTTTACTTAGTTTTTTTTATTTTTTTATAAATCAGTTAGATTTTATTAGAAAGACAATTCTCAAACCAACAAAATAAACTAAAAATCAGCCTTCTTTAAAAGAAAAAAAAACACGAAATTAAATAAACATTTTCGATGTATGAAGATTTACGAAATAATTATTTCTATTTGATTCTCTGTATTCTGCGTGATCACTAGGGCTATGACAACAGCATATTCTTTATCATTGTTTTGACTCTCGAGTATATATCCGACGCAGACACGGTTACTCAACCGAGAACCACAGCACTCTCTATAAAAGCATAGAAGATATCAACGGATACACACTCGAGAATCAAAACAATGAAAAGAATATGCTGTTGTCATAGCCCTAATGATCACATTCACACACCGGTTCTAGTTAGAACACCGAAGTTAAGCAACATTGAGCCTGATCAGTACTAAAATGGGTGACCATTTGAAAATTCAAGGCACTGTAGGGCTCTCCGCTTATCTCGGCATTGTTCCCCGTCGTCTAACACTTCCTGTTGCCACGGGACTCAAGCAGTGGCGATTCTGAAATGCGGCTCGGGTTTGTGCAATCTTTGCCTCATAATTACACGGGCAGCTATCCTTAGAAGGAATAGCCATTGTTTTTCGAGACTGAACGGAAACATCGCATTTAATTCTCTCTGATTTCGCTCTGTCAGTCATGTTGACCGCTTGAAGTAAATCTTAAAGATGATACAAGATTGTTCCTCCGTGATGTCTTTGGTTCATTAGTTGTTTTGGTTTGTAAACATCAGCTATGCTGAACCAGTAACCCACGTTTCTATTTGATCATAAACAATTCTCCATCTTTCGGGATCGATGCGCTATGAAATTCAACATCATGTTATTAAATGAGGAGCAAACAGATTGCAGTTCTAAGAGGTCCAACCCTTGGTGCCTAGCATTCCCACCCTTTCAAAATTTGCATTTTATCTTGCTAATCGCCTGATGGGCCTCTAACCAGAGAATACCGATGCGGCTGTTCAGGCATTTTGTGTCATTCAGAGTGTTCTTCCTCTAGTACGCTATTTTTTATTAAATACCACTTTCTCGACATTGTGTCATATCTTTCCGCTGTAGGTGGGGAGATAAAAATCGAATCAAACGATATATTTTTCAGAGACATTCTGACATTAAAACGAGTTCGTAAAATCTAATAATTTGTATTATTTGGACTATTTTTATCAACCCGAGTCTTATTATCACAACGATGTAACCTTCTCAAGAACCGTGGCGTAATGGATAAAGCGCTAAATAAAATTATTATGTTGCGGGGTTTCATAACGGGAACAAGATATATAACGGAGGATGAGACATTTATATAACAGTGTTCACGGCGACGACGATGACGCAATTCTTGGAGATTTCATATTATTCTTAGGAGGATGAGATATAAATATGAACGGATGTGAAATGGGCAGGTCTTTTTAACTCGGAGAAGGGAATTCATTATTTCTGATGGGGACAGACAGTAAACACTTTAGGAGCGTGTTTCATATAATGTTCAAGACGATAGACAAAACACATTACTTTTCAGTTGGTGACAAACGACGACAATGACTTACTTATAAAATGAAGACATTTATTCCAGCTGGATGAGGTGATGATCAGGTATTTTATTTGGTATTGGTTCGCTTCCGAAAAAGGCTTCGGCTAATTCAACTCTCCCGATTCTCTGTCAACTCCAGAACCCAGCTGACTCTCCGCTCTCTCAGCTGACTAACTCCAACCTAATTAAATATATTGTATCTATCTTTCTTTGTGATGTCAGAACGCGCTCAGACATGTGAATGTCTCCTCACGTGGAGTTATATATTACATACGTTTCCAACACGCTTTTAGCAACACAAAGATTTTTTTTAACTTACATTGTCCGGTTCTACTTGCTTTAACCCAATTAGCTGTATAGTTATTTCTAACACAATGGTCAATGCTCTACATTCCTATCATCGTATCTAAATTACAATATGTATTCTTTTTTAACTTTTGATTACTGGGTTCGATTCGAGCTGTTTCCTTTAATGAATATTATTTTCAATCTTATTTACTTTGTTTCTAGAATTACTAAGATATGTCCCCTTCCATACATAACAAAACAAATCAGTTTTAAACGACATTCTAAAGGTTGCAGATTTAATCTTAAGTGTCTGCGATGCTAAGAATACAATTGCGAATTGCTTAAAATTCCTACCTGGTCTTTCCTGGCAAAAGAACATGATTCCTTCGGGGATTTAATAAAGGAATCGTTCGCAATTCTGTATGAATTCCCGAGTTTGGCAGAAAGGTTCAGCAGTTCGACAAGATACAGCTGAAAGAGATCGGAGGTCACATCGGCTGAAATGTCATATAATCGATCAATTGATGCCTCCGTTCAGACTCAAGAGACAATGGATACCCTCTGTAAGGGTAGCTGTGCGAGTAATTGTGAGACAAGTTTGCGCAATCCCTAACCACACTTCTATATCGGTACAAAAATATTAAAAAACACAATAGACCTTACATTTAAAAGCGTTAAAATCGTGCATAAAAATATGACGTATTTCGGTAGTAAAACAACAGGCTACTGATTGTGTAAATATTAGTTCGGTCCTAGTTAAAAGCTTAGCCATACGCACGACGTGGGATACCCAGAAACACGTGTTCATGGATAACTATGATGTACGTAAAAAAAACATTTGATAAATATTTAAATTTCCCTACAAAATTTGTCAATTTTCAGTCTACAGACTCGAGATTGTACATGAAGAGTAGTGGGATCCGGGAAACATTTTTAATTGGTTTTTGGCCAGGAATTTGGCTGTGAAGGGGTCAAAGTTAAAGGATTTGACCTTTAAAAAATCTACCAAACTCCTCCGTCAATTTTGGGTCCAAACACTTGAAATTTTAGATGTATGTTGTTCATAGATCAAACTTTCATCTTGATTTGAGCCCAAAAACAATGAATGTTAAGAGGTAAAAATTGGGGACAAAGTGAAAAAAGAGTTAACCTCTCGGCCAATTTTTGGTCTAAACATTTGAAATGTTTACATAAAGTGTATTCAGGCATAGGCAAGCTTTTTAATAGGTTTCTGGCCGAAAATTGGGCAACCAAATAGTAATAAGTTCCTATTAGTCCCTGAATTTATCGGAAAGGGACCTATGTTTTCAGTGACCTCCGCGCGTCCGATATTCCGGACGATTGTCAGATAACCCTTTATTAGTTTTTCCTGAAATTTTGCCCCGAATTGTATTTCATTAAATAGATATGCACAGTAAAAATATTTTTTTGCGAAAATTCCTGTTGCGTTCTCAGGGGCTTTAAAGAGGCCACAAATGCCCCAAAATGTCCCACAAATGACACGTTTTGCCCCATAACTTTTGATTCATCCATTAGATTTTTCTGAAACTTGGCCAAAATGTGGACCCTATTGTATTTAATCTGAATCCAGTATGGGTAACCCTGGCAAAATTCTTGTTCGCGTCCCCGGGAACTTTCAGTGCTAAAAACGCCCCTTTGTGTGGCTCTTTTTTCATATTTCTCAACAAAACTGTATATGTCTGACTATATAATGGTTTTTCACGGTGATCAACTCAAATATATATGTATTAAGGCGTGAAACTGCACCGTTATCGATTTACACTGGGATTCGGCGTCCCCAGAGGCTCATAAGAGGTAAAAAAAAATCCCCCAAATAGCCAAGAATGACACTTTTTGCCCCATAGTTTGATCCACGCATTAGATTTTCCTGAAACTTGGCCAAAATGTTGAGGCTATTGTTCTTATATTCTTATTATATTAATAATTTCAGTATGGGTGACCTTGGGAAAATTATGAATCGCAACCCCTGGGACTTTTAGGGCTAAATAAAACATGTCTTTTTTATCTCTTTTTTCATATTACTCAAAAACTTGATATGTATGTTTATATAGTTGTTTTCTATGGTGCTGAATTCAAACATACATGTCTTAAGGCGTAAAACTACCCCGTTTGTCTATTTTCATTGGGATTCGGCGTTCCCAGGAGCTTAAAAAGGGGGTCACAAATGCCCCAAAATTGCAACAAATGGCACTTTTTACCCCATGACTTTTACCCCATCCATTAGATTTTCTGAAACTTGGCGAAAATGTGAAGGCAACGTTGGCCCTTTGCACTTCTCACATTCATGACTATTTTTGTCATCTCACATATAGCACCAGAGGGGGACGACGCACGCGCGGCTTGTTAACTTTATTTATTTATTTTTTTGCGGACTATTTTCCTAATATTTTAGTTCTTCTTTCACAACGTTTCGGCCAACTATATCTCTTGCATTCATCAGATTGTAAACCACAACAGGATAGGAATGCGCAGTCTCTTAACTTTAAACTTAATAATTACCAGAGCTAGGGTAACAGCATATTCTTTTCATTGTTTTGACTCTCGATTGTGTATCCGTTGATATATATATGCTTTTATATAAAGTGATGCAGTTCTCGGTTGATTAACTGTGTCTAACTATGTCGGATATATACTCGAGTGTCAAAACATTGGAAAGAATATGCTGTTGTCATAGCTCTAGTAATTACTGCTTTCCCTAGTTGTTGTCGTCCCACTATGTTTTGGCCAACTGAGCCTCTGGCCGCCTTTGGGTAGGATTGAAACCGCCTATCATCAGCCAGTGCTCACCTGGAACCGTAGAAATTCAACATCCTCTATCTATCTGTCGAGGGCCAGAGGAATAGTTGACCAAAACGTTGTAAGACAACGACTAGAAAACGAGGATAGTAGTCCGCAAATATATATATAAATAAATAAATTACTAAATTATTAATTATTAAAGTGATTCCAATATTAAAGATAATATTCCATTCGGTATGGGTCTAATGATGGAAGGCCAGATAAGAACGAAAAAACTTGGTTATGAGACACAAAAAAAAAGTCCTTCTGGACCCGTGGCGCATAGAATAGAGACGTTGAATCTCTACGGTTCTAGGTGAGCATTGTTTGAAGATAGCAGTTTTAATCCTACCCAAAACCGGACAGAGGCTTGGCCTAAACATGGTGAGACAACACTTATGGAAGGCAGTAATTATTAAGGATAGGACAACAGCGTATTCTTTTCATTGTTTCGACTCTCGAGTGTGTATCCGTTGATAACTTATATGCTTTTATATAGTGATGTGGTTCTCGGTTGAGTAACGGTGTCTGTGTCGGATATATATATATGTGAGAGTAAAAACAATGAAAAGAATATGCTGTTTTCCTAGCCCTAGTAATTACTGAGGATACAGTTAAGGGACTCGGCATTCCTATCCCGTCATGGTTTACACTCTGATGAAGGCAAGAGGAATAATGGGCTGAAACGTTGTGAAGTAACAATTAGGAAAAGAGGATAATAGTTTGCAAATAACTGAATATATAAGTTACTCGTTTCAAAAGGATTCCATTAATAAACATCATATTAACTTTATTCACGAGTTTCATCAAAAGAGGAACATAAGAATACGAGGTCGGTCCGACCTGCACGGATTAGAGAAAATAAACGAAGCTCAAAACTTTGAGTCTCATCTCTTGAACGGACTTTCTGTTTCGTATTTAAGAAAGCCGAGATAGACGAAGAAGACATCTCACCTTGTCGCAACGACGTCTCTCGAAAAAACTGGTTATGTCAGACGTCAAACGAGACTGAACGAAAACAGGAAAATATACGCTTGCGTCTTACTATGCAAGTTTGAACATACTTATTTCAAGCAATCGAATGATATACCAATCGTTAAGTTGGTGATAAATTTTTAGTACTAATGTTTGTTTGTTTTTGTTTTTGTTTTACGGCATATCAACCCTTTTCAGGTTCTTTAATGCCGAATCCAGTGATTTTGAAGAGCATTTTTTTTTTGATAGAGTATATTTGTTTTTGTTTTTTTCGGTAAAAAAATCGGTTTCTATTTAACCAATACTTGGGACCCTAACAGGTACTACCACTGCGGGTCAGAGTGGACCTGGGAGCAATGGCAATTAAAGGGTGGCTCCACACTTCCCAAAGCCCGCAAGCTTGGGCCTCACCATCGGATATAGTTTAAAGTCATATTCAATACCTTAAATGAAAAACATTTTTACTGTTTAACTGATAGAGATATATTTAGAGCGTTAATTAAAACTATATATTTAGATGAGGTTTGTGACAAATAGACCTCATCTAGGATCTCTCTCTTTTATTATTACTCTATCTAACACCGTCACTTATTTCGTTTTTTTCTGATACAAACACAAGACTTGCGTTTAAAATTTTCACATATGGCCTCCTGATCTTCACAACTATTTTCCAGCTTTCTTTCCAGTCAGGAAGAAAATGCAGTTTTCAACTCTGATATTTCCTTTGTTTGTTTCAAGCACCAGGAAGTTAACTTTCATGTTTCTTTATATTTAGAATTTTTACGTATTGCATATATATATATATATATATATATATATATATATATATATATGTATATATATATATATACATACATGTATATATATGTATATATGTATATATATATATGTATATGCATATATATATATGTCTAAATACCTACACACACACATATATATAGGTATTGAAGGCAACTCGTATATATATATATATATGCGTATATACATGTATATATACATGTATATATATGTATATGTAAATATATAGGTATATATATGCATATATATATATATATATGGATATATATGTCTAAATACATGCACACACATATATATAGGTGTTGAAGGCACCTCATATATATATATATACACATATTTATATACATATATATATACGAAATATATATATATACGAGATGCCTTTTTTATTATTATTTTTTTTACTATTATTATTATTACTATTGTTATTATTATTATTATTACTATTATTATTATTTTTATTACTATTACTATTATTATTACTATTATTATTATTATTATTATTATTATTATTATTATTATTATTAATACTATTATTGATAATCTTTTCAAATAAATTTTCATTATTGAAACAACCATTGCCATTGACTTCGCGCTGGCTATAATCACTGGTCTTCACTGAAATTTGGGTGGTGATAAGCCTCCTCAAAGTCCCAATACTCTTTGTACTCATCAAGTCGATGTCTGGTTAGTACTTTCTCTCCTCAGTTAATTGGTTCTTCTATCCGTCTTGACTATTAACACCTATTATGCGTTCTATTAACCAAAACTGATTTATTATTATTATTATTATTATTATTATTATTATTATTATTGTTACTATTATTATTAATATTATTGCTACTATTTTATTACTCTTATTATTATTATTACTATTTTTATTATTATGTGTACGTGTGTATATTTATATATATATATATATGTATGTGTGTATATATGTATATATAGGTTTTTATTTTTTGTTTTTTTTAATTTTAATTTATTTACTTTCATTTTTTTTAATATAATAGACGCTCCATTTCATAAACTTAACCATTTATTTGTTCTTCTGACCCGTGTTTCTTAATTTAATTCTGGGACTTTCACGTGCACATCTAAGTTGACCTAACGCTAACTTTCGCGTTTTTTAAACTGGGTCAGTTTGACCTTGCTTTTCAAATTTAAACTTTCACCGCTTTTCGTTTTTTTTTTTTAAACCTTAATTTACTTGATTCCGCCAGCCTTGACGGACGTGTTTTAAATATTCTCTCCAGTGCTTTTTCTTTTAATGATTTGGAATTCATTCCATTTGCGATTTTTTCCAAGGAACTCTGCCTTTTAGATCATTTTGGACCATTTCTAATTTACCCATTGGATTGGGCATTTTTAATTCGACCGTTTTGGATTTTACCATTCTTGGATTTTGTACCCTTCACCGGACTATCCATTCATGTGAAATCTTTTTATCATTTCTCTTTTACCTTCTATTCCCCTTACCTCACCCTCTTTTTAACCAATTAAGATCTGTGACTTACTTGTAGTTTCATTAAATACTTTTATATGCAAAATCCGATCCCGCATTTTGCTAATTCCTGCCCTCTGATTAGATGGAGAGTATTTCTTCGAAACTCCGCGGATTAAGGACTATCCACTTATCTTGTGCTTCCTTTTTTAAAATTAAATATGTTTTTAACTCTTTTTCAAGATGTCTTTTAACATGTTTTATTAATCATTTGTTCATATTATTATTATTATTATTATTACTATTATTATTTCTATTATTATTATTACTATTATTATTACTATTATTATTACTATTATTATTATTATCGTTGTTGTTGTTGGTGGTGGTGTTGTTGTTGTTGGTGGTGGTGTTGGTGGTAGTGGTGGTGTTGTTGTTGTTGGCTCCCAAGGAGCTTTCACACAGGTCTTCAGAGATCTTTCCCTGAAAACAGCCTGTGGTGTTCCCTGGAAGCTGAGTGACAACAAGTCTCCCCAGGTTTCCAGTACTCTCCACCTCTTTCGATAACATTTGCAAATGAATTTGCGTCATCGGAACAGCTGCTTTCCATTGATTTCTCATTGGCAGCAGCTATTGCTCTTTGTTGGGATTTGAGTGGCAATAAGCCTCCCCAAGGTCCCAGTTCTCTTCGCACTAATTCGGTCTTTCCTTCCTCCTTAACTCTACTTGGTTATTTGGTCTCGCTCTTTTTTTTTAGAGGGAGGCAGTGATGTGGCAATGGGGGTAGGGTTGGTTTAGAGAACTTATAGATATGCGGTTTTAGTGTTCTTGATCCATGTAGTGTTTCATGTTTTGCGTTTGCAGCAGTTTGTCTGGCCAGCACTTGTTGCTCCTGTGTGTTAGTTTCCACATTCAAGGGGTGTTCTTAATATTTCAGCTGTTTTCATTATTGTTGTTCGTTGTATTTTTCCAGTCATTCTTTTGATTCCAATTTCTCCCATTCTTTCTTCAAAGTTTCTTAGGATTGTTCCTAGTGCTTCTACTATTATAGATATTATTTTGATTTTTTTCACCTTTATTATTATTATTATTATTATTATTATTATTATTATTATTATTATTATTATTATTGGCTTACAAGGAGGTTTCACAGAGGTTATCAAAAGTCTCATTAAAAACATCTTGCATGAATCGAGCATCAGTTTTTTGAGTAACTTAAGAGATTAAAGAAGGTAAGGAGTCTGTTAGGAATATGGTGTCCCCTGGAAGCTGAGTGATAACAAGTCTCCCCAGATTTTCCAGTACTATGCACCTCTTTCGATAACATTGGCAAATAAATTTGCATTATTGAAACAGCTGCTTGCCATTGATTTCTCGTTGGCAGCGGCAATTCCGCAGATATTATCCTAAGCGTCAAAATACACTTGTGGAGGAGGAGCTATCGATTTTAGCTTTACTGGTTATTTAAAATTAATAAATGCTTATTATTTTATCATTATTACCAGTAATGGAAGATTTTGGTTTTAACAAAATAAAATAAGAAAGAGAATTAACAGAATCGTTTTGACATAGGAAAACAGGCATCGATTTTTCAAATTTCGATCTCGATTCAGATACCCCCGAATCATCTGATTTTTTCGGTTCCTTATTCCGATTCCGATGAATCGTCCCAACACTAATACATATATATATATATATATATATATATATATATATATATATGACACGTATATATATATTCGACGTGATACGTATATATATATTTATTTATTTATTCTTTACTATAATAATTAAATGCCTAGAGACCATAGTGTTTCATCCTTTCGGGAATCTTCAGTGCAGGATGTCACGATTAAAACCAGTCGAACGATTCGAACTCGGCAACACGAGACATCTCTGGCTCGAATAGCAAAGACCGTATCCATTCGGCTACCATTAACCGCGTGAAATAACGTTGAATTTTAAACATTTTAATTTTAAATGTTCTTTACGTCAGTCAGACAGGGATCTAATCGTTATACGATGATGTATGCATAAGAGCTAAATTGACCGACTCTCTCTCTCTCTCTCTCTATATATATATATATATATATATATATATATATATAGAGAGAGAGAGAGAGAGAGAGATACATATATATATTTGTATATATCTATATATATATAGAGAGAAAGATATATATATATATATATATATATATATATATATATATATATCGAATCGAAATATTGATAACACCATACATATGTTGTAAACTGCTCCTATGGTTGTCAACGGGTTAAAGTAGATTTATTTGTAAGACAATTGCGTTAAAATAACTTAATACGGAAATGTACGATGTAAAATAAGAAAAACAGAAAGTAATAACAATTGTTTATTTTGATATTTTAAGCGCGAAAAAAATTGGGACGCTGGAAACGTACATAGTAAAACAATACGTTGTCAATGGGTCAAAGTTTATTTGTTTGTAAGAAAATTGCAACAGTATTGTTGTAATAGAGAATTGTTTCAAAACATCCCCACTCTTCCCATGTTAAATACTAATTTCGAAATAATAACGTTAATATTTCAGTGCGCAGGTCAAATTCTGCAAAAGAAGCTATTTGTGTTTATTTGTTTACGCTGCTATGGGTTTATGTTTACGTACGCATGCACAATCGGAAGTCGTAAACCGGATGTTGGGTTACAACACCCGTTATAAGGTCATTTGATTTTTATAATTATATAATTATATATAAAAATTACACTATATAAAAATTACACTGGAATATTTTACGTTACACCGGTGTAATCTTATAACGTAACGTATAACGTTGATTAATTACGTGTAACGTATAAGTTCATTCTTCCATATTTATCTATAAGATAAGAAAGACTATTTTTAGGATCGCCAAATTCAAATATCAGCTCACGTGATATTGTAAACAAACACAGATGGAATTGGATGAACGTTGTTATCATTATTATGTTTTGTTCCCCGGGGAAATTATTCATCGTGATATATATTTATCAATAGCGAATTGATTTTCTAATAGTACATATGCAATCTGTATAAATTGAAATATCCTGTTTAAGCCTATTGTACAACTGGGCAACGCCGGTTGTCCACCTAGTATATATATATATATATATATATATATATATATATATATATATAGTCATCGACATATAGTCCTGTCTCACCAATACCGCTAGACTAGTACCTCTTCCAAGCTGAGGATTGAATTCAGAATCACCTCGCTGATATTCAGCAGTTCTACTCATCGACTCACGGGAGCGGTGCCCGCAAATAACCTCGCCAAATGTCTATTTTTAACAAATATTCGTCTACCACTTTTAAAGTGCTCAAACCGCTTGTTTATAAACAAACACCAAGCCTCGCATTTTACAGCCAATTAAGAAGCGGATGAGATTATTTACGACAGTGCTTAACACAAAGAGGAGGGGGTTTTAAATATATGTGTAGTCATCGATAAACAGTCTTGTTTCGTTGTATCACAACTCATCAGTACAGCTATATATATATATATATATATATATATATAGAGAGAGAGAGAGAGAGAGAGAGAGAGAGAGAGAGCGAGAGAGAGAGAGGGAGAGAGAGGGAGAAAGAAAGAGAGAAAGAGAGAGAGGAGAAAGAGAAAGGATGGAGGGGAAAACGCAGAAAGAGAGAAATTGTTTTGAATTTTGTTATAAACTTATAAAAATACAAGAAAGTGTCACGTACATGTTTAAAACTTTCATAGAATATTACACTACTTCTAAAAACTTCTACAGTATTTATGTAAATGTCATAGGGTTTATTTTCATGTTTCTTTTCGTGTTATTTTTTTTATTTTTATTTTTTTGTCGTTGTGTGTCGCGTGTTTTCTTTTGCTTTTATATTTGTTATCTCTTGAAAATATTTACACAATATAAGATGTTTCACTACAATCCTTTTCTGTCGATATTTTTTCTATGCAAAAACAAAAACTAATCCATATATATATGCATATATATATATATATATATATATATATACATATATATATACATACACACACACATATATATATATATGTACATATGTTTTAAATGATTGCTTTTTATCTGACAGAGAAATTTAATTTTCCGTTTCTTTTACCTACGCCAAAACGACAGGTGTGAATGTGTATATTCATAGTGTATCACAAAATTGGGTACATTCTCACATATTTTCAAATATGTAAGTATATCTCTTTATGGGAAAACACTGAAAAAATGAATTTTTGACACAATTGAAAAGTAGTTTATCTGCGGCATATATAACAGTGTTAATTTATTTTCCACTCAAAATGACTCAAAATGTCGCCATTAAAAGCTAAATACCAGGCAACAAAAGTGAGTTCACCCCTTACGAAAAGTTTCAATATTACCATACAACCTGTCAACTCTCGATATTTGTTGTGGCCATCTTTTATATCCCAAACTGGCTTTACTCTCCTGGGCATGGAGTTTACCAGAGCTTCACATGTAGCCACTGGAATGCTCTTCCACTCTTCAATTATGACATCGCGAAGCTGGCGGATATTTGAGACTTTGTGCACTTTCACCGTCTGTTTGATGATGGTCCAAAGATGTTCGATTGGATTTAAGTCTGGAGACATGCTTGACCAGTCCCTTATCTTTACTCTCAGCCTCTTCAGTTAAGCAATGGTTTTCTTGAATGTGTTTTGGGTCATTGTCATACTGGAACACTGCTCTGTGGCTCAGTTTTTGGAGAAAGGAGCTCATGCTCAGCTGCAGTATTTGACAGTACATGTTAGAGTTCATGTTTCCCTCAATGAAATGTAACTCTCCAATATCTGCATCACTCATGCAGCCCCAGCCCATGACATTTCCATCACCAAGGTTGACTGTAGGCATGATACACTTATCTTTGTACCCCTCGGCTGGTAGCCGCCACACAAGCTTAAGACAATCAAAATCAAACAAATTAAATTTCGTCTCATAAGACCAACGGTCATGGTTCCAGTAATCTATGGTTTTTTTTTTATATGTCTTCAGCAAACTATTTTCGGGTTTTATTATGTATTGTCTTCAGAAGAGGCTTCTTCCTGGGGTAACTGTCATACACACCAATTTGAGGAGCGTCTGTCTCTTAATATATGTAGAGAAACCTCACAATTCCGAGATCGTCGATTTCACTCCATGCTGCGGAAGACGATATGGCTGGGAGTGAAATAAACCGATATATAAAAACATAAATCGTTTTATGTTTGTCTAATATGCGTGCTCCTTATAGCAGAACCAAGTTCTCCAAGACGTTGGCGAATCCTCCAGGTAGCGACCAGAATACAGAAGCGGCCAACAGCAGACAGATATATCGTCATGAGTCTGCGTATTATATGTTTAACACTAGCACGCACTACCACTAGACGAATCACGAACCGTTAAGTAAATTGAGATTAAGGGATCCGAGAATAATAGTCCGTTAATTTATCAGTTAGATAACACACAGATAACTCAATACACAACATTTAATTTCCGTTTGACCTTCTGCGATCTCAAGCCGCAAATTTTACAAGAGAAACTTGTCCCACGAGGAAAAAAAGAAGAAAAGCGTTACTGGTAATTTAAAATCAATAACTATTTATTATCTTAACATTCATTACAAGTAATGGAAGATTTTGGTTTTAACAAAATACAATAAGAACGACAATTAAAAGAATTGTTTTGACATCGGAAAGTAGGATCATTTTTTCATCTGATTTTTTCGATTGCTGATATCTGATTCCGATACGTGTCGCATCCAAAATATTGATAACAGCATATATATATATATATATATATATATATATATATATATATATATATATATATGCTGTTATCAATATTTCGACATGATACGTCTTTTTCAAAATATTTTTCATTTCCGTACCATGATGGTAAAACAAAAAAAAATTTGGTAGCAAAAATCCGTCACACACACACACACACACACACACACATCACACATCACACATCACACATACACACATATATATATCACACACACACACATATATATATATGTGTGTGTGTGTGACGGATTTTTGCTACTAAATTCTTTTTGTTTTACCATCGTGGTACGGAAATGAAAAATATTTTGAAAAAGACGTATCACGTCGAAATATTGATAACAGCATATATATATATATATATATATATATATATATATATATATATATACATATATATATGCACACACACACACATATATATATATGTGTGTGTTTATAAGCAAGTACTCTTAAAATAAAATAACATAATCACCCATTTTAATTATTTGTGTGTGTGTGTGAGAATAGTAATGTAAGTTTTCGATCCGCGTCGAATCCTCATCAGATGAAGAAGAGAGTCAATAAGTTGATTGGGAGACTGCAGTAGAGAAATCACAATAGCTGAGTGCGGCGCCTCTGTTTTAACAAATTTTTTAAATGAATAAAAAAAACTTCTGACATTTGCACTGTATATGCATGCGCATTACATGCGAATACACACATATATACATGCATATATATATATATATATATATATATATAGGTCTTCTATTGTTGTCACATAAAAAGTTGAAGAACTACGAAGGCAAAAGTGGCACCATGAAAACAAGCGACCTTTCGTGCTTCAGAATTTTATTTTGTCTACGCTTCACTACTGTTGTAAATGCACTTTTCATAGCGATAACCGATGGCTGTGCATGGTTGTTCGGAGCGCGCCTTGTACTTTCAAAAGTAAAACCTCTTATTTTTGTTATCTCTAAAAGTTTCTGTGCAATTCCGTCAGTTATTCAAAGGCGCATTTTTCAACTGACGAATGTTTATGACAGGAGTTGCTTTCTTAGAGTCTCACATAGTCAATATTTACAATGGAGAGATGAAACTTTCAGGTCGCCATAACAATTCAATTTGAATGTTTTTCTGGGTTATTTGAGTAAATAAAACATATATATATATATATATATATATATATATATATATATATATATATATATATATTCAAGGTAGGGAGATATCCAAAAACGAAGAGTTATTGATTGGTTGGTTGGTTGTTTTTGTTTTACGGCATATCAACCCTTTTCGGGTTATTTAATGCCGAATCCAAAGATTTTGAAGAAAAATTTTTTTTAATAGAATATATTTGTAGTTTTCACGTCGGTTTCTATTTAACCCATAGTTGGGACCCTAACAGATACTACCATTCCGGGTCAGAGTGGACCTGGGAGCAATGGTAATTAAAGGGTTGCTCCACACTCCCCAAAGCCCACAAGCTGAGGCCCTCACCACTGGATATAGTTTAAGGTCATATCCAGGACCCTCGTTGAGGGACTTTTACCCTCTTCAGGGGGGGGGCGGTCGGCGTATTCTAATGCCCCACCGACAGGGCCAGAAGAGTTATTGAATTTCAACAAAGGTCGTTAATAGTGCTCAATCAACGAGAGCAACTTATATATTATGATTATTATTTTTTTATGTAAATACAATCATCTTGCTACGATGTGCAGACCGTTTCGATCATCATAGATCTCACCAGCGAGGAAAATAAAAATTACAAAATAAAAATGGTTCAGGACCATTTTCAATTTAAAAGAGATAAACTTATCAATGACTGGCGTGGAGCGAAGTTAAAGATCTTATAAGATCCTTAACTTCGGTCCACCCCAGTCATGGCTACGTTTATCTCCTCTAAAATTTAAAATGGTCTTGAACTATTTTTAATTCTTGAATTTTTAATTTTCCTTGCCTGATGAGATTTATTATGATCGAAACGACATCGGAGCAAGATATGACTGTATTTACATAAAGATATAATAATCATAATATATATATATATATATATATATATATATATATATATATATATATATATATATACTCGGGTTTTTTTATATTCAAAAGTAATGGACTAATGAATTCAACGAGGTTGTTATATAGTGCTCAATAAAAAGAGCTGATAATACTTGTTTATTGTTATATAAACATGCTCACATCCCGCTGCTACAAATAGCCACTTGTTTCAATCAAACAACAGATATCATCAGGCAGCGACTTGACTATTCAAAAGTTCAATGAATAATCTTATTAAGATTATTCATTGAACTTTTGAATAGTCAAGTCGCTGCTTGATGATATCTGTTGTTTGATTGAAACAAGTGGCTATTTGTAGCAGCGGGATGTGAGCATGTTTATATAACAATAAACAAATATATATATATATATATATATATATATATATATATATATATATATATATATATATATATATATATAATAAATTCTACAACCAAACAACGTCGCAGCGACGTTGTTTGGCTGTGGAATTTATTATATACACTCTCTCACATTCTGAATATCCTATCATAAGTTGCTCGCTTGGTTAGCATTGCTGGATGGCATCGTCCTTTCGAGTTAAAACTCCTACTTGTGAGACATCGGCTTGGGGTTATTGGCTGGTTGGATGACCGCGTCCCTTGTTGAGACGAAGTAGGTTCATTTCAAAGTCGCATTTCGGTGCGGTTTGCTTGATCTGTGTTGGTTAATAGAAATTCTTGTGTGCAGGGCGTTTGCTCAGATGGTAGGCTCGGGTTTCCTGAGTTCGGATGTGTCTAACTGATGAGCCTAAATGAGGGCAAAACTCGAATCTTGGACTTCCGGTTCTTTGACTGTATGGCTCTTGTGGGCTGCGATGTTGTTTGACTGTGGAATTTATTATATACAGTCTCTCACATTCTGAAAATCATATATATATATATATATATATATATATATATATATATATATACTTTATGTGAGTGTATGTAAGCTCCTTCTTCATAGTTTCTGAAAAGGCTGAGCCTATCTTTTGCAAATGTAACGAAATGGTATTTAATATTTCTGGCAGCGTTCTTAGATAGGATTTGTACAGAAATATATCCAACAAGTATCTAAAATCGAAAAACTCCGATTTAAAAAAAAATGGCCTTTCTTGTCTTATATATATATATATATATATATATATATATATATATATATGACATGATGATTGCAACGTCTTGTCAGACGAGTGCCACTCCCTCAGACACTTAAAGTCCATGAGTCCAAAAATGACTTCCATCACCACAGGGCTATTTTAATAGACAAACGCCTGAGGGAGTATGTATGCACAGATGATGTTACAGAGTCTTAGCTTTGTACGACAACTAAGTCTCTCTCTCTCTCTCTCTCTCTCTCTCTCTCTCTCCAAAATGTTGAGATCCAGCAACAAGCAATAGCAAGATAGCCAGCAACAAGTTAAACTGCAGACCAGCTTAATGCAGGTAGTGGCCTCCCGCTTTATGTTTTTTAAATCAGAGATTTTCTTCTTCTAGAAAGGTTGCCATCACCACGGCTTACGGGACCTCTCCCCACCCCAACACACATACGAGTGCTAGTTGGTCGTTGACCCGAAAAAGGGGTTCATTCGCCCTTTGGAAGGTCTTATTTTTAACCCTTCAGGGAGACTAGTCACACTCCTCACCAAACAAGTCCGGTGGGGGAACCAGTTTAGTCGCTGGTGACCCGACCACGAGGAAGGTAGTACTGGGTTACATGGTACCAGTAGCATATGACATGACCTGACATATATATATATACACATTCATACATAAATATACATATATATATATATATATATATATATATATTTGTAGTTATCGACATACAGTCCTATTTCGTTGTATCACAACTCATCAGTGCCGCTAGACTAGCATCTCTCCCAAGCCAATGATTGAACCTAGAACCGTCGTGTTGACAGTCGGCAGTTCTCCCACTCGACCATGAATTGACGCCCGTAAATAACTCGTCAGAATGTCTATTTAAATAGACACCCGCCACCAATTTTATAGTGCTCAAATCGCCTGTTCGTAAACAAACAAACAACGAGCTTCGCATTTTCAGCCAATTAAGTAGCGGGTGAGATTATTTACGACAGTGCTAAAAAAGGGGGGTGGACCACAGGAATATTTTATTTTACACCGGTGTAATCTTTTAACGTAACGTATAACGTTAATTAATTCGGTGTAACGTATAAGTTCATTCTTCTTTATTTATCTATAAGAGAAGGAAGACTATTATTAGATCGCCAAATTCAAATATCAGCTAACGTGATATTGTAAACAAACAAAGACTGAATTTGATGAACGACATTATCATTGTTATTTTTTGTTCACCAGGAAAATTATTCCTCGTAATATATAATTATCCATAGAGTTTTTATTTTCTAATAATACATATGCAATCTGCATAAATTAAAATATCCTGTTGAAGCCTATTGTACAACCGGCCAAGGCCGACTGTCGAGCTAGTATGTATATATATATATAAATATATATATATATATATATATATATATATATATATATATATATATATATAGTCATCGACATACAGTCCTGTCTCGTTGTATCACAACTCATCAGTGCCGCTAGACTAGCACCTCTCCTAGAACCACCGCGTTAATTGTCAGTAGTTCTACCAATCGACCCACTGGACCGGTGCCTACAAATAACCTGGCCGAATGTCTATTTAAAACAAAAATTCGTCCACCACTTTTATAGTGCTCAAACGACAAAGAGGTTAAAATATATTTGTAGTCATCGATAAACAGTCCGGTTTTATTGTATCACAACTCATCAGTGCCGTTATATATATATATATATATATATATATATATATATATATATAGAGAGAGAGAGAGAGAGAGAGAGAGAGAGAGAGAGAGAAATAAGTGGAAAACGCAGAGAGAGAGAAACTGTTTTGAATTTTGTTATAAACTTATAAAAATACAAGAGAGTGTTACGTACACCTTTAAAACTTTCATAGAATATTACACTACTTCTAAAAACTTCTACAGTATTCATGTAAATGTCACAGGGTTTATTTTCATGTTTCTTGTCGTGTTATTTTTTTGTCGTTGTGTGTTGCGTGTTTTCTTTTGCTTTTATATTTGTTATATCTTGAAAATATTTACACAATGTAAGGTGTTTCACTACCATCTTTTTCTGTCGATATTTTTTTCTATGCAAAAACAAAAACTAATTCATATATATATATATATATATATATATATATATATATATATATATATATATAAATGTAATTTTTGGTTCGTTCTAAATCGATAAAACCATATTTCTACATTACCAATTTAATTGAAATTTTCAGAAAATCTATCTGTAAAGTCAACGAATGTTTGCCTGTTATTAAAATAATTTAACATTGCGAATTATAAAAAATATTAGTTAAAATAAAAAATATATTTCGTAAGACGTTTCTGCGAGACTGCCCGATTTTATTTCCGGTAACTTCGGTTTCAACTACTCTCGAATTACAAGATCAGTAAAAAAAAAAGATACTCATGCAGAGAGTGATCCATGTTGAAATAATAACGTTATTATTTAAAAAGCCATTCTTAACATGAGGTGTTTTGTACCTATTCAGTACTTTAGCCTTACAAATGAATAAAAAACATATCATAAAAGTTGAATTAAACGTGGAAATACGATTTAAAAAATAACGTGGATCACCCTCTGCATTAGCACAAGAAACACTATTTTTTAAATCTAAATACATTTATGTATCTTACCAATTTTGTTTAATTTTAAATTTCTTTGTTTATCTTTAGGCTTTTCACTCACCAAACATTACGTTTTAATTGTTTAGTTTCTTTCACGGCATTGTTTACATAAAAAAGTTTGTTTTAACTTTTTCTAAACTGTTTCATTTTTACGACATACCTCAGCGTATTATAAACACCCTAATCTCCCCATGTTAAAAACGGCTTTCAAATTAAACACGCCCTTCCACGAAAGCCGTCGTTAACATGGGCAGGTTGGGGGTGTTCACTCCGAAAGTCTTTCGCATTTTTACAAACATTATTTATTTACGTTGGCTTAACTTTTTTCATGAATAAAAAAAGTAACTAAACCTTAATTTGTCACTGTTACAAACATATATTTATTTACGTTGGCTTAACTCTTTTCATGAATATTGGAAAAAATGTGTTACTCTTTATGAATATTAAAAGAAAAATGTTATTAAACATTTATTAATAATTTCTCACTTTTACAAACATTTGTAATTCATGTATTTACTTACGTTGGCTTAACTCTTTTCATGAATATTAAAAAATAAATAACTAAACCCTGTATTGATAATTTCTCACTTTTACAGACATTTAAAATTTCCATGAGTGGATACATTTTTGGGTAAATATTTACATTTAGGTCCACCTCCACAATTTTTCTTTTTAAATGACGACTTTTATTGATAAATAAATCTTCTACTCTGCAAGTTTTATTGATAAATAAATCTTCTTCTCTGCAACGGGCACTTAACCCCTTCTTTTTTTCAAATAGTATTTTGGAATGGGTATGCTGACAACAAATATGAGTTAAATTTTGCAAATATTTTTTTACCTCCTCTCCAAAAATGGTGTTTATTCCGGAAACAGTTCTTAAGATGAGGAGGGTGGGGTGATCATAAGGGCGACCTACTCTAAAAAACAATACCAAGTTTTTTAAATGATTTAAATTATTTCTCAATTTTACAAACATTTTTACATGCGCACATAAGCAACTATTTTTTATTAACTTTTTTTTACTTGCTTTATTTAAAAATCAGTAAATTTCAATGAATGGAATAATAAAACATTTATCATTAATATGTGTTTTTGGTTTTGTGTTGAATGAAACTTATTTTTTCATTACAACAATAATAACCCAATTTAAATTTTCCGGCATGCGTTTAAGAGTTACGAAATTATCAATAAATCTTTTAGTTACTAAGCCAACGTCAGTAAATAAAAAATATGTTACGTGCGCATGCATTAGCTTTGACTGGGGGGGGGCTAAGGGAGCAACCATTAAATAATTATGCTGGTCGCCATGGGACTCAACGCCCAAGGAGAAACTAAAGTGGCACTTATGCACTTATGTTATCGTGTTATTTTTTAAAATAGCATTTTCACACTAAATTCAAATTTTGCAATATCTTTTTCTTTTATTAATTTGTTAGGTTAAAGTACAGATAACTCGGTCGGTTTCTAATGTGTGGAAAATCTAGCTCCCGAAAAAAAAGGGTACTCTGTATAGTAACAAAAAATTAAAATTGCCTCGGTCTCGAAATATTTCTTCTCTACTGAACGAGGAAAAAAACGGTGAAGTGTAGTTCACCTTCTGTTTCTCTCCCCGTCTCTCTTCCTCTCTTGATATATCTCTCTATCCACCTCTCCCTTCCCCTCTCTCAATCTATCTTTCTCTCTATATCACCCTCAGATTACCATCTCTCCTTGGGCCCCTTTCTCTCTCTAACTCCCGCTATCTATCTCTCCTTTCCTCTGTCTCGCTCTCTCTGTTTCTAATTCTCCCCCTCTCTCTGGCTATCTATCAATCCCTTTATCTCTCTCTATCTCCTTCTCTATTTTCCTCTCACTTTCTCTTTTCTTTCTATATATCTTCCTCTCTATCTGTCCATCTCTAATCCCTCATCCTATTTTAGTCTCCTAAATTAAGTACAGTGAATAAGGCATCGTCAAAACATGGATAAATCCTATTTTAGCCACCTAATTTACTGACTGTGTGAAAAGAAGTTATTTGGAAATTACTGCTACCTTGAACAGCACCAGAAGTAACTGGTAAAACCTTTCTAATTAAATTGATTTTGGCAGGCATTCGGTAACAAAATGACATAGCCTTAGCCCTTGCTGTATGAGGAATACCTGCGACCTTGCTGCCAAGTAGTAGAATTATTTATTCTACTTTGAAACATTCAATTTTTCAAAACTCTCATGTTCGATATCTCCAAAACATCCAATATGGGGAAAAATATTGCAGAAATGCAAATTTATTGTTTAGGATGAATGCACAATGGCACGCAAAAAATCACTTGGAGCTCTTGCTTTATCCTTGCAAGATTTGGCAATGTCAGACCATTTGGGAATGCAGTAATATTGCTTGCAGGAGATTTCAGACAAATGTTACTTGTTATTCTTCAATTAACATGATGAAATAAGTGCTTGCCTTTTTTGTGCCATGTGAAGATATTAAACTTAACTCACAATATGCATGCCAGTTGCAGACTGTTCTATCCGCACATAAATTTTTGCATCACTTGTGGGAAATTGGGTACGGAACTGCCAGCTGCTCAGAGATGAGGGCAACATTCTTTGACTTTTAACTTCTTTAATTTTATTACATCAAAAGAAGAGTTAGTGTAAAAGGTTTTGGCAGATATTCAAATTATAAGAATTCCACTTGACTGAATGAACGAGCAATTCTTGCAGGTCAATATAAAGACGTCCACGCTATTATTCAATGTAAAATTCCAAGTGAGGTAGTCAAATACAAATCCATCGACACTGTTGTGAAAGCAGATAAAGTGGTTAATTATCCAATAGCTATATTTGCCAGGAATGCCACCGCATGTATTGCAACTGAAATTTGGCGTACTAATTATCATGTTGTGAAATATGAACCAATCCAAGCTTTGCAAAGGCACATGGCCTGCAGTAAAAAAAAAATTAACAAATAATATCATAGAAACAACAATCATAACAGGACTTTTTACAAATGAATATATCTTCATTCCATGCATTCCTATGATTCCACCGGATGCATCATTACACTTTAGGAAATTGCACTTTCCAATTTTATTGTCGTTTGCAATAACCATCAACAAAGCACAGGGAACAATCTTTACAATTGTGTGGCTTACAGTTACACGCTGACTTTTTTTCACATGGAAATTTATGTTACGTATTCAAGAGTCACCAAACCAGAAAATCTCTACATCAGCTAAGAAAATGGAACATCAAAAAACTGTGTACCCATACGAAATGGAAAATAAAAACTACAAGAAACATGCTTTTTCTCATTTCGGAACTTTTTCCATTGCGCCAATGTTAGCCACAGAACGCGTGGCAGGGTACAGCTATTATATATATATATATATATATATATATATATATATATATATATATATATATATATATATATATATATACACAGATGTATGTACATATTGTTTTTAAATGATTGGTTTTTATCTTACAGAGATATTTAATTTTCAGTTTCTTTTAACTACGCCAAAACGACAGGTATGAATGTATATATACATACTGTATCACAAAAATGCGTACACGCCTCAAATTTCTTCGAATGTTTTAGTATATATATATATATATATATATATATATATACATATATATATATATATATAGAGAGAGAGAGAGAGACACACACACACACACACATATATATGTACATATTGTTTTTAAATAATTGCTTTTTATCTGACAGAGATATTTAATTTTCAGTTTCTTTTAACTACGCCAAAACGACAGGTATGAATGTATATATACATACTGTATCACAAAAGTGCGTACACGCCTCAAATTTCTTCGAATATTTAAGTATATCTCTTTATGGGACAACGCTGAAAAAAAATGATTTTTTGACACAGTGAAAAGTAGTCTGTCTGCAGCATATATAACAATGTTAATTCATTTTCCCTTCAATATTAATCAATATATAGCCATAAAAATCTAAATCACTAGCAACAAAAGTGAGTTCGCGCCTTACGAACAGGAACAGTTGTTAATATAAACATACAACATGTCATCTCTCAATATGTGTTGTGGCCATCATTATTATCCAAAACTGCCTTTACACTGCTGGGCATGGAGTTTACCAGAGCTTCACATATAGCCACTGGAATGCTCTTCCACTCTTCAATTGTTATGTGCGGAGGTGGCGGATATTTGAGACTGTGCACCTCCACCTTCTGTTTGAGGATATTCCAAAGACGTTCTCTTGGCTTAA
>NC_136501.1:62509817-62534817 GCF_053919585.1 Euprymna scolopes
ATCTCATTTAACACCGGAACAAATATACTCACAGTGTTTATTACCTAACATAAACTAAATAAATAAAACTATAAAATAGGAAAATCCAAACTAAAATTACAATAACGATAATTCGTCCTAACCCTCCTGCACCCACATTTATAGCAAATTTAAAAGAAATCATAAATACACCAAGTCTCAAACGATCGGAAAAAATAAGTCTGTCGTGTTCAATCAGAGTGGTCTAAATAATAACTTGCCGCAAATCTATATATCTATAAAAGTGAACGAGTATGTGTGTGTGTGTCTGTGTGTCTGTTTGTTTGTGTGTCTGTGTACATTTCCCTACGCAATAACTGTCAATTTTTAGTCTAAAGACTCGAAATTTGATATACAAGGTACTGAGATTTGGGAAAATCGATGTGATCGCTTTTTTTTATTTCGGCCAGAGATTTCGCTGTTAAGGGGTCAAAGTTCAACGATTTGACCTTTGAGAACTCTACCAAACTCCTCCGAGAATTTTGGGTCTAAATACTTGACATTTTATATATTGGTTCCTTGATAACTTGATTAGAACCCAAAAGAATAAATATTAAGGGGTCATAATAGGGGTCAAAGTTAAAAAAAAATTACCGTTTTTTTTGTTGTTTTTTTTTTTTTTGCTCAGTATACACCTCCAAACCCCCGGGCATCGCCTGTCACCTATTGCTAGTATATATATATATATATATATATATATATATATATATATATATATACTAGCAATAGGTGACAGGCGATGCCCGGGGGTTTGGAGGTGTATACATATATATATATATATGTTAAACATAATGCCGCAAGCACAATTAATCGAAATCACATACATATATATTAAATTTAAATTATATACATATTGCACAAAATGCCTCGGGTACATTATATCAAAATCTCAATTATATATAGTAATTTATAAAATATATATGGCGACTAAGCTATACTGAATATTCGGCGTTTCATCCACTCTAGGATTTAAGCCTGACGAATCCTAGAGTGGATGTAACGCCGAATATTCAGTGTAGCTTAATCGTCATATATATTTTTTAAATTACTAACTAGCTCTACCTACGTATTGAGCATTCTTGAAGTAAATACTTAAAGTTTACTCATAAATCTATATTTTCGTATATTAATTTTATGTGAGTAAATGAAGTAGTTATAAATATATATATATATATATATAAATGTATATATATATGTATGTATATATATGTGTATATATATATATGCGTGTGTGTGTGTATGTATATGTATTAAAATGTTTACTCATGTTTAGGAAACCTACATCTAAAATTTTAAGTATTAAACCCCGAAATTGACGGTGGATTTTGGTAGAGTCTGCAAAGGTCAACTCTTTCAACTTTGACATCTTGGCAGTAACATTTTTCGTCCTAAAAACTGATTAAAAAGCTCGCTGCATGTCTGAATATTCTTTTCGTAAAATTTAAACCCAAAATTTGGCTTAATGGTTCGCTAGAGATCGCAAAAGTCTAGTCTTTTGAACTTTCACCCTTGGCAGCCAAATTTTCGGCCAAAACCCAATTAAAAAGTTTCCCCTATGTCTGAATACACTTTATGTAAAATTTAAAATGTTTAGACCAAAAAGTGACTGAGTAATTTAGTACAAACCGCAGAGGTCAATTTTTTTTTTAAACTTTAAAGTACATTTTCACCTCTTAAAATTTACTGTTTTGCGCTCAAATCGAAGTAAAATGATAAAAACTGTTTAGAACCAAAATTGGAAGAGGAGTTTGGTAGAATTTTCAAAGGTCAAATCGTTGAACTTTGATGCCTTGACAGCGAAATTTCTGACCAAAACCGATTAAAAAGATTTCCCCATATCTCAATACCCCTTACTCCAAATCTTGTGTATGAAGACTGAAAATTTATAGGGTAGTTCGGTAGGGAAATATACACACACAGACAATACCACATTTATAGATATATATTATATATATTACAGACAAATATATAACTGAAGCACACTTTATCAAAACACTATATATATATATATATATATGTATATATATATACATATAAATATATATATATATATGTAAGTGAAAGTGTCAGTGTGTGCGTCTGTGTGTCTGTGTACATTTCCCTACGCAATAACTCTGTCAATTTTAAGCCTACAGATTCAAAATTTGATATACAGGGGACTGAGATTTGGGGAAATCGATGTGATCGGTTTTTGGCCAGAAATTTGGCGATTAAGGGGTCAAACTTCAACGATTTTACCTTTGAGAACTCTACCAAACTTCTCCGACAATATTGGGTCTACGCACTTGAAATTTTAGACTTAGGTTCCTTGGACATGGATCTAACTTAATAACTTTATTTGTGCCCAAAACAATAAATTTTAAGGGTTCATAATAGGGGTCAAGATAAAAAAAAAATTGACCTCTGCGAACTCTTCCAAATTATTAGGACAATTTCTGATCTAAATATTTGAAATTTTACATAAAGCGTATTCAGAGATAGGCAAGCCTTTTCATCAGTTTGGGTCGAAAGTTTTTAGTTACCAATATATAAATGTATGTATGCATGTCTGTTTGCATGTCTGCGTAAAACTTTCAATAGAGGCGACGGATTTTACCAAGATGAGTCTCGTTTTTAAGTTCGACCTTTCATACGACAAATATCGAAAACATTGGCTAAAAACATTAATATCTTCCCCTTCAACTAGGCACTTTTATCCAGGGGGGGGTCAATTTTTTTCACCGATATTTTTTTAAAGTTATCCTCTCCTTTAGATTATCTAGCCTTAATTTTAAAAAAATGTCGCTTCCATTTTGTGCGTTAGGTTTTACGCCGTTCTTTTCCTCCTTTGCGGTACAGGTTCGAGCCTGTCTTCCTACTACCACTTTTTTCTTTGCTCAACATACACATCCAAACATCCGGGCAACGCCGGGCTTAAATGCTAGTATATATATATATATATATATATATATATATATATATATATATATAATGGACTATTATAAAAAAAGTTATATATAAAATGGACTATTATAAATAAAGAGAAGTCTTATACTCCAGGCTCTAAGTCATGTCGCCTCTTTACAACCGAAGCTATAACTATAATTACTTCCCCTCAAAGTAACAATATAATAAATTCTAAAAATGAACTGATTACTTTCTGTAAACATAAGTCCAAATTTAATTATGGCAATTTTTAAATTACATAGTTATTACTTTTACCCTTTATATAGATATAAAATATTTTTTCTTTAACTTTATCGTTTTTCGACATACTTCTTATTACTTCATAATTTAATAATCCTTTATTTTAATTCTTTATCTCTTCTTTGCATGGCCGGTTTTGTATCTGCATTTTCTGTTTTATTCTTTAAACTTTCCTATCTATCTAATATTACAATCTACCCACACTTTCATATCTTGTATGTATATTTACTTAAATTTTACTATATGAATTTACTTACTTTTTTTTTTCTTTTTTTCCTGAAATTGTAGATACCGGCAATCTTCTCCCCTTAAATAATTTTTACTTTTTTTTATTTTTATTCTTATTTTATTTTATTTCATATTATATATTATATTTTATATTTTATTTTTTATTATATTTTATTTTTTATTTATTTATTTATTCTTTATTTTCTATTTATTATATATATATTTATTTATTTATTTTTATTTTCCTTTTAGTGTCGTTTAACAACTCTTGCTGACATTTTTTTAAGTGATGACCTTTACATTTCAGTTGACCTATATTATTTTGCCCTATATATATTTTCGCGCCTTTAACATGTCCTGTCTGGGTCATTTTGACTTTTGTTTCCCTTTATTTTATATTTTATATTTAACTTTATCAGTTTTTTTCTCTCCCCTTTCTCTTCCCAGATCTTTTTTTATTTATAGTTATGTCTCGGAAGTAGAGTGAAAAGCGCATCTTATTTTTCTTTTATTAATATTATTTTTCCTTGTACAAATTTTTGTGAATTATTCCATGGATTTCTGACTTTGAATTATTATGGACCATCTTCTTCCAATTACGGGATTTCCTTGGATTTTACTTGTACAAATGGAAATTCTTTTAACTTTCTTGAAGTTTTACATTTGGATTTTACCATCACTGGATTTTTTTATCTTCCACCAGACTATCCATTCATGTGTAATCACCTTTTTCTTTACCATATTCCCTCTGCTTAACTTATTTTGTTTTCAAGTAAGATCTTTGACTTACTTGTTGTTTCATCAAATGCTTCTGCATGCAAAATCCGATCCCGCATTTTGCTAATTCCTACCCTCTGATGAGAAGGAGAGTATTTCTTCGAAACTCCGCGGATTAAGGACTATCCATTTATCTAGTGTTTCCTTTTCAGATTAAATATGTTTTTAACTCATTTCAAAGTGTTTTTTAACATATTTTATTAACTGTTTGCTCATATATATATATATATATATATATATATATATATATATATATATATATATATACGTTTTATTTTTTATTACCGTATCTTTCTGTTACGTTACATTATTGTTTCAGCTACCCGGCCGTTATTTTGGCCCTCTGTAGCTTACTCAGATTTTTACAGAATATTTGCTCTACAACAGTATTGAGCACTTTCTTCAGTTTTTATTAATTAACATTTCTACTATATATATATATATGTATATATATGTATATTAAAAGTATATATGTATATTACGCCCAATGCCTCACGCACAATATATGAATATCTCATATATATATATATATATATATATATATATATTAATCTAACATTATATATATGTATTACACACAATTCCTCATGCACACTATATTAACATCTCATATATATATGTGTGTGTGTATGTGTGTATATATATCTATCTATATGAATATATATATTAAACTAAAACTATATGTATATTACACACGCACATACCAAAATCATATATATATATATATATATATATATATATATATATATATATATATATATATATGCCGTACCAACTAACTATGGCTTCATAAACTTTGCAACTGAAAGTTGTTTACAGAATAAATATTTAACTCACATATGATTACATATTTTATTTATTATAATCACAATATTTACATATTCGCGTTGGTACATATAAATACATAAACACAGCAGTTTATTACTTTGATATAAATGTGTTAACTTTTTAAATAATGAAGTAAAAAGAGGAAACTCAACTCGCCTGAGCAACGGTTTGAAGGGCAATCTGAAATCAGGTGACGAATTTTGGAAATTCAAACCAAGCTCCCACAATACTGCAAATCAATCGGGAAGCAGAGTCATAAAGGGATAGAGAACAAGCTGACGAGCAAGTGAGCTATAAATGTAAGGCACAACCACAGCGTCTTCCTCGTTTTTTTTTCTTTTCTCTAGTGGGAAATGTTCATTTAATTTTTTTTTTTTCGTATGTGTAGATTTTGTAGTTATTCATACGGTCTGGTAATCACTTTGATTAATTACTGGTAAGATTTATAAAGCCATTGCATTTCAATTAGAGATGTAACGATTCCAATACAATTACCGAATCCGTCGTAAATTGACGGATACTCCGATTCTTTATAAATCTCTAAATATTTAACTATAGAGTTGTCATTTTCCCCGATTTCTGTAAAACAATCTAAAATATGCAGATATGTTCCTAAACTTACATTTACACTTGTGGAGGATAATCTATCAATTTTGACTTTAACGATATTTTTTTAAAACCAATAAATGTTTACTATTTTATCATTATAACCAGAAATGTAAGATTTTATAATAATAATATAATAATATTATAATTTAATATAAATGACAATTTAAAGATTCGTTTTGGCATCGAAAAATAGGCGTCTATTTTTTTTTTCGATTCCGATACCGATTCTGATACCGATTTCGTTCCGATTGATCGGCCCAATACTAATTTCAATATTTCAAAATAAAATAAAAAAATGAATAATAATAGACATAAATAAATTATGAACTGTTTATTAAAATTTATACAAATTAGGCATTCCAAATGTTGTTTTTGAATCGTGGGTTTGTAATGTACATGAAGTATTTCAGAATGTTATGTTGTATAACGAAACCTTTTTCAATATTAATATAGGCGTGGAAAATGGAAAACAAAGATAAGGCATTTAGATATGCAGACACCGCATTTCTAGTATATGTTTAATCTCGATAAATCTGAAGCGTATATTAGTCTTGTATAGTTCGTATATATCAGGTGGTAGCAAATGTGCACGTAAGTCATTAGTTTCAAAAATGTTCATATCGAAAAGAAGATTACAAATTCCTAAAATCTTCTAAAACTAAAAGAAAATGGACGTCCCGCCCCTTTTCACATTTTGTTCACGATTGAACAAAGGCAGTTGTAATGACGACCGTGTTCAGAAAATCAACACAAAAAATTGCTTGGAATTTTAAGCGATAAATGCCCCTACAAATCGGCCAATTTCTTCCTAATTTCCCCAAATCCACCGCTTTTAATTGACACCTATTCTAAAATACCCACGCCTCTATTTCCTTTCGCGATGTAGTTCCTACCAGTTATGCGCTGCCCCGAAATGTCCTTACTGGAAAACTTTAAATAGTGTCCAAATGGCTTAACCAATTAAGCTGACTATTTTTAGAGTCTAGTTTTGTGGGTTTTATTATTTTTCCTTTTTTTGCTTTAAAATTATACTTTTTTGAAATTTTTAAAATAAAGGCATATTTTTAACAATTGGATTTAACTATCTACTTGAATCTATATAATTATAAATCTCTGTGGATCATATTTTCTTGCTTGCTTTCATTTTGTCTTCTAGCATCGGGAGATTTCTTCATTTACAAAAAGGGATGGCAAGTGAATTTACACACACACACACACACACACGCACACACACACATATATATACACGCAATTATAGCAAACAAATGAAAAAAGTCTATACTCCAACTATCAAGATAATGACCATCTTACAATTTATTCCTTTGATTACGTTAAGATTCACAATTCTTGACAGCAATTGTGTCGTAGCGCAAAATCATTAATTATTATATCAATCAATGAATCTATTCTGCCCTCAACTCATCAGAAGAAATAGCAACTATCAATTCATTAAAATAAAATAAAAGATATTCGGACATGATTGCAAAATCCGACAATTTCAAGAGAAGTTGAAATTACTTTTTATTTTATCTTTTTATTATGCTAATGTTCATAATTATATATATATATGTGTGTGTGTGTGTGTGTGTGTGTGTGCGTGTGCGTGCGTGCGTGCGAGCGTATGGGTCTGGTACAGAGGCTAAGAAATGAGGTGGGAGAGTTATGTTTTAGTTTCGATTTATATTGATGGCACCCAAGTCATACACATACATATATATATATATATATATGTATATATATATACATGTATGGCTTACGTATATATATATATATATATATATATATATATATATATATATTTATATGACACACACACATACACACACACGCACACAACTGAATTAAAGGAATAAATTATAAGGTGGTCAACATCATCAATTTTGGAATATAACTTTTTTCATTTATTCTCTATATTGCTCTGTAATTACATTGAGCTTCTTAAATAAGGATTGATATATAATAAGAAAATATATTTCTACCGAAATATATATAAATATATACATATATATATATATGACTTACGTATATATATCTATATATTTATATCACACACACGCGCACACACGCACACACACACACACACGCACATATATATATGTATGTATGTATGTATATTAGGTTGAGAAGAAAGTTCTTGCGGAATTTTTAAATTTCATTTCAAATGATGTATTTTCGAATAAGTTTTCGTTCTAAAACATTCACTTCATATATCATTTAAAGAGAGTATTTTGCTGTATCTAATCGTTGAAATTACAATCGTTTAAAATGATTTCTTCTTAGCAGAACGTTTAATAAAATATTGGAAAAAACAAATTCACAAAATTTTATTATTTCAATTCAATCTAGGCCGCAAAGTTGCTGGAACAGCTTACGATATCAACAAAGCATTTGGCCCAAGAACCACTACTGAACGCACAGCACAATGGTGGTTTAAGAAATTTCGTGGCGATGATGATAGTCTTGAAGATGATGAACGTGGTGGTTGGCCATCGGATGCTGACAGCGATCAATTAAGCCTTAGTTGAAGCTAATCTAAGCACAACTGTTGGAGAACTTGTTTCTGAATTAGACGTAACGTATACGACGATTGCCAACCACTTGAGAGAGAATAGAAAAGCAAAACACTTAAATGGGTGCGTCATGAATTGAGCATTAACCAAAAGAAACGCTGTTTCTCGACCGGGTTGTGACTTCCGGTGAAAAGTGCGTTCTGTACAATAACCGGCGATGACCAGCTTAGCGGTAAGACATCGACGTAAATCCACGAGACTTCCCGATTATATGCTGATTGTTTGGTTGTCTGCGACCGGTCTCATCCATTACAGCTTTTTCAATGCAGGCGAAACCATTACGGCGCAGAAGTACTGTCAACAAATGGATGCAATGCATCAGAAACTTCGATAACATTAGTCAACAGAAAAGGCCCAATTCCTCTTCAAGACAATGCCCGACCGTCAGTTGCTAAACCGATCCTGCAGGCGTTGACGAACTCAGATGAAACTCTGCCTCATCCACTATAACCTCCAGATGTCTCACCTACCGACTACTAATTTTTAAGCATCTCGGCAACTTTCTGCGTGAGAAATGCTTCAAAAACTTTAGCGATATCAAAAACGCCTTCAGCGACTTCATCGTCACCAGAACGTAAGATGTTTACGTTACTGGCATTAATATGTTTGTTTTGCGTCGGCGAAAGTGTGTTCAGTCAGATGGTTCCTATTTTGCTCAATAAATGTTACTTTAAGCAAAGGTATGTTCATCTGAATTTAAAAGTAAAAACCCGCGAGAACTTTCTTGTAAACCTGATATATATATATATATATATATATATATATATATATATATAGTTTTATCGCACTACTATTTAGTGTGTTTGCTATAATAATTGATAGAGAATTGTCTCTATAATTATAAGTACGTAATTTGCATAAATTAAAATGTTATATTTAAGCGTATCTTACGATCGGGGCAACGCCGGGCGTCTGCTAGCATTTTCTAATGGTGCTAATTTGAATTGTCACAAAATTCATTATAAATAACACCCATGTTCCACTAACCTTAATCAGTTACCAAACAACATCCTCATACATAAAACTAGTCGTTTTCATTGCCTATATACGTGGGAGCTGACAATGCAGTATTGAAGAAAGTCAATAAACAAAATAAGCGATCTATCAAAGTTCCTTTCTTTTTAATTTTCCTTCAACCGAAGTTCGCAAAAAAGCAAACAGCCTCCTTTCTAGGGTTAACACTTGATCTCTACATATTAGAGGCATGGATATTTTTATGTAACAGAGTGCGGACGCACGTATGGAAGATGTATGGGAATGATCGAGCCGTGTGCGAGTTGACGTCATGGCAAAGAAAAAGGAAAATAGATTATAAAAAGAAGAACGTGTACGCCAACGGATGAGCACGTTTGAGAGAACAGACGTTGAAATGAGTGGAAATAAATTCCTGTTCGTTCAAGATAAAAAGTGAGGCGAGTTATTCCTGGTCTGTTGTCTACCTGTGTAAACATGTGTAACGTTACTGTAATGTTTCAATACCGTCCTTTATATCTCAAACATTTAGTTAGTTAAGAAAATGAGAACATTACTTTTACTTTACTCTCCCACTTTTTTAATGTTATAGTATATATTTCTTTTTTTTCTCTATTGATTTTACTAGATTCCAGGATAAGAATTCATCTACTCTGGTGTAGTGTCCCGCTTTATTTTAGTACGTGATTTAACATCACAGGGAGAAGAAGCATCATTACGAGGTCCTGGATATGACCTAAAACTATATCCGATGCTGAGGCCCCAGCTTGCGGGCCTTGGGGAGTGTGGAGCCACCTTTTAATTGCTATTGCTCCCAGGTCCACTCTAACTCGGAGTGGTAGTACCTGTTAGGGTCCCAACTATGGGTTAAATAGAATCTGACTTAAAAAAAAAACAAATATACCCCATTAAAAATCGTTCCTAAAAATAAGTTGATTCGGCATTAAATAACCTGAAAAAGATTGATATGCCGTAAAACAAAAACAACCAAACCAAACCATCATTACGAGTAAAAGTCAGTGTGGGTTAGTCATGCCTAGAAGATTTTATTTGAACTACGAATACTATGTGATTTTGAATATTTAGTCAGAATTTATTTTTAGGGAAATTTATCATCATGCCATGTTGTTCTGACAAACACATGTGCAAAGAGATGGTCGACACTTAAAGATAGCGTCATATGGGCATTAAAGTCATCTCCCGTTGGTATTCAATTCTTTACAATATTCATTATTATTATATTAAATATCAAGTTAATATTAATCAACGTTTTTATACTAAGTTCTTATCCTCATGTATTTCAATAACCGAAAATACATGCTGAAATATATTTTAATTCTAGGTGCGCGTTACATTTGAAAAAAAAAAACGAAATATGTTCTAATTTGTATGTAATCAGCCATAAAATATAAATAACTGAACAATTCATGGAGAGTTTAGGAATCTATATATATTTCATTCGCTCTTCTCACTTTATGTTTAATCAAAAACGCTATAATATTTCTCAATTATGATGTAAACATTTACAGAAAGACTTACTCTTTTTAAACGGTGTCTTCTAATGAACGCCACAGACACGATTTGATACTAAATCTTTCCTTTCCGAATGTATAAGAATAGACCATAATAATGCAGATCTAAAAATGATTACCATAATAAAATAACTACAAGAACAACAAAAACGAAAACAACAACAAAACAACAATAATAATAACAACAACAGCAATATAAATCAAAAGATCATTACAAAGTTTTAAATGCAGAAAAAAAAATACATGTCCATGACATGAATTGACAACACAGAAGCCTTTATATATATACATGAATTGACAACACAGAAGCCTTTATATATATATATATATATATATATATATATATATATATATATATATATATATATAATGCCACAATGCCGACTCAAGAGAGATGTGGTTGGAGATTGCGCACCTCCTGTCGCCATAGTCTGTCAAAGATTGAAGGAACCTGTATATATATATATATATATATATATATATATATATATATATATATATATATATATAAATATATATATATGTTACATTAATCACACAAAAACACATATCATGAACAGCGCTGCCTTAAGGAGAAGTGCTTTCCGACCCCCTGAAAGACCACATCAGTTTGCCCTGTATTTAAGAATTCAGGTGATAAGTCATCTCCCTCTCAGTACAGACCAATAAGTCTTCTCTGTGTTATGAGTAAGTTGCTGGAATCCATATTAAATAGAGAAATAGTCAACCACCTCAGCAGGAATAACCTTCTTAGTGACACAATATGGTTTCCGCTCTGCAAGATCTACCGCAGATGTGCTGACAGTTATATCCCACAGGATTAGTGAATCTCTTGACAAAGGCTTCCTTTCTAGGGCAATTGCTCTTGACATATCAAAGGCCTTCGACAAAGTATGGCATAAGGGTCTACTTCACAAGATTTCCAGCTACGGTATAACTGGAAATGTTTTCTCAATCATTAAATCATTTCTCTCCGATAGGCTCATAAGAGTAGTGGTAGATGGTCAAAAATCGGAGGCCTGCAATATAAATGCTGGAGTCCCTCAGGGGTCAATCCTGGGCCCAACTCTCTTCCTGATCTACATCAATGACCTCCCTAAACACATACTTAAATCATTCGTTGACATCTATGCTGATGACACGACCATCTATGGCAACACATCAAAGGCTGTAAATGACAAAGTTCTCTCTGATTCTCTCTCCTCTGATCTCGAGCGCGTGGTTCAGTGGGGGAAGATGTGGCTAGTTACCTTTAATGCATCCAAAACCAAACTCCTATCCTTACATCATCAACGCTCTGATCCCCAGCTGGCACCAATTGTGATGGACGGCTCTCGTCTGGGTGAGGCCCCGTGTTTTGACAAGCTTCTGGGTTTGACCTTTACTCCTGATCTGAAATGGAACACGTACATCAAGTCTGTTGCCAAGGTCGCTGGAAAGATGGTGGGATCCTTCTACCGCTCCAGAAGATATCTCACTACTGATGCAATTCTCTATCTATATAAAAGCCAAGTACGTCCAAGGATGGAATACTGTTGTCATATCTGGGCAGGAGCTGCCAAAAACAGCCTATCATGCCTTGACAGAGTACAAAATAGACTTCGTGGTTTAGTAAGGGATGCCATTTTCTCTACCCTGCAACCCCTCTCCCACAGAAGAGACGTTGCAAGCCTATCCTTGTTTTATCGTTATTTTCATGGCAGTTGCTCGTCTGAACTCCAATCCCTGGTCCCCCCTCGCCAATCTTTCACGAAAAACACCCGTCTAGCTGAATCCACTGTGAAAAATTTCCCCCACTCTATATCTGTGCCTAAATCAAAACTCGGATTTCATGAACAAAGCTTCTTTCTTAGAACTGCACGCCTGTGGAACTCTGTTCCGTCTGCCTGCTTCCCTCCGGACTACAACTTGGATGTCTTCAAGTCTAATGTCAACAAATTCCTAATGAACCGCCCCCTTAAGTAAACACTTCATCAAATCTCCTCACTAACGTAATGTACTTGCAATAACCCTTATCCCTGAGTGGCTTCCGGGCCTTGATAAGTGGTGATCTCTGTGTAAAAAAAAAAAAAAAAAAAAAAGAGGGAGCAACAAACAAAAAAAAACGGAGGCAAAAGTAAAACCAGTTTCAACACACAACTTTGTCAGCCATATGTGTGGCAGACTGTGTGCAAGACAAATGTTCGCCCGAAAATCATCGTCGGGCCCACGGATATCGTTTGAGTGTCGCTGACGATTAACCAGAAAACTATGATGAGGTTGGTGGGGATATTGGAATAGCTAACGTCTGTAAAGACGAAACAATTGCTATAGCTATATATATATATATATATATATATATATATATATATATATATATATATATATATATAAAGAGAGATTTATAGATATATAGATAGATAGATATAGATGTGTGTGCGCGCGTGTATGTGCATACAAAGTTGGAAGTGAATTATGTGATTTTGTTATCAAGACCTTTGCATTACACTAAGCAAAAGCAAGTGATATTATTTAACGACAGTACTGAAGCCAGAAAGTGGCTTATAAAGTCATCAACATACAGACGAGATTGGCTGTATCGCAACACTTCAGTGCGTTGTGTGTATTTGATGTTATAAATCCTGTACTTTCTTCTGATAGACTTTCACTGACTAGTTTCGAAAAACAAGAGATCATATTATTAAGTTTTTTCAACGCGCCTCAACCTTATATAATTCCCGAGGCAAAAATGAGATAAATCTCCCACATTGTGAAATATGCATTCAAAAAAAAAATCACACGAATAAGCAAAGCACGTAAGCAGAACCGAAAACACAACCCGATCACCCCCAAGACTTTAAGCCAATACACAAAAGGGATTTTTTTTCGTTTCTATTTTTGTGAGTTTTATAAGTCTTCCATGTCGATTTTTTTATCCAACAGTCCATTATGAAGATTAATATGCTGAATAGTGTAAAACTTTATTTTCTTATTACGATTAAATAAACGTATGGCACCATAATTTTTGTTTTTGTTTATTCTGTGTTTTTTGAACAGAATAAAATTAAGCATGCCAGAATGAGATTACAAAATAATAATTCCTTCCAGAACGTCCTTACAGAGTAACTTATCTTTAATTAGAAATGAACTAAATGTTAGAAAAATAACGGCATAGTTTTTAAATAAAAGAAAAAACAAAGAAAATTACAATTATATACACAACCGGATGACGTCAAGTAGGAACAGCTAGTATAAAAAAAATAACCTTTTAATAATAATACTTGCCTGGGTTCCCGGCGTTGCCCGGGTATTTGGAGGTGTGCGTTGAGCAAACAAAAAAAAAGGTGGCAGTAAGTAGGCAGGCTCGAACCCGTGACGTGAAGGCGAAAAGAAAGAGAAAGAAAAACTGACGTCTTACCCTTACTCCATGACGCAACCGGAAGTTCGGAAAGTTGAAATTAGTAAATTCGTTCCAATAGATACGATGACTTGTAAAAATGGCGACGCAGAAAAACCGACCCTCCTTGTAACAAACTGTCCATTTAACGGTGAATGAATCAATGTTTTTAGCCAATTCTTTTATATTTGTCGTCGGAAGGGTAGAGCTTCAAAACAATATCGATCTCGGGAAAATCTGTCGCCTGTGTCGAAAGTTTTAGGCATACATACATGATGATGATTGCAACGTCTTGTCAGACGAGTGCCACTCCCTCATACACTTAAAGTTCACGAGCCCAAAAATTACTTTCACCTATACAGAACCATTTTAATAGACAAATGCCAGGGGAAGTATCTGTACACAGATGATGTTACAGAGTCTTAGCTTTGTACGACAGCTAAGTCTCTCTCTCTCTCTCTCTCTCTCTCTCTCTCTCTCTCTCTCTCTCTCTCTCTCTCTCTCTCTCTCGGTTCAAAATGATGAGATCCAGCAAAAAGCAAGAGCAAGATAGCCAGCAACATGTTAAACTGCAGACAAGCTTAATGCGGGTGCTGGTCTCCCGCTTTCTGGGTGTTTGCTTCTCCTAGAAAGGTTGCCTTCACCACTACTTACGGGATCCCTCTCCACCCTAACACAGACATACACACACACAAACACACACGGTGCTAGTTGGCCGTTGACCCCCAAAAAGGGTTCATTCGCCCTTTGGAAGGTCTTGTTTTTAATCCTTCAGGGAGACTAGCCACCCTCCTCACCAAACAAGTCTGGAGGGGGAACCAGTTTAGTCGCTGGTGACCCGACCATGAGGCAGGTAGTACTGGATTACATGATACCAGTAGCATATAACATGACCTGACATACATACATACATATTTACATACATACATACATTTAAACAGACATGTGAGGTTTATAAAATAGATTACATACATAGTACATCACCTGAATATGTCATTTTCACATTTCTCCATATTTACCCAGCTTCCAACGCTTTATAAAAGAATGAAATTTGTTACCGTCACAGTAGCAAAATCTCACTATGAATCGCGTGACAAGCTGAACATTTTGTTGTTGGGTAGAAATCGCTTACTTTGTAGACGTGTATATAAGCATGTTTTCTGTCGGTTTTCTACTTGGGAGTGGCTCTTTTTGGTCTCCAAATTATTCGGGTCCTCAAAGTAAATACGCAGCGTTTCGGGCCTTTATGTCGACTGCTTTTCTGCGTAATGCCACGATCCTTACAGACGTAAGTCCCGATTATAAGTGTATTTAAATCAATTGAACTGTTTAATATAATCAATAATGGAAGTTTAACTGTTTAGCGTCTGCGCTATCGTATCATGGTATCAAGTTTTATATTTATTAATATTATATATATATATATATATATATATATATATATATATATATATATATATATAAGGAACAATCACTTGACACACTGGTTCCGCCAGATCACCGAAGTTAAGCAACGTTGAGCCTGGCCAGTACCAGATATGTGCCCATTTGGAAAGGCGAGGCGCTGTATGTATCGCGAGGTAAAAAAAAAATACCAGGTTAGGAAGCTGGCACGGTCTAATCCTTCTCTCGATGGTAGATGGGCCTCTTTTAAGCCGTGGTAGGCAATCCATCTAGTGATTGCGCCACGATAAAAATACCCTTGATAACTCTTGCGAAGCATTAAACATTCAGCTACCGACAAGATTAGAATTATACTAAAATTTGTGTAGTGAGTTCAATCTCGGCTGCGGTTTTTTTTTTTATATTTTCCTATATATATATATAAGTGAGAATGTGTGTCTGAACATTTCTCAGCCCAAATACTCAACGAATTCTTATAGACTTGAAATTTGGTATACAGGGCATTCAGATATGCTGGACAGTAGTCTGGAAAATCAACATAATACGAATAACTAATCCTCATCTCAAAAATTAAGAAACGTAATATTTTTCTAGAATCTAAATCATGTATTTGATCAATATTGGAATAAGGATTCAAAACATAAGACGTTAGTACAAGATGGAACGATAAAATTGCTGCCATAGAAAAGACGACATGATTTCATTTCCGTTTGATGAAGACCATTTTGTTTTGTTTTTTGTTTTTGTTTTTGTTTCAGAATATCTCCTAGCTGCCCAGTTGTGTACGAATCCTAAGAGCGATAGGAGCCTTCTATCATATCTGGGAATGATACAATGTTCAACGAGCGAGATCGGAGATGTGCCGCTGTACAACTCATGCTCTCTACCAATCTAAGTTATGAAAACAGAACCATTACCAGCATCCTGACGGTTCACCTCTTGCGGGCACAGCTTTACGAAGTTTCCGGCAACGTTTATGGTTTTCGGTGTGGTTTCAATTGAAGATTATATCATCCCACCTAACATTTTCGAAGTCGGTTTGAAGGTCAACACCAAAGTGTACTTGAATCTGCTGAAGAGTGTGGTGATCTCCTGGTGCTGATCTTGGGTGCGGCAGCAGGACTCAGCGCCGTCCTCCAAGTCCAAAGCGACCCAGGCTTCAGAAGGAATACTACGACTTTATACCCTTCTCTTACTGCCCCCTCGTCTCCCCACGTGAACCCGCTGGAGTATTTCGTTTGGTCAAACGTCGAGTACATCACCAACATGATCTCCCACAATACAAAAGCCAGCCTTATCGCCGCCATCCGCCAAGTATTCTCCGAGCTCCCGCCGGTGCTTGTTGAAAAGGCATGCTCCCAATTCTGGATTTTGGGGTGGTGATTGAGGCTGAACGCGGCTACATTCAATTGATGCCAGCTCTACTACATAATAAAGTTACCTGAATTGACTTTTTCCAATAAATGTTTTAGAGCAAAGCTTCCGTGTTCCTTTCTTTAGGGCGACAAATTTATCGTTCCACCTCGTAGTATTTATTTAATCTTCGTAGGAGGGTAGAAATCAATTAATCAATCAATTTATTTTCATGACATGTCAGATATGGCGTTACTGCTACATCGGCTCTACATAATTATTCTAAGAGCATTTTTAAATGAAGGAATAAAAGCTGAAACTAAAAAGGGATGAGGGTTAAGAGCACTTTGAAAACCATAATCTTCAGGACCCCCCAGCGTGTTTGTGGTTCTCTTCTCCGGGTGAAGGTAGGTCGGAGGTAGGTAGAACCGAATCCCGAGGGTATCTTTACGTCTATTATGTTAACGTATTGTATACAACCATTCACTCCTGAAGCAATCTTTTTTTTTTTTTTTTTGCCGGCTCATGGCAATGTCTCGATAGTAAATAGCAATTAAAAACCTGCCGATCCCGAGGTTACGAACCGAGGAAACCTTCGTAAGCACGCCAGAACGACAGAAGATTTATCTAATGTATTTAATGCGAGTCGAAGTGTTGATGCTAGAGGGTCGAACATTTGAAATGAAATTTATTCTTTTTTCTTTCTTTTTCCCATTTCGTTTTAAGTACAAGTTTTGGTGCGCTTTTATTTATTTTGTATAACTTCAGTGCCTTCTTTTTCTTTTAAATCTTCTTTTTTTTTTCTTTCTTTTTACAGATGTGGTTCTAAGTGCTGAATATCGTGGTGTGGTTTTTAGGAAATGTCAGAACAAACGTAGAAGGTCGGAGTTTTCGTGAAGTTTCTGACATTGTCTGTCATCAAACGGACCCGAACTTCAGCTTCCTCGCACGTGCTCGATATAAAAGTGCGCTCAGCTCTCAAACCCAATGGTGAGATATTCCCTTAGAAAGCCGGGCGAATTAATTGAAATATATCATTTTAATAAGAAGGGGCGAAGGTGAATTATTTAAGACATGAAGTAAATAGAAGTCACTAGAGCAGCCCTGGCCCATTGGGTCAGTATATTTTGGCATTTTTCTAGAATCACCGGATTTACAAACTATTTTCTTTCGTACGTAGTTTGGGTCGTAAAAAACAAATATTTCATTTTATTTGATTGTTGGTCCCCCGACAAAAGGAGGGTGGACCTGTAAATTCACCCTTGTCCGTTCGTCCGTCTGTACTTTTCTCAATAACTACACCTTGGAATTTTCGGAAATTTTGCACAAACATTAAACATGACATGAGTAAATAAGTAACAGAACAGATTTTCCGGGAAAACTCCGGTTGACTCCCTAGGGGTGCCTTTCGGGTTAAATTGGCTAAAATTGACACTTTTGTGCTTATTAAAAAAATTGATGCCTTGGATTTTGATAAAACTTTCTGAAAAGTTATAACTAACTGATTTCTATATAATTTTGCTTGTCTAAACTTCGCGATAACTCTTGGGTGTGCCCCAGGGGCTCCCCTAGAGTTAATAAAAACACTCCATTGTGGGAACTATTTTGCCACATTTGTCCAAAATTTTCTGTGTATGTCTATTTAGCAGTTTTGCATGGTGCTGAACTCAAATTAAAATATGTTAAGGCCGTGGGAACTTTGGGGGCTAAATGGTAGGGGGCAAATGATGGACTTAGTCATTTTTTTTTTGCATGGTGCAGAACTCAAATTTACATATGCTAAGGCCTAAAACTGCACTATTTGTTCATTTTAACCAGGATTTGATGTCCCCTAGGGGATTTTTGGGCTAAATGATGAGGAAAGGAGGGAGGCAAATGCTGAACTTAGTCATTTTGTTATGCCTCATTTACTGTGTACTCACGAGGGACCATATATACTTGGAATTTATAAAAATTGCCTGAAACAAAGCATGGACCCACTAAGCAACTAAAAATACGACTTGAAAGTCAAAAACAAACTAACGATAAGAGTTAGATCGATAGATTTTGATCGAGAAAACAGCAATTCTTCCCTCTTTGTCGGAAACATCGCTCATCGGATGTAGGGACGAAAACACAAAATATGAAAATCGGGCGTTACGTAGCTGCTGAAATAAAAATCAAATTTTATTCCTCCTCCTCCCCTCTCCCTAAAAATAATAAAAAAACAATAGAAAATTTACTATAATAAACATGCCTTGAATCATTTTTAGGAGATCCAGTCCTTCAAGTCATCACTTACAAAAACAAAGTAAAGAGAAATATATATATATATATATATATATATATATATATATATATATATATATATATATACTAGCAGGCCGCCCGACATTGCCCGATCGTAAAATTCGCTTTAATAGAATATTTTTATTAATGCAGATTTTGGATTTATTTAAGTTTTTAAAAATATGACTCGTGCACCACCACCAAGAATCGAAACTAAAACATCTAGTTTACGATTTACTTTTTGCTTTGACGTTAATGCACGAGCTACGAAGACGTTTGCTGCAAGGCTAAAAGGTAATCTCCAAAAATACCGTTTACAACATGGCTGCCAGGAGAGTCACGTGATCCGGTAGGTGTATCAGAATTTTAGGCGGAATTTTTGACACCCCCAACAAAAAACTGCGAATAAAATATATAAAACTCGTAATTTCTGTTTTTAAAGTGGGTTGTCAATTTTCTTTATGAAATATACTTCCAAAATAAACTATTACAGTCGTTTAAAACATAATAGAAGTATTATTTTTTATTTTTTAAAAACAATGTTTACAAAATGTCTACGAACGTGCGTAAACATTTTGTAAACATTGTTTTTAAAAAATAAAAAATGTTGTAAGCCCTAACGGTATTTTTGGAGATTACCGGCTAAAAATTAAAACAAACCAATAACTATTTTGTTACACATGCATATTCGTAATGCAGTCGTTCCTCCTTCACCTGGCAAATTCCATTTTTTTTATTCATTTTTACACTTTTGCACCGATTTTCTCCGGCTTACTACCAAACAAAGTTTCGCATGGGTTCGAACACCCTATATATTCAGTTTCATGTATGTAAATGAAAAACTGATAGAGGAGTTTCGCAGGCAAATTTTTTAAACAATATATATACGCATACATAGACATATATAGAAATAGGTTTTTGTTTACTATAACACTTTTACGCAAATATTACGCAAGTATAAATCATGTAGAATATCTGCACGAATATAATTACACGTAATAGTAAGCTAAAGGTGATCATCTCATAAGAAAACCGAAAAACTCAAAGGGAATTAATTAAAATGAATGTTTAACACAATATGCAGATTAGCTAGATCTTTTTCTTGCAATTCCACGACTCATATATAAAAAAAAAGCTGTATATGAATACCAATACACAAAAAACACTTATATATATATATATATATATATATATATATATATATATATATATATATATATATACTAGCAACGGTTCCCGACGTTGTCCGTGTGCTTTGAGGTGTATGCTGAGCAAAAAAAAGAAATGGTCAATTTTTTTAACTTTGACCCCTTAAAATGTATAGTTTTGGGCTCGAATCAAGTTATTAAGTTCGATTCATGTCCAAGGAACGTATATCTAAAATATCAAGTGTTTAGACCCAAATTCTCGGAGGAGTTTGGTAGAGTTCTCAAAAGTCAAATTGTTGAACTTTGACCCCTTACCAGCCAAATTTCTGGCCGAAAACCGATCGTATAGATTTCCCCAAATCTTAGTACACTGTATATCAAATTTGAGTCTGTGGACTAAAAATTGACAGAGTTATTACGTAGGGAAATGTACACAGACAGACACACACACACAAAGACATGTTCACACACACACACACACACACACACACACACATATATATATATATATATATATATTGTTTTAACAAAATCAAGACATCAATGAAAAATTGCTAGCAACAAATAGTATATTTCATCGTTAGTTACAATTATTTCAAGACTATTCGTACAAATTCAAACATTATGTCGTTTGAAAATTTTCACAAGAACAGCTATTCGTCAGACTTATTGAATAAAAACCACATTCACAATGAACAGTACAGAGTCCATTTTCCTTATTTGGAAAAACATGAGAAAATATTTTACCTGAATCTTATCCTGCAAAAGTTACAATTTTAACTAACGATGAAATACACTCTTTGTTGCTATCAATCTATTCCTCGATGTCTTGATTTTGTTAAAACAATATATGAATGTTCAATTATGAAAGATGATAATTTTGTAGCTTACAGTTTAAGTCATCTCATTTTGACAGATTACCGAATTTTCAATTATAAACACTGTAATTATAAACTTTCAATTATAAACACTTTCAATTATAAACACTGTAAAATTCGGAATACTATAAATAAGACTATATATATATATGCGTGTGTGTGTGTGTGCGTGCGTGTGCGTGTGTGTGGTTATGTGAAAAATGTGCTTATTTAATTATGTTTCACACTTTATTTATATCAATATTATACCAGTCAGTTACAAGTAACTAGAGAACTCTCCAAACGATATTGTTTACCGTAATATGAAGTCAGTTATCTAGAGGTTCCTAGTTACTTGTAAGTGGTTGAGCGAAACATACTTATGAATGTATAGCGAGATATAAATGTTTATGTAAAACAAATAAAGGTATGCATTATTTGGATTCGTCGGACTACTGTGCTCATCTTGAGTGTGATTTTCACAACGTTTCGGTCGATATAACCTCCGACCTTGTTCAGGTGTATCTTGTCGAACTCAGGAATGTTTTTGTCGAACTCGGGAATTTGGACGAAATTTCGAGCGGAATCCTTTATTTACTTCACGGGGGTAGCGTGCTCTTGTTCCGTCAGCCATTTGCAACTAGAAATAAAAAGTAGATTTAAGGCTCCTAAAATTCGTACTAGAATGACCCGTAGCACAGTGGTTAGAGTACTGGGAAAAATCAATTGTAAAAGTGATATTCTCTTGAAGGTTGAAGGTTCAATCCTCAGTGTAGGCGACCGAAATATACATGTGTGAATTACTTAGGACCTCTATCCAGTCATGGCTGAAGGAACAAGAGCACGCTACCTCCGTGAAGTAAATAAAGGGTTCCGCTCGAAATTTCATCCAAATTCCCGAGTTAGACAGAAACATTCCCGAGTTCGACAAGATACACCTGAAGAAGGTCGGAGGTGATATCGACCTAAACGTTGTGAAAATTACACTCAAGATGAGAACAGTAGTCAGATGAATAATAATGCATATAACCAATCCTCATCTCAAAAATTCAGAAACGAAAAATAAAAGTATATCTTGCCCTATTTCGGTATTGAGCACTCTTGCATTAATAGAACTTTATGATCAGATCAATAAGGACGAGTGCGTAAACAATTGAAATAGAATCTCTTTAGGCCAAGGCATTTCAAAGCTAAATGCTTGTCATCAGAAAAGGAGAAAATCTGGTCAAAGATAAAGTGGAAAAGATAAAATCAACTTGTGTGAGCATATTAATGGGCATCGGCGCAGCTTCTTCATCTCTTCAATTATTTCATTACGATTGCCTCTAAGGTTTTCCCTGAGCTTATCGAAAAACCAAAAGTCAGGAAATAGTTAACGTTCACTTTGTGGACAAGGAGACGAAACAGTAAATCACATAAACCACGTAATAAGTGCGTGCAGCAAGCTAGCTCAACCAGAATATAAGGCAGACAAAAAAAAACATAACAACCTCCCTCCGAAGTTAGAGAAATTCAAGTCAGCAACAGACAAATAATACACCACGAAACCAACGTCAAGAAGTTAAAAATACTTGAATCTCTATACATTAAAACGCCGAAACCTGCCCTTGATTAAATTACATTTCATCTGAGCCCAAACGCATTCAAATGCTTGTAGTTACCCCATTCTCCTAAGTGAGCCAGTACTACCAACAGAGGGCATTTCAACCTCTGCACTGGTGCCCTCACAGCGTTGGCACACATTCACCGCTGTAACTATATAAAAAAAAATCTACCAGCCATCTTATCAAATAATATTATAACATCATTCCTGACGATGTCTTCTTGGAAAGAAAAATATCATCGCGGCCAATTTCGAACTACATATGGAATCTATAATTCTTTAAATCTCTATGCAATAAACATCATTAGAAAAATTGAAAACATTAAAAAAATCTAATTAAACAGAAGCTATGTATTGTCTTTAACAACGTTTGTTTAAATGAAAAACTAATGCCTAAATATACACATACAATATATATTTATACATATATATGTGTGTGTGTGGGTGTGTTCGTGTGTATGCGGGAGGCTTTTTACGTGTGAATTTTGCTTAAAAATAAACCGATAGGAGGCAAAACCTCAAGTAAAAAATCGTTTCGTAAAAGAAATAGTGTTTGAAGAAGTGTAAATCCTTTTTTAAACAAATATGCTGTTTCCTCGAGAGAAGCTTTATGATAAAAAAAAGGATTAACTGTGAAAGCAGATATGGTTTATGCTTGTATGTTATCATTTTCACGTTTTGAATATATATATATACATATATATATATATGTGTGTGTGTGTGTGTGTGTGTGTGTGTGTGTGTGTGTGTGTGTGTGCTACAATATGAGGGTTGCCTGTTAATGACTTATTGTATTATCAAAAGTCTAGACCTGGCCATGCATTTATTTTATTGAATCAATACATGTATGTGTATATGTACAATCACACACACACACACACACACACACACACACACACACACACACACACATTCACACACTCTATCTCTCTCGCGCAGACACACACACACATACATACACACACACTCTCTCTCTCTCGCAGACACACATACACATACATACACACACACACATATATATATATATATATATATTTCATATAACATTTTACATGTAATATACTCTTATGTTTTTACTTGCGTCATGTACCCAGGTGGCATATCCGTTATACCATATATTTCGAAAAGTCATCCCTCATCAGGCGTTTGACTTTCAAACGTGCGTAGTGGATTTATGCTTTTATGGTAACATTTGCAAATGTTAGTATATATATAGAGATGGCTCGTATTGCCGAGTTCGAATCTGTCGGCTGGTGTTAATCGTGACTCTCTGCACTGACGATTCCCGAAAGGATGAAACACTAGTGTCTGTAGGTATTTTATTATTATAGTAAAAAAATTATTATGACAGCCCCTTTAAGGAATTCGTTTCTTTTCCTTGAGCACTTTCAGTTGAATTAAGTCGGTCAATTTAGCTCTTATGCATAGATCATCGTATCACGATTAGATCACTGTCTGACTGGCGTAAAGAACTCTTACAAAATATATATAAATGTTTAAATTCAGCGTTATTTCACGCGGTTAATGGTAGCCGAATGGATACGGTCTTTGCTAATCGAGCCAGAGACGGCTCGTGTTGCCGAGTTTGAATATGTCGGCTGGTGTTAATCGTGACACCCTGCACTGAAGATTCCCGAAAGGATGAAACACTAGTGTCTGTAGGTATTTAATTATTATAGTAAAAAAATAATTATATATATATGTGTGTGTGTGTGTATGTGTGTGTGTGTGTAGGAGAACAATAGGAATGGAAAATGAAGTCACAAAAACTATATATTGGTATATATAGATTGGTTCATTTATTCAATAAGGGTATACAAACATTTAGTTGGGTAACAGAGGGGCCTCTTTATGCAAAGGTATTTCGAAGCCTAATGCTTCTCGTCAGAATAGTAGCGAAAATGCGAGGTAACATAATGGGTTTATATATATATAAATATAATTAGACTACGAAGTTTGCGTGTTGATATCTTATTTTATTATAAAATTGTATAATATATATATATATATATATATATATATATATTTGAAAGTTTTCCGGGGGGTACAGAATTTAATAAAGGCTGAATACAGACCAATAAGCATAATGAATTTAAAAAAATAAAAGAAATGAAAATAAAGGTTAGCTAACCAGGTTTCGTTCCTTGCTTATCAACGCTAAATCGAGGAAAATACGATTTAAAACAAAAAAAAAAACATAAATATGGCGGGGGTAGGAAAAAAAAACAGAAATAAAACGGGGGGAAAATTACATAGAAACTAAATTAAGTC
>NC_136501.1:62542317-62579817 GCF_053919585.1 Euprymna scolopes
GTCAATGTCTCACAAGTAGGAGTTTTAACTCGAAAGGACGATGCCATCCAGCAATGCTAACCAAGCGAGCAACTTATGATAGGATTTTCAGAATGTGAGAGAGTGTATATAATAAATTCCACAGCCAAACAACGTCGCAGCCCACAAGAGCCATGACATGATATATATATATATATATATATATATATATATATATATATATATATATATATATATACTAGCAAAAGTGCCAGTCGTTGACTGAGTTCAGAAACAGCCTACAGAAAATGGACTGATTTATGAAAGTATGATAGGTTATGAAAAGGAAGGGTTGTAAAGAGATAGCTTCGAATTTGGGGGTATCAAAACCAAAGCAAAATATGATGAAAGTAAAAATAAAATAGATAAACCCCATACTTTATTATACCATACCTGTTCACACTGAAACACTTATCACAATTTTCTGTGGATCTATATTAAAAAAACCTTGTTAAAGTTTGTGACATATTTCCATTCTATGGAGGTCAGGCACGAACGAACACCCCATAATTTTATTATACCATATTTCTTCAAACTGAAACATAATTATCAAAATATACTTACGCAGATAGATATGAAAAGTCTTTATTAAAGTTTGTGCCTATTTCCATTCTATGGAGGCCAAGCGCGAACGGAGACACCACAATTTTATTATACCATCCCTATTTAAGTTAAAACATACTTATCAAAGTATTATTATGTACATCTATATCAAAAACACTTGTAAACGTTTTTTTTTAATTTTTTAATTTTTTATTTCCATACTTTGTGGACCAGGCGCGTACGCAGACCCCACAATTTTAATGAATCATCATTATGCCAGATCAAACATACCCATTCCTGTGTCTCGATACATCTTTTATCATTATATGTGATCAGTTTTCTATAATAGTCAACCATATAGGAGCCTATATCGTGACCGGACACACACAGACGTTCAGCTTATATATATATATATATATATATATATATATATATATATATATATATATATATATATATATACACACACTCCGATATTTTAATGTCTTGGGCTGTATTATCATATTTAAAATTAGTAGTTCAACCCGGCTTTTTCGGCGGGCCCTATCTGAATACCTTTTCTGTAAAATCTCAAATGTTTAGTTCTAAGATTGGCTGAATAGTTTTCTAGAGACCGCAAAGCTATAATCTTTTTAACTTTGACTTATTGCGACCCAAATTTTCGGCACAAAAAAGAATTTAAAAGTTTACCCTATATCTGAATACACTTTATGTAAAATTTCAAATATTTAGACTAATAATTGGCTGAGTAATTTGGTAGAGACCGCAGTATTTAATTTTTTTTAAATTTGACCTCAATTTTGACATCTAAACATTTATTGTTTAGGGGTCAAATCTAATTAAAAAGTTTGATAAATGTTAAAGTAACCTACATTCAAAATTTAAAGTATTTAGACCCAAAATTGGCGGAGGAGTTTAATAGAGTCTGCAAAGGTCAAATCGTTGAACTTTGACCCTTTGACAGTCAAATTTCTGCCGAAAACCAATTATAAAATTTTCCCCAAATCTTGATACCCCTTACGTCAAATCACGAGTCAAATTGACGGAGTAGTTTGGTAGGTAAATGTACACACACAGACACACACACAGATAATTTCACTTTGATAGATATTTCGACTGTAATTAATGTTTGCAATTTAATTTGTTAATATATGGAAGCTCTCATTGATGTGACTTGTTTATTCTCAGCTTATTTTGTCTGCAGTAAATGTCACATATATTCAGGAATTAATTATGCATATGTTTTAATTATTATTATTATTTTTAAATATATTAATTGATCACAACCGGAAAATAACTCTAAGAAATTTTGTTCTAGAGAAACTTTACTCTGTTTGCATAATAGAGCGCTACAATAAATAATTCATAATAATATTTTTTTTTTATTCATACAAATATATCTAAAGATTCACATTCATGGAAATATTTAAATCAATAACTGTATTTATATACAGTCTTAAAGGCTCATAAAACCGTTTTGCTATTTCGATGAGATTGTAGCTTAATAAAGTTAAGCTAATGTTCGAAGCATTTCTATGAATGTGTAGCTTTAGATATGTGTAAATAATATATGTACATATATATATATATATATATATATATATATATATATATATATATATATGCGTATTCCTGCACTAACAATTGTGAAAACATAAAACACCAGTGTATGTAGGTATGAAAATAATCAAACTAGTAAACAACAAATTTGTTGTCTGTGTTTTTCACCTGATTTAGGACGAATCTATTGCGTTGAATCCAAAAATAATATTAGTTTTGCTCTACCAAGTCAAGAAGCCTAAGCCTGGATTTTGAACAATGGTGAAGCAATATACAATTTACGTGTACTTAACTTTATCAATGTCCACCATATAGTTTACAGTAATCGATGATTCTTTTTTAAGTAATCGATATGTATTGTTGGCAAAACATTATTCTCTTAAAAAAATATTTACGATAACGTATGAACTGATAATGGCACGAAAATGTAATGGATTTTGTCATAAGATCTGATTTTTTTTTTCAAATCAGCTTACCACAAAACTCTGACCTGATAAAGAGTAGCAAATACCATTTTTCTGATTCAACATGACTTTAAATAAGATGTAGAAATCTAGACAATATTCGAAGAGTAAAACTTGTCCAGTGTTTTCGCCTGTTTCCCACCTGACTACAACTTGGATGTCTTCAAATCCAACATAAACAAATTCCTGACAAACCGCCCCCTTAAGTAAGACACTCTATCAAATCTCCAATACTAATGATTACTACAATACGATCTCATTGATTACTGTACACGCAATAACCCTTATCCCTGAGTGGCCTCCGGGCCTTGATAAGTGGTGACCCCATGTAAAAAAAAGCCCTTTTAAAAAAATAGTTCTTAAAGTTGAGTACTGTCTGGGAAAAGAGTAATTAGTTGGCCTTGTACGAGATCACGTTTTTAGAGGTTGGTCATTATCGACTGTCTTTATGTTATGCTTGTATTTGGCATTTATAGCTGTTAATTTTCCTTGTCTATAATTGAAAGTGGCCTTGGGGTAACGTTTCTAACAAATCAAGTCAAAGTTTGCTTTGTAGCTGAGTTCGAATCTCCCAACCAGTAGCAATCGTTACTTATTGCACGGATGCTTGTGAAAGCATGAAACATCTCTCTCTCTTTCTGTAGATATATAAAATAACTATTTATAACTAGCGGGACCTATGAAAATTCCACAGGGGACTCATTCCAACATGCATATTGATGTTGGGATTCTGTAGATGTTCAGTGTAAATGGAGACACTCTGATATTATTGTAGCTTTTTTGTTAAAATTGTAAAAGTATTTAACTAAGCCCGCACGAACGCCCGGAAAAAAACCCAGTCGTAAAGTACGCTTAAATATAATATTTTAATTCTTTCAGCTTTATATATATATATATATATATATATATTATTATTATTATTATTACAGAGTTAATGTTCTATCGATTTTATATATTATAAAGTTGCGATTTCAAAAATAAAAAAATATACCCATATGACTTGGCTGCATTAGCTTGAATCGAAACAAAAATCAAAACTCATGAAAAAATATATGTATATATATATATATATATATATATATATATATATATAATTTGATTTCCTTCATACATAAGCGAAACCGAAACCAAAACTTATAAAGAATTCTTGATAAAATTATTTTTAAAAAATGATTAGATTACTGGAGTGTAATCAGCTATAATCGAAACGGAAACCAAAACTTATGAATAATTCTTAGTAAAATGATTTATGACAATAAATGGAAGTACATAACAATTATACTACCCGCATGTAAGCATGACACAGAAAATAACATACACGCTATCGTATTTATATATAGATCGATTATTAGTCTGAAACCGGAAATCGTGATCTCGCACAAAAACAACTTACCACCTTTATTTCCCAGACAGTGTTCAACTTTAACAGCTTTCTTTGGTGAAGACAATCAATAATCTCATAAGTAGACATATTTTAGCAAAGACTGTAGCTGAGTAGGTGACGGGCAATTACCAACGAAACCTGTCTGGAATTATTAGTGCAGGTAGTATGGAGACGTACAAATGGTTAGTATTATAATAGCATTTCCATATTTTTAGATTAGTCACAAGTAAGGACTGAAAGTATAGTCATCCCTACTATGTAATTAATCGCTGAGGGATTATATATGAATCCATAACTTTTCCAAGGATCTTAGTAAAAGTGACGAAGTAGCGTCGGCGGAACTCAAACGTGGAACACTGAGCTGACTGTCTACGCCTGCTACACAGCAATACTCAGATATATATATTTTTCTAATCGTTTAATTCTGAGGTATGGTGGTATTCGCTTACAATTATGATATACCAGTAATTAAAAAGATAAATGTATTCCAATATTTTTCCGATTCCGATATAATTACTGAATCTGTTCTAATCCCTGATTCCAATACAATTACCGATTTCGATTCTTTTAAAAAATATCTAAATATTAAGCTATAGAGTTGTTGTTTTGTTTTGTTTTTGTTTTTTTTTGGGGGGGGGTCAGATTACCGTAAAAACTCATGAAATATATGTATAATTTTTTCACAAATATAAAAGTACACTTGTCAGGTTTTATCTATAGATGTTATCTTTGCTGGTATTTGAAAATCAATAAATATTTATCATTTTATCCTTAGTATCCGGAATCTAAAATTCAATTGCAAACAAGCGAAGGAAGAAGGCTTCGTTCAGTTTGGATAGACTATGGATATCCACTGTAAGGGTGTCTGTGCGTGAAATTTTTATGGCAAAAGTTGCGCAATCTCCAACCACACCTCTCCTGAATCGACATTGTTGAATACCAGTAGCAAGTGGAGGTTCAGGACGACTGGAAACAATGCCGAGATAAGCGGAAAGCACATACAGCGCCTAGAATTCCCAAATGGTCACCCATCTGGTACTGGTCAGGCTCAACGTTGCTTAACTTCCTTGATCTGACGAGAACCGGTGTGTCAACGTGATTATGCCGTATATAAACGTATTATGCCGTATGTATACACGTGAAACAAACAAACAAACAAACAAAAACAATTAAAATAATCTTTTTTATCATTATAAAAAAGGCAATTTTTTTTTACCGAGTCTGATACCCCGAAAGTTCATATCATTCTGATTCTGATTCTTATTAATCGTCCCAACAATAGTATGAGGGTATAAATTGGAATTGCTCTTTATTTTATTTTGAGAAAGAAATTACCCGTAAAAGAACATGAACTTTCTTGAAAAGAATACGCACAACATTTCTTACATCGGTATATTACAGCGGAACATGTTTAAAATACATCTATTCTTGTATACATATATAATCAAATATTAAATATGTGATAACATCTATGTGTGTGCACTATGTGTATGCATATGTGTGTATGAATGAATGTGAGCGCGTGCATGTGATGCTGGCTAGTCCATCCCTACCCTGTCTTAAAATGAGGATTGTAAGTTTCCAGTCGACTGCCTTGCCGCCGTCACGATTAGTCAAGACACCCTCCACAGAGCCTCGACGTCAGCCGGTCGTGCGGACCCCCATGTATAAACAACTTGTGTAGTTAAATCTCCAAGGATGTCATCCCAGTACGAAACTCCAACCCCGAACTCTTAACCGTTGGAAACAATGGGCGAGGGGACAAATTTAGGATTTTCTTTTTTTGTTTTTTCCCGATATAGATTAATCCGATATTTCTTGCAGGCTTATCACTGCGTCAGATGGGTCTCCGGCCTGCAAATATGAATTGTCCACACCTGTCCACATCTAGGATTCTGTTCTTTTTTTTTTTTTTTTTTTTTTGCGCAGATCTTCAAGAAACTTGTCCTCAACGGATTTCTTAAGAAACTTACGGATTAATGAATGTTAGCGTCGTCCGTGGAAATTCTGCTGTTAGTTAAAGAAACGAGTGAGTTATGGAAAAGAGTTTCATCACTAATAGATATAATGCAAAACAAATAAAAAGTTCAACAGCGATGCGCAGTGCGCGCACCTAACTTTGACCAACGTAAGATATCAAACACAGGTTACTTTAATCTATTTGCTGATATTTCTTTAATTCTTTCTGTAACTAACTTTTATATATATTTATTTTTGCCCCCCCCCTTAAAAGGAAGGTAGACCTGTAAATTAACTCTGTTTCTGTTCGTCTGTCTGCACTTTTCTCAGTAACTATATTTTTTTTTAATTTTGCACAAACATTAAACATGATATGAATACAAAAGTAACAGACCGGATTTTTCAGGGAAAACTCTGGTTTCCCCCCCCCCTAGGGGTGCCTTTTGGGTTAAAATGGCTAAAATTGACAATTTTGTGCTTATTAAAAAAAAATTGATGCCTTGGATTTTAATAAAACTTTCTTAAAAGTTGTAACTAACTGATTTCTAATGTTGTTTGTCTATACTTCGCGATAACTCTTGGGTGTGTCCCAGGGGCTCTTTTAGGGCTAATAAAAATTCAATTTTTGGAACTATTTTACAATAATTGCCAAAACTTTTCTGTGTATGTCTGCCTAGCAGTTTTGCATGGTGCTAAGCACCTACTTAAATATGTTAAGGCCTTGGGGACTTTTAGGGTTAAATGGGGGGAAGGCAAATGATGGACTTAATCATTTCGTTTTTTTTTGTTTGTTTGTTTTTTTGTTTTTTTTTTATTTTGCATTGTGCAGAACTCAAATTTACATATGTTAAGGCCTAAAACTGCACCGTTTATTCATTTTCACCAGGATTTAACGTCGCCTAGAGGCTTTTGGGATTAAATGGGGAGGGCAAATGCTGAACTTAGTCATTTGTTATGCCTTGTTCACTGTGCATTCACGGGGGACCATGCATGCTTCACTCGTTCCCGTTCAATTGATATTTTTGCGTTTTTTTATTGTCGTTTTATTTTGTCGTTTACTCTTTACTTATATCCAACTTTTACTACAACAATTTCAAACAAATATGTTTCAGAAATTATGTATGCGAATGAATTTATTCTGTATTTTTCATTGTTGCCAAACAATAAGGTTGACATTGAAAACTAACTGCTCTTTTCGACATTAGGTTACCATGTAAAATCCCAAGAATCAATGATCAATCCTATTATTGCAGGATGTACAATACAAATAATATTGAAGCTGATGAGCTAATAAAAAACTTAACGCCAACTGTATAACTAAAAACTAGCAGTAGTGTCGGAATTAGCATACCGACGAGTGGGGGGGGGAAGAAAAGACGGTTTAAGTCTTGCAACGTAATGTCGACGTTGCTTAAAAGCAGTCTTTCCTTGTAAAAGTAACAAATGGGTAACGATAGTCGAAGTGTAATTTGTCTAAAAGACAGCAACAACTACTACAACAACAGTAGAGCGGCCATCCCTTTTTATCTACTCCAACTCTCAGTCAACGAGATTCACGTGTGACTGGAATGTCTATTTAACTTGTAAGGAATAGGCACTCAGGTTCTTTGATTAACGGACCACCGGCCGTGTTGGTCACAGCTACCAGCACTCCTTTCTTCCCCACCGACATACCCTCGGCAAGTCAACCAATTGAAAATTCTCACAGTAGCAGTAATTCTATGAAATTGTCTGACTCATCCTAACGAGGGTGAAACAAAGCAAATATTCCGCTATAGTTTACTATCCATATAAATTTTCATAGCTCATAATATATATCTCTTCTCTACAATTATATAAATGCAACTTTGTTTCTCTGTGTGTGACTCGTTCTTTATAGACTCCGAAACGGCTGAAAAATTTTCTTTAAAAGTTACAGAACTTCAGTGTATACGTCTGGAAGTGATCTTAGTTAAGTTTTGTCTCAGAATACCTCACATAATTACCGATAATCGATAATCAAAACTGTTATTTTAATTTATCTGTTATCGGTAAAGCCATTTTTTCATGTCGTCGCTTAGCAGCAATGATAGAACAACGGGCGGCGAAAATTCTATTGTTGGTACGTTGACAGCGTGTTTTTCTTTCTTTTTTTTTCTTTTTTTTTGCATGATGTGATCTGTAGGTTACACCCGCACGTAAATTTCTTAATTTTTTTTTCATTAACTGCAAAGAATATTATAAGACATGAAAATTTACGGTTTTTTTTTGTTTGTTTGTTTGTTTTTTGTTTGTTTTTTTGTTTGTTTTTGTTTTTGTTGTTATTTTGTTTTTTGCATGACGTTGTAAATTTCTTCTTTTTTTTCATTAACTGCAAAGAATATTATAAGACATGAAAATTTACGTTTTTTTTTGTTTTTGTTTTTTTGTTGTTATTTTGTTTTTTTTTGCATGACGTTGTAAATTTCTTAATTTTTTTTCATTAACTGCAAAGAATATTATAAGACATAAAATTTACGGTTTTTTGTTTGTTTGTTTTTGTTTTTATGTTTTTGTTTTTTTGTTGTTATTTTGTTTTTTGTTTTTTGCATGACGTTGTAAATTTCTTCTTTTTTTTTCATTAACTGCAAAGAATATTATAAGATATGAAAATTTACGGTTTTTTTTGTTTGTTTGTTTTTGTTTTTTTTGTTTGTCTTTGTTTTTTTTGTTTGTTTGTTTTTGTTGTTATTTTGTGTTTTTTGCATAACGTTGTAAATTTCTTCATTTTTTTTTCGTAAACTGGAAAGAAGTTTATATAAAATAATTTTATAAAATAAAAAGTAGGTTCCTAAGGTGCTATGTAGAATAACATATATTTTGGACTGGGTTACTGTATGGAGGCATGCGATTTCACGAACTTCGATGGCACTAAAAATATAGGAGTGTGAAATATTCGTTGATCATCATTCAATCCCGGGCAACGTCCGGTATAACTGCTAGTACACACACACACACACACACACACACACACACACACACACACACATATATATATATATATATATATATATATATATATATGCAACTATATATTTTTTGTATTTTACAAAACCAAAATATTGAAGACTTTGGTAAAGAACTTTTTTGGACTTTTATCTTTTGTTTTGTTTTGTTTTTTTCTTTCTTTTTTCCTTTGATCGTCGGATGAGAAAAATCTTTTTCGAATTTTATAAAAATGTAGATACGAATAGATAAACGTCTTTTGATTTACTCGTTTATATCTGATCAAACATCGATTAAAAGAATTTACAAATGAAGGCTCGTTTTAAAGGGAATGATCTTTATAATGTAGTGTGCTAGGCGACTTTTGCTCTCATGGTTGCATATGAAAAAGAATAATCCATTATCTAGAGCCTATTTTTAAACTTTTAGAAATAAGCACCAATCACAAGCCTTTGCTTTACTTTATGTAATAGTAATGTAAATTTTGCGCTTTATGCCGCACATTAAGGGAACATCCATGTTTTCTCAGTTTTTTGTCAATTTCTTGTAAAATTTATATACCCTATTTCACAGTTATAAAATGTTTCAATCATAATCATTTGTATTCCTAGTTTTGCATATGAATTACAAAATATCTTATATTTCCCCAGATATCTGTCCCTGGTGAATAGAAGTCGTAAGTAATTCAGAATTGTATTTTACTGTCGCCCGCACGGAGGATTGAACCTTTACCTTTCAGAAAAGTATAACTTACAACTGAATTTTGCCAAGTACTTTTTCCACTATGTCAGAAGACCTTTATGCCCTTGTTTTTTTTTATGTTTTTTTTACACAGTGATCACCACTTATCAAGGCCTGGAAGCCACTCAGGGATAAGGGCTATTGCAAGTACATTACGTTAGTGTTGAGATTTGATGAAGTGTTTACTTAAGGGGGCGGTTTCATTAGGAATTTGTTAACGTTGGACTTGAACATATCCAAGTTGTAGTCCGGTGGGAAGCAGGCAGACGGAACAGAGTTCCACAGGCGTGCAGTTCTAAGAAAGAAGCCCTGTTCATGGAATCCGCGTTTTGATTTAGGCACAGATAAAGAGTGGGGGAAACTTTTGACAGTGGATTCAGCTAGACGGGTGTTTTTTGTGAAAGATTGGCGAGGGGGGATCAGAGATTGGAGTTCAGACGAGCACCTGCCATGGAAATAACGATAAAACAAGGATAGGCTCACAACGTCTCTTCTGTGGGAGAGAGGTTGCAGGGTAGAGAAAAGGGCATCCCCCACTAAACCAAGAAGTCTATTTTGTACTCTGTCAAGGCAGGATAGGCTGTTTTTAGCAGCTCCTGCCCAGATATGGCAACAGTATTCCATCCTTGGACGTACTTGTTTTATAAATAGTGACTTATTTTCTTATGCATATGCTACAGTTACTAATTAAAGTCATTTAATAAAAAATGATCAGTAATGAAAATTTTTCTTAAAATATAACCATTAATTTCCGAGTAAGATAATTATCATAGCTAGATTAAACGAAAGATTGAGAGATAAGAGTTCATCGAGGGATGAAAAGCGAACTGCGTTTCTCTAACTCCCTTTTCCTCTCATCACCTCTCCTCCCCCCCTCTCTCTCTCTCTCTCTCTCTCACTATCTCTCACTATCTTTCATTTTTCTACCCCTCTCTCTCACACACTTTCTATCTAGCTACGAGAAATTTTCTTTACTATAGGTTTTGAAGACCCTATCACGCACTGTTACTTTCTTTTTTATTTTATTTTTCCCATTTAAATTATAAATATATTATTATTAACATTTCTAAAACGTTAAAGTTTATTTATTTCTATGAATAAATGCAAATCATGTTGTCTCGTGTTTACCTATAAATGAAATGTTTATTATTTTTAAAAAAAAATTCACGTAGCGATCTATCTATCTATATATCTATAAAAGTGAAAATGTCTGTCTGTCTGTCTGTCTGTCTGTGTACACTTCCCTACCAAATAACTCTGTCAATTTTCTGTCTACAGACGCGAGATTTGACCTAAGACGTATTGAGATTTGGGAAAATCTTATTAATCAGTTTTCGACCAGAAATTTGGATGTTAAGGGATCAAAGTTCAACGATTTGACCTTTGCAAATTCTACTAAACTCCTACGCCAATTTTGGATCTAAACACTTGGAATTTTAGATATAGGTTACTTGAAGAATGATCTAACTTTATAATTTGATTTGAGCCCAAACAATAAATGTTAAGGGGTCAAAATTGGGGTCAAAGTTAAAAAAGAAAGAACTGTGCGGTCTCTACCAAATTACTCAGTCAATTTTTAGTCTAAACATTTGAAATTTTACATAAAAGGTATTCAGGTAAAGGGCAAGCTTTTTAATCCTTTTTTTACTGAATATTTGGCTTCCAAGATGTCAAAGTCTAAAAGATTTGTCCTTTGCGGTCTCGATAAAACTATTAAGCCAATTTTGGGCCTAAACATTTGAAATTTTACAGAAGGGTATTTAGACATGCAGCAAGCTTTTTAATCAGTTTTTGGGCGAAAATTTGGCAACCAAGACGTCAAACTTGACCTTTGCAGACTCTACCAAACTTCTCCGCCAATTGTAATTTGATTTGAGCCTAAAACAGTAAATGTTAAGGGGTCAAAATCAGAGACAAGTACGATCTAAAAGTGAGTACTGTTGCCACATTTGGGTAAGAGCTGTACATCACGCAATATCCTGCTTTAGAGTTCAAAACAAGCTTCGAATCCGAGTAGTTGATGCACCTTTTTTCTTACCTGTAGCCTCTTCCCCACATAAGAGACGTTGCGAGCCTGTCGCTGCTCAATCGTTATTTTCATAAGTGCTCGTCTGAGCTCCAATCTATGATTTTCCCTTTCCAAGCTTTTGTAAGAAATTTCTTTCTTACACACTCAATTACCTCCCTGCAGAAGCAAATTAATTCCACAAACAAACGCCATACCTTTAAACTCAAAATTTATTCACAAATAACAGCAAACGGTTGCCCCCATACGCATGGGACCTTTAGTATGAATTCCTATTGTTGGAATGTTAGTTCGTTGTTCCTTTGGAAGGATCCATGAATATCATGGAGAACACGGTGGGAATGATGGCGCCTATAATCAGACATAATGTGAACCCCTTGGGACTCAAGAAGAAGTAAGATAAGATCCAATAATTGGATAATAACATGCCGAACAGTAGTAGTATGTCCTCCTTGATTTGAATAGGTTCAGCAAAATAAGTTGTCTCTGCTTGTAGAGATGTGTCCTTCGTTCACCGACTGTTTGGTGTCCATGAAGGAATTGTCTTGGCTCCCTAGTGAGGGAACCGCTGGTTTGAGTCTATACGTTTCGTGTTCTTTCTTAGACTGAAAAATAAACGCATGAATACAAAAAAGACACCAAGTCAAATCACCTGACACATTCAAATTTAAACCAATCACAGACCGGCTACTAGAACTGCATGGCCGGCCTAAAAGAAAGATGGCGATTCTATATGGAATTTCTCACACATTCACAAAAAAAAAACTCGCCTTCTTACAATCACTAGCAAAAGTTCCCCCCTCTCTATCTCTGCTTAAATCTAAACGCAGATTCCACAAACAAAGCTGCGTTCCTAGATCTGCTCGCCTGTGGAATACTGTTCCATTGGCCTGCTTCCCAACTAACTACACTGTGTTAGCCTCTAAGTCTAATTTAAACAAGTTCTTGTTCAATTGTCTCCTTAAAAATCGAAGTGTATCCAAGTTATACCATTAACGATTACTATACTACAACCATATATTCATTAACCTTTATCCTCGAGTAGCCTTCTAGCCTTGATAAGTTGTGCCTTCCTTGTAAAAAGATTAATAGAATCTAAAATTCATTTTATTATTTTTAGTCGTTAGTTGCTCTTTTCTAGACTAGAGTTACTTGAGCACCCAATATCTGTATATACGCGCGTGGAGAATGCGTATGCGCGTCTGTGTCCGTCTGTTTAGACACGCGTGTTTTAATTTCTTCAAAATGATAGCGCGCACCATGTCATCACCACGAGTCACAGTTGGGGGATGGGGGAGGATGGCTGCTTCCGTTTTGCTTGTTTTGTCTTTTACGTCTTGTTATCCTTCTCGTTGGGAGACCAAACGCAAAATCAGTCTCTCACGACTGGCATTCTATGTTGAACGGACGGGGTGTAGGGAGCGCAGGGAGCGCAGGGAGCCGTAAAATATATTTCCGTCAGAAGGACAGTAAAATACTGAGATCAAGAAAAGGGCAAAAATGATATGGGGCTAAATATACTCGGTACACACGGGTGAGCATAATTATACGTTTCGAATATAAGCGTGAAAGCACTTACCGCGTCTAGCACTGCATAAAATTATAACATGCCAAAGCACTTGTCTATAGATTACTATATATATATATATATATATATATATATATATATATATATATATATATATACTTTGTGTAACGCATTATTCTCCGATGTTAAATAGAAAGCTTTTGGTAACTATTTGTCTCGATTATTAACAAACGACTTTATTCCTATAATCTCGAAGCAGACGGTATGATGCTGATTAGACTTGCTCTTCTATAAAATGGCTATTCGGAATCGAAGAGCGGAAAAATCAGCATATTTTGTGGTATCGGAATCAGCATCAGAATCGAAAAAAAAAATGAACCTGATATCTAATTCCAAAAACAATTATTTTACTCTTTTGCTAACAAAAATTACACAAATGCAGGTGTATTTATTTATGTATTTATTTATTTATTTAAACTTGTTCATTCACAAGATAAGACTATGGGCAACATGTTATAAATCCTATACCCAGATTTAACATTGATGCTCAACATCTAATTCATTTTTTATTGATCAGTTATTGTAAACAAAATAAATATTCTAGAGTTCACTTACCTTTTACTTTAGTAAACTTGTTCGCGCTTGTTTGTAAACTTTCTCCAAGGCGGCAATTGTGAACTTCTTTAGAAGTTTACTGTTCACGCTCAGGATGTTCACAGTTGATTATTAAAAGATAAAAAAAGATCATTATACTATTATATAAGGGTTCGCCAATAAGTAATCGACCTGTCCGATCACTTTGCCAATAAATAGGAAGTCGGTCGATTAACAGATCAATCGGGGGATTATTTGATTTATCTTTCTTATTTAATTTAAACTATTTCACATTCATCACTCATCGGATGGTTTGACAGATTAACACAGTAACAGCCAATTTAACTTTTGTAACGTGTCTGCTATTATGGCTGTTTTGTTGATTTTGCTATAGCAAAAGAAATTACAAACTACAAAGCGCAATTTCAAACTCTGACATGAATATAATTAAGAAAAAATAAATTCCAAAGTAAAAAATAGAATTCTTAAGTGAAGCTGAAGTTCTGTTTCCATTGGAGCATGCTGCGATGGTTATCTTTCCTTTCTGACTGATACTGTGTTACATGGAAAAGGATGCCCCCTTTACATGTAAATAAGAAGAATATTAGATAAGTAAAAATGAGATTAGAATAACGCTAGCATCGAACCCTGTACGGAAAGTTAAGAAAATGGAATGCTAGGAATTAAGTCTATTGTTAATTCTTTTAGAAACCTGAATATTAAATATGTCAGTTAAAGAATGAACAATGCAAAGTAAATTATATTGTTTAAAATAGGTTAGATTAGAATCGAGGATTCTTTTGTTTGTCAAAGGTGTGATGGACAAACATATGTAAAGACACGTGAAATTGGTCACGTTTGAAAAACACACTTCTGACGTCATAGACAAAGAGTATTTCTCCATATTATGGGTTCGGATTTTAGTCAGTCAGCAAGAGAGCCAGTCAGTTGGTCAGTTGATACCTTGGAAGCGAAGAGAGAACATTTAGACTATGTAGATCCAAATTTGAATTCCTGACGCCATCGATCGGCCGATCAGATGAATAAAGAAGTCATTATGTTGTAACTGTTGTCTTGTCTCACATCCTTCATCACGAACGAAAGGTAATTGTGTTTATCATCTTATACTAAACATTGTGTAACCCTTCGAAGATTATGTATCTCCCTTCCTCTGTGTTAAGAATTGTGCATCATATCACCCTCTCCTCAATATATGTTAAGAAGAACAATACCCTGTCTGATATATAAATTGTGTGTATCATCTTATAATGAACATTGTGCAACCCTTCCAAGTATTATGTGTCCCCACGATCATCTTAAGTGAAATATCTTCCTCTCCTCTAATATGTGTTAAAAGAACTGTAATATAAATAAATGTCTTCGCTGCCTCATCCTCAGAATCGTTACCTTTCGTTATATATGTCCCCGTCATCTTTTAAATATACATCCCTACTATTCAACAACTGCTCTACTCTCCCTTCGATTCTTGCTGCGTGCCTCCTCTGCTCTCATTGCCTCAACAGTATTTTAAAGTTGAATACTCTTAAGTTGTAATATAGAAACATTAGAGTTCCTTTAAGGTTTATGCATATTACCCTTTGAACTAAAGAGCATTTTACACTCCACAGGTGAAGATGAAAAGCCAGTTTACTCAACAGCGGTAAGGTCTCTTGTTTCTTTTTTCACCATTAAAATGGATCATCATTTTTTTTTTGAGTAATCATAAAACTACATAACGATCAAGTTTTTTTTGTGATCACTTATGAATAAGTCATTTACTCCTTTTACGTTTAGATTGTGCTTCTTGTATTTATGTTGTACTTGAAGTTGTAGTCTCCAGTTTTGGTCTGAGTTTGGTTCAGCCTTTGACCCATCGACGAAATGTTGCATCCCTCTGCCTGTTCTACAAGTACTTTAATGGTGAATGCTCTGACAAACGACAAGCACTTGTACCCCCTCGACGTGAATACCCCCGACAAACCCGACAATCAGCTAAATCCCACCCCTGCACAGTACATAGATGTAAGGAAACCTACTCCAATAGTTTCTTCCCCAGCACTGCTAGACTTTGGACTCCCTTCCGGGTTCAAGCTTTTCTAACTGTACTGACATGCAGAAGTTCAAGTGTAATGTGAATAGACATATTGCTACTTACCTCCCTTCATAATATCCCTGCAACTTATGTCCCCGATAGTAGCCCCCTACATCAAAGTGACACTGTGCCTTGTTTGGGATGAAAATTGGATTTAAAAAAATGTGCTGACCAGAATATCATCGTCTCAACAAATATAGTTTCCTTACGAGAACTTACCACTGTGTCACAAGTTACAGTGGGAAATGTGTCGCTATATATATATATATATATATATATATATATATATATATATATATATATATATATATATATATAACCTTTGTAAATCCAATGTAAACAAGTATCTGTTGAGTTGTCCTGTGAGTTAATCATATTCTTAATTCTTTCATAGTATTTTTCTATAATCTTATCCTCGAATAGATTTTCGCTTTAGTAAATGGAATACAATTAGCATATAAAAGTAGACATTTTAGCCCGTTTAAAACGGGCAACAGTCATAGTCTGTCGATTTAGAATGCGTGCCTTATTCGAAATTGATGATCGAATATATGAACGCATACATAAAATGCGTCTATAAACCATTGCAATGCTTTCACAAATTCACAATTCACAAATCACTAGTATAAATGAGTATTTTGTACTCATTTTTGCATTAACTACTAATCAGTATTAATCGTTATTAATCCTTAACCTTACATCGAATAGACACCATAATACTTGGTTTTCCGCACGTTATTATAACAAAGGTTTGTACAAAATTTCAGCTAGATCGGCTCAATAGTTTCCGAAAAAAATGGGACGAATTGACAGGCAGACAGATAGATCAAGATGAACAGAATGTAGAAACTTTAATTAAGCGTCGAAATAAGTTATTAAATATTATGGCTTCCATTTGATTATTTTCAATTTCATTTCATTCTTCATCATTAAAATGGCAATCTAAGCATCTTGTTAACTCTTGTCCTCGAGGAGCTTTAAACCTGTATAAGTCGTGATTTCTTAGAAAAATAACTGTAATGTAAACGACAAAACAAAATATTCTCCTTAATTCTCAAAATGAAGTTAATTCCACAAAGCGACATGTGGGCACAAATCAAAAGAAAGACAAGTGACCTTTTACAAGAAACCCCAGATCCCTAAATTAAACAGTAATAATGCTAATAAAACTTAAGGTCATGACATTATCGTTTCTTCTTTTTTTTTTTTTTTGTAAGCTTTTTTATCATTAAGATATTTCGGTGTAAATGGGCCAGACTTGTAACGAATGGAAGCATTATATTTTTTTTATTTTTATTTTTTTAATTCGGTTAATGAGCGAAGCGTATAACTTGACGGGGTTTTAAACAGACATTCGCAAACAATGATGAGGAGGGTGCCATTTTCTCTTCCAACATGGATTCATTAAAGTCGTTCTTTAGTTATGGAAGCACATAATAACTTACACGAGAGTTAAATATTGGATGGGCAAAAAATAGTTACAGTAGAACCCCGGGATGCGGCATTTAAAATTAGTAAAAAAAATAATAAAGTACAGTATACATAGTACACATGTATTTAATCAAATAATATTATAAATAACGCCGTAAGGTGGGGCAAATACTGTAACGTACAGGGATCAAAAACATTATATTCCACATCGTAATATGAAAAAAACGTACCTAGGGCCACCGTATCCCGAGGTTCGACAGTAGTTGAAAATAACGTTACTGGAAATTCAGTCGGGGTCAACTTGATGATCCAAAAGGTTAAAATTGCTTGGTTGTGAGAAATAATAGAAAGGAATACAAAGCAACACGATGTGTGGATGTGTACAAAAATATGGACTGACGAAATATTAATTAACGATTTCAATCTCACTCTCTCTCTCTCTCTCTCTCTCTCTCTCTCTCTCTCTCTCTCTCTTTCGATATATATATATATATTATTATTTTTATTATTTATGTAAATACAGTCATATCTTGCTACGATGTGCAGACCGTTTCAATCATATTAGATATCATCATTAAAAAAGGAAATCGCAATGACGTGCAATGAGCAAAAATTAATTTTTGCCGATTGCACGTCCTGGCGATTTCCTTCTACTCCAAATTTGAAAAAGTCTGGAACATTTTAATGGTGATATTCTAATATGATCGAAACGGCCTGCACATCGTAGTAAGATATGACTGTATTTACATAAAGAACAAAAGAAAAATACAATTCGCTCTCTTCGGTTGAGCACTATCTACGACCCTTGTTAAAATTCAATTATTTTCTTCCTACATGATATATATATATATATATATATATATATATATACGAGCAAACTGTTAATAAAACATGTTAAAAAACACTTTGAAATGAGTTAAAAAACATATTTAATCTGAAAACACAGGAAACACTAGATAAGTGGATAGTCCTTAATCCGCGGAGTTTCGAAGAAATACTTTCCTTCTCATCAGAGGGTAGGAATTAGCAAAATGCGGGATCGGATTTTGCATGCAAAAGTATTTGATGAAACAACAAGTAAGTCAAAGATCTTACTTGATAACAAAAAAGTGAAGCAGAGGGAATATAGTGAAGAAAAAGGTGATTACACATGAATGGATAGTCTGGTGGAAGATAAATAATCCAGTGATGGTAAAATCCAAATATATAACTTCAAGAAAGTTAATTGAATTTCCATTTTCATTTTTCATTTTATATATATATATATATATATATATATATATATATATATATATATATATACAAATACATAAATATATATATATATATATATATATAAACAGATAAATATAAATAAATAAATAAATATATATATATATATATAATTTTAGGTTGCTATTTTCCAAAGGTAGGGTAACCAGTGAAATATAACGAGGTTCATACAAGAGTGCTCAATACAGAAGTAGAGCAGGTTGCATTTTTCTTCACATAAGCAGTAGTTTGTTGCTACACAGTCATGAGCATGTTTCGGTCTACTAGTATTTACTAACTAGAAACCTCATTGGGCAACAACCCTTGTTTTAGAAAACGAAATACTAAAAAATAGAATTCCGCTTTCGAAAAATAGAATTCCGTTTTCTAAAATAAGGGTTGTTGCCTGATGAGGTCTCTAGTTAGTAAATACTAGTAGACCGAAACATGCTCATGACTGTGTAGCAACAAACTACTGCTTATGTAAAGACAAATGTATATATATATATATATATATATGCATATATATAAATAAATATATGTATATAAAATAATATATATATATATATATATATATATATATATATATGTATATATATATATATATATACTAAAGAAGCTTTGTGTAAAAAAAAAATGTGAAAATAAAAAAATGCAGTTTAAATTTCCGGTAAAAAAGACTCTCGTAGACTTAGCACCTACAAAATTCGACTTCTAAAAAGCTTCTGATTACAAATAAAAATTTAACGATATAAGGATAAAAAAGGAAACGTTAACTAAAATTGTTAAACGGAAATAGACTTATGACTTGCATATGCGAACTTCTCAAAAATCTACAATTATAAAAGAGAATTCAACTATATAAAAATGAACAAAAGGAAAACTTACTTAAATTTTTTGAACAGAAAACGACGATCCTCAGTTTCCTACCAGGCAGCTGTTTCGGAGACTTAAAAACAGGAAAGCTCTGAAATACGTGGCTCTCCAGTGGAAAATAACACTTCCCCAATAAAAAAAATGTAGACCAATACAGTTAATATTACATATAAAAAATAAAAGAAAAAATATATAATATATATATATAAAAAATAAAAGACAATAAAAAAATAAATATTAATATATATATAAGTAATTTTAATATGAGAATAAAAATGCACAAAAGCTGCAATAACTTTGGTACCAGACAAGCAAACAGATAAGAGGAAGCAAACCTAGCCTCGTATATCTAAAACCCAATATATAGTCTAAAGAAGCTTGGAATAAAAACAATGTAAAATAAAAAGAAATAATGTAGTTTAAATTTCCGGAAAAAAATTAAATATATATATATTTGTAGTCATCGACATACAGTCCCGTTTCGTGTATCACAACTCATTAGTGCTGCTAGACTAGCACCTTTCCCAAGCCAAGGATTGAACCTAGAACCATCGCGTTGGCAGTAATCAGTTCTACTGATCGACCCACGGGAGCGGCACCCGCAAATAATCTCGCCAAATGTCCATTTAAACAAACATCCGTCCACCACTTGTACAGTGCTCTAATCGCTTTGTTTATAAACAAAGAGCGAGCGTCGCAATTTTCAGCCAATTAAGTAGCGGGTGAGATTACTTACGACAGTGCTCTCCCCAAAGAGGGGGGGCATAAATATTCGTAGTCATCGACATACAATCCTAATTCGTTGTATCCTGCTCGTATATATATATATATATATATATATATATATATATATATATATATATATATATATATATATATTAGTGATGGGACGATTCCAAAATTTTTCCCCATTTCCATCCAATTACCGATTCTGTTCTAAATTTCCGATTCCGATTCGATTCCCGATTCCGATTCTTGTAACATTTATAATTATGTAATTAGAGATTTGTTGATTTTTTTATTTTGATTTTTTTCATTTTTGTTTTTTTTTGTGTTAATTTTCAAATTATTACCCAAATCCCCGGGTAATTTCCGGGTATATTTTTCTCAAACGTCTATTGCAAATTGAAAGACAACAAAAGGTTTACTTTGATTCTAAACAAAGCCAAATTGTATCAGTTCGTCGTAAGTGTACAACATGCTACTTGAAAGTTTTCTTAAACAGTTGAAAACAGTCGACAATTGGTAGGCAAAATAAAAAAAACGATGTAAGAACAAAATATTAACAACGCCTCCCCCTTCCCATTGTTACGAATGAATTTCCAAATAATAATGTTACTATTTAGAAAACCATTTTTAACATGGAGACGGCGTTGGGCTTCGGTAACCATTATGTGCCTTCCTTTTATAAATGTTTAAATTTTATTTTAATTATATAACTTGGGGGGGGGCTTATCAAAGTGAGTTCCTTTGCTGTAAAAAAACGAGATGCAAATAATAATAATAACTAGCTGGACCTGTGGAAATCCCACAGGGGACTTATTCATATGTAATATATTTATGTTGGTATTCATGACGTAAATAGAGATGTTTTGATATTATTGTAACTCTTGTTAAAACTGCAAAAATATTTATCTAAGCTAGCAGGGACGCCCAGTGTAGCCAAGTTGTAACGTACGCTTAAATATGATATTTTAATTCTCGCAGATTTCGTGTATATTATTATAGAATTAATGTTCTATCGATTTTTATATATTATAAAGTTGCGATTTCAAAAATACAGAAAATATATCCATATGACTTGGGTGCATCAGCTTCAGTTCCTTCAACTAGCATCGAAATCGAAATCAAATCTTATGAAGAATTCTTGGTAAAATCATTTATAGAAAAATAGATCACTTAAGTGCCATCAGCGATAATTTAAACTGAAACCAAAACTGATGAAGAATTTTTGGTAAAATTATTTATAAGAAAATAAATGAATTGTGTGTTATCAGCTATAATCGAAACCAAAACCAAAACTTATGAAGAATGCTTGGTAAAATTATTTATTATAATAAATTGGAATCTATAACAAATAAACAACAGCCACTCGGATGTAATCGTAACACACAAAATAAACAACACACGCCATCGTATTAATATATAGTATTGTTAAAATTCATAAAAATCATGCCCCACTACTACTACTAACCCTCAGTACGGGTGGCAACACGAAAAATATAGCAATTACATGTGATTTTATGATTTTGCTGATCGGCCTTGGAATTAGAGGTAATAATTACTTAACTGATTGAAAAGTTATAATTTACTGAAATGGGATCAGTTTAGATTATATTTATATGCACAACTGAACCCCCGTTCTAAATTCTAAATTAAGGTTTCAGTGTGCGCACACATAATCACCGAAAAAAGTAGAATCTCATATGTTTTGGGTATTGTAAATTTAAATGAAGTTTTTTTTTAAGTTAACAAACTTCTTAATGTTTGCTCTTTATCTATTCTATCCTAAGTTTTGATAGACTTGTGAGATTTTCATCTCTATTTTCATCAGTGCCAAAACCAAACAAATATAAGGAAACATGAAAAATTTCCCAGGATGTGGTAATCAGATACAACCAGCGCTAGAAAAAAATTCCAAGCGTGTTAAATCTTTTATGCTTGGAATAACAATTGCCACAGCCGAGAAAGATTTCCTTGTGCCCAAAGAGGTGTCATAAAACTTATAAATTATTTCAGAAGAAGCCGATGACAGACACCCCAATGTACAGATGGCGCCAATGAAATTTACCTCCTCCCGCGCAGAGCATTTAAAACTTTTTAATAACGATATGAATTCTCTCGGATTAGGGCACATAGATATTTTAGCGATAGATGAGAAACGCTTATAAAGGCAATAAGCAAATTATCTCTCAATAAGTTACCAATAAATAAAATAAATTAAGCTCTGCTTATCAATGTTAAATCTGTAAATGAGATTTATAACCTATTTTGTGGCCCATTTCAGTCTTTTATTGTAAAGAAACGTGCGAATTTAGATGAATTAAAATATATTAAATTATAGAACAATACGCTTTATGTGTATCAAATCTTGACTCTCTTTAAATTTTCTGTATTTAACTTATTGTAAACGTGTTTGTGAGGCGAGTGCAAATTTTGGTGGGCGCAACCCCTGAACTGTACATTTTCTAAAAACATGATGTACCCGTTTTAATCAACGTTTTCCAAAATTATATTAATAAGATGGGCAACAGAAGAAAAGAAATACATTTATAGCTTAGACAAGTAGGGTGCTCCGACGTTCCCCGGGACTAAATGATGATCAATGAATACTTCAAACTTTTAATACTTCTATTGTCATCGAAATTAGTGAAATCGTCAAATTTTCGATCAAATATTTTGATTGCCTGCATTAGTCGGGGATCCGACGCAGTGCGCTGGTGTGAAGGGAAGAAGCGTCACCTGCCTCCCCGCAGTGACGTAAAGTATCATACATTGTAGTTTACATTACACTGTATTGAATCTTCTGTATATTATATCCAGTGGTGAGGCCCCAGCTTGCGGGCTTAGGCGAGTGTGGAGCCACCCTTTAATTGTCATTACTCCCAGGTCCACTATGAACCGGAGTGGTAGTACCTATTAGGGGTCCCAACTATGGGTTAAATAGAAACCGACTTGAAAACAATAAATATATTTTATTAAAAAGTTTTTCTTCAAAATCTTTGGATTCGGCATAACCTGAACATGGTTGATATGCCGTAAAAAAAAAAACAACCAACATCTTCCGTATATTATATAAAATTATTTTATATAACGCCTTGAATGTAAGTTTAAAATGCAAAACTCAAGTATTATGTGCAGAAACATTCATTTTGAACGAACCTGTTTATCAAAGAAACTACTGTTGATTTTATACTACGGGCCCTTCCGCTTTTGCGGTGATAAAACTTCTTAAATGCTCTTGCGGTGTTAGGCTGTATAAGGCCTTTAACATTGGTCAAAATCGGACTGTCCTTTGTTTAATCAGATCTTTTCGATAACCGAGTTTCGATACTTATATGAGACACTCAGATACAAAACCAATCTACGAACACTCCTAGACACATAAATTACATTTGTATACAATGTCAGAAAAATCGGGTCAGCCTTTTCGGAATCCATAGGGAACGACTCCCCTCCCCCACACACAATATATTTTATATATAAGTAGAGATTAGACAGCTTGTATTATTTTTCATCAAAGGGTCCGGCAAAACAGGGGCTAAAATAAGTATTTAATAATAAAATTAATATATTATCTACATACTTATGCACTGTATCCTTGCGAAATCATCAGTGTTGAGATAATTGTTCGCACGATTCGAACCCCAAAATAAAAATGACTTAATGTGAACGCTGGCAAAGCATGATTTTATTTTCATCATTTTGACAGATCTTCTAGAAACTAAATAGATGAATAAATAAATAAATATTCTTGATTTTTATATATGAAAACATATACGCTTATTTTTGGAGAATTGATGTTATTAAAAATTGAGGAGAGTTTGTTTTTTTTCAGTAATTTTGTCGTTTTACTTTCTTAATTACTTGTTTTGTAATTCAGATATTTTTTTTTTGTATTTTTTATTTCTTTTCAGTTTGGCCGGAAAAGTTATTAAATTATATTTTTGGTTCGTTTATTTAATAATTGTAAATTCATGTGAACGTTTATAATTTGTTTAAGGATGAAGGCTTGGCGCAATTATGGGGATGGGTAAATTAGTAAAATAAACATGTTTTTAAATACATATTTTCATCACAATATTCAGCACTAGTTCTCTCCCCCCTTTCTCTCTCTCTCTTTCTTCTCTTCTCTCTATCTAACACACACACACACACACACACACACACACACACATATATATATATATATATATATATATATATATATATATATATATATATACTAGTAAGGGGACCTGCCGTTGCCCGGGATTGGATGATGATCAACTAATGTTTCACACTCCTATATTTTTATTGTCATCGAAATCGGTAAAAATCGCATATTTTTCAATCAAATCAATTGCTTACCTGCTCTAGTTGGAGGCCCATCGAGGTGCACCGGCAGAAAACCCTACAAGCATTTTCGGAGTGACTTAGTCCATAATACATTTTAGTATACATTGTACTTTAGAGAACCTACTGTTGATTTTTAAAATTATTTTTTTAATATACAATGGCTTGAATAATAGCCTAAAATTCCAAAGTCAAGTATTATGCTTCGATTGTGCTCAAAACAGAAAACTTCATTTCGAACGCACCCATGTCATATCGAATAACCTACTGTTGAGTTTATGTGTCTGGCCTTACTGCTTGTGTGGTTATATTGGATTGAATTTAAGTTTAAAATAAAAAAGTACAGTATCATGGTGTAATTGTGCTTTAAACAGAAACACTTATTTCGAACGTGCCCCTATCATATAAAAGAACCTTTCGGCCTGTGTCGTGATAAAACTTAAGGCTAAAGAGTTAACTTCGGTCAAAATCGCCTGTCTCTTCTTGCATTGGATTCATTCGATTATCGATTTTTTATACTTATCGAAGACATTCACATACAAAACCATTCTGAAAACTCTGCCAGTCAGATAGTATATCTCCGTGTTATATATATATATATATATATATATATATATATATATATATATATATATATATACTAGCAGGGGTGCCCGGCGTTGCTCGGGTGTTTGGAGGTGTATGCTGTGCAAAAAAAGCAAAAAAACAAAAAAAAAATGGTTAATTTTTTAAAAATTTGACCCCTATTATGACCCCTTAAAATTTATTGTTTCGGGCTCAAATCAGTTTATTAAGTTAGATCCAGGTTCAAGGAACCTAAATCTAAAATTTCAAGTGTCTAGACCCAAAATTGTCGGAGGAGTTTGGTAGAGTTCTTAAAGGTCAAATCGTTGAAATTTGACCCCTTAACAGCCAAATTTCTGTCTGACACCCGTCACATCGATTTTCTCAAATCTCAGTACCCGGTATTTCAAATTTCGAGTCTATAGACTAAAAATTGAGTTATTGCGTAGGGAAATGTACACAGACAGACAGACACACAGACACACAGACAGATAGACAGACACGTTCACTTTTATGTATATATATATATATATATATATATATATATATATATATATATATATATATATATATAAGAAATATGAAGAAATTATAGTCTTTGAAAGAGGGGTATCAATTTTCTATATTAATTTAACGTAAAATCAGCATCACTTAATGGCCACCTTTTTAGAGGGGACAACTATTTCTTTAGCGGTAGTGTTTATTGGGGCTGGTAGATCAATACAAAACTCACCTTTAAATTTTTTTGTTGGGTTTCAGGTGTGCTGAAAACTAATGTCGCATTTAAATTTTCGGCAAATAAGTATTTTTCTGTGTATTAAGTAAAAAATATAATGACGCTTGCGCGTGCAATAATAACCAGCACTTATAACATAAAGAATTACATTACTTAATACCCAGAAAAATACTTTTTTACTGAAAATTTAAATGCGATATTCGTTTTCAGCATACCCGGAAACTTATTGAGAACAATTTTTTTTAAGGTAGATTTTTTTTGTCTATTTACCAGGCCACAATTATCAAATAAACGCCATCCTTTAAAAATAATAGATGCCCTTCCACAAAAAAAATGGTGGCTATAAAGTGTTTATTTTACGTTAAATTAAAGTAGTATTTTTCATTGAGAATCCTATTTTCTTTAATTGAAAATTTGGCAAATATCGGTTAATTAAGGTCCACTTATGTTTAGAAGTTCATCCTGTGTTTTCAGGACAGGGCATGCCATAGGGCGCGATACGATCAATTTACGGTGAGAAACATTTGATGGGCGAATAGTTTCAAGAAATGAAGCTGTCAACTAGACATACCTTTCATGCGATTTAACTTCATTAGATTATTTTTTTTAGGGTGGTCGATATTTAAAATCTGATGCTTACGCTGATAAGCCAGACACAACAGTGTCTGGCTTATCAGCATTTCCCCTGTTCGTTTTCGTTTTTTGTTTTGTTTTCCTCACATTCGGGACATTTTATTGAATACTTTTATGTGTTTCATAGTGGATTTCTATTAATTTTATATTTAAAAACTACCTCGATACAGCTCTAAGAGAGTGCGAACGAAACCAGTCAACAAAAATCCATTTTTTTCGTATATTTTCAATCATGAATATCGAAGTATGTCATCCATTTATAATTGCAATATATAAATGTTGAATCCCACAAATATATGCAATATATATATATGTATGAATCTAGATTTATTTTGTTATTTCTGCATATATTTCGAGAACACCCATATGCAAAATAGCAGTTGTATGCATGTATAATTAAAAAGCTGAATTTTTTTGCGATGACATCAAAATACGTGTCTTTTCCTTGTGAAACATTATCTTACAAAAAGTAATTATAGCTCTAGTGTTGCACTATTGAGCTCTTTTTAAAATCTTTGTGTTATTAATATCTATATTTTTATGCAAAAATGGAAATATTTCTTTTAATCATAATATACAAGCGTATATATATGTGTGTGTGTGTGTGTGTGTGCGTGTGCGTGCGTGTATGTGTGTGTATATATCTTATTGCTAATATGAATTTCCTCCTTCCTATGTGATATTATTAATCTTAATTAAACTTTTATTTATACGGCTGTACGACATTCTATTATTCCATATACTATCTTGTTAACAGTTTTTTTTTTCGGAGATTACAACCGCACACAGCGTGAGATTACTCTTACATCCGCAAGACATTGATATCTTAAACAGACACCAGCTGTTTTCAGTTACCTTCTGTCGACTGTTTGTTGACTGGCGCTGTTTTACAATTCGTAATAAGTTGTATATATATATATATATATATATATATATATATATATATGTGTGTGTGTGTGTGTGTGTGTGTTCGTCTGCGTGTATGTGTTTTTATGTATGTATGTATATACACGTATATATATATATATATATATATATATATATGCTATACTGTTTGCCGTTAAAAATATTCTAAGAAAGTATTTATTCATGGACAGTTTTCCTAGTTTTCACTGGGACTAGCCAGAAATACATTATCTTTCTTGTTTTAATTAAATTATTTTGTTTGAAATTTAATTAAATTAGTTTAGTCGTACGAATATATACTTATGGCAAGGAATAGTATGAAAATTTATATATGACATATAATAGTATTAAAATATATTTATGACAACTAATAATATGAAAATATACTAATGGCAATAGTATGAAACTATATTTATGACAAGTAATAGTATGAAAATATATTTATGACAAGTAATATTATGAAACTATATTTATGACAAGTAATATTATGAAAATATATTTATGACAAGTAATAGTATGAAAATATATTTATGACAAGTAATAGTATGAAAATATATTTATGACAAGTAATATTATGAAACTATACTAATGACAAGTAAAATAAACCTATTTCAAGTACATCATGCTTCATTAAAAAAAGTTTTACCATGTATGGATTTTTCTCGCCACTCCTACTCACTGTCTGCTAATTAACATTCGCTCATACTTTTAATTTTTCTGTGAGCATCGAAGAAAACAAATGATCTTTTTTTTAAGTCATCGTGTAATTTGCAGTGGGTTTTTGTACAAATACACAGACACGTACGTAAATTAGATGGCAAAATATTTTTGTTCTATATAAGAAGAATAATGAAAATTAATACTTACAAATAATAATAATTGTAATACTACTACTAATAATAATATCATCATCAACAGCAGCAACAACAGCAACAAGAATGGTATTAATTATAAACCACATAACAAGTGAATTCAGCAAACGTGCCTAAAAAGAATATAAGAACAGACACGACCAGGTGGGGAATGGTACTACACTAAGAACTCTGCAAGCAATAGCATGTTGAACATCCAGACAAATGGTTCAAACCAAAGCGGTAGTATTGCTTGAAAACGAAAATCTAAAATCCTCAAGGATCTGGTGGTAAACTCACTTCATCAAGGAGATTGGATGTCATAAATGTTAACAAGAAGGAAAAATCCTGCCAGATCCTATGATTCGCGATCTCAGTAGTCACAGAGACAGAGAAACGAAGCAAGCAGTACACGAAACTGGCCAGAGAATTGAATAGGATATGGAACATGAAGGAAGTCGTGATGGCACCAATAATCATAGGAGCGCTAAGAAGAATCCCGAAAAACTTCGATAAAAGAATGGGAGAAATTGGAATCAGAGGGAAGGTCGAAAATATACAACGGATAGCCAATAATGAAAACAGCTGAAATCTTAAGGAAACTTCTACGATGAGTAAACGAACCAAGATTTCAACAGAAATAAGAAATATGGTAACTGAAGCGGTAGGAAATCGTATTCTGTATATCCCAGCCCCCCTCCTGCACCAAAATAAGTGACACCATATTGCTTGTTACTAAGTATGCTGCGTGCAGGATCAAGGAGGATGGGAATCCCAGTGGAGACAAAGGGCCGCTGCTAGCGAGAAATCAATGGTAAGCGAAAGAGAAGGAACGTACTAGAAATCTTGGGAGACTTTCCTCATTCCAGGCTGCTAGGAACACCACCGGTTAGTATCAGTGAGGAATATCTTATGAGTACCAGTCTGCATAAATTTTAGTGAGTACATAATCATAATAAAGAGACTTATTATGTTTAATTACGCAAGAAAAATGTCATAAGAGATAAATCACAGTGTATGTTCTTTCTCTAACTTTACATGGTAAGAAGGAGGAAGAAAAAAAGAAAGAAAAGAAGATGTACAAATACTGAGGATGGAGTTTGACTCCGAAATATATTGAAATTATAAATTTCAAACAAGTAAAATATTTGTTTATTTTCCTTAATATTACGTTGTGAATTGACTTTCAAGCGCACTTGATGCGTATTTTATTTGATTCAGATTAAATCAACGCTTCTATAATGGAACTCACGCCCTTGACGTTAATCTCGCATAGCCAACGCCACGTTCCAACATTTCAAAATACAACAGCGGAGAGACAACGCGCGGATCTTTACAAACAGAGTTTTCTTTCTCCAACTTTACTACTTCGCAAGAAAGAAGAAGAGAAGAAAGAAAGAAAATAACATACTGAGGATGGAGTTTGGTTCCGAAATATTTTTAAATTATAAATTTCAAGCAAGTAAAATATTTATTTATTTTCGTAATATTGCGTTATGATTTGGCTTTCAAGCGCACTTGATGCGTATTTTATTTATTAAATATAATAGTTTCAGGGTTACTTAAAGAGGGAATGATTTTCGCAGAAAATTTCGAAGGTTTGCAACTTATCAAAAAAGAATACTAGAGGAAGGTATTGCGCATCACATTATATAATATATATGTATGAAAAGAAATTGTCAATTACCTCAGCAAAAGAAACCTACTTAGTGAGAAGCATTATCGTTTTAGTCCTTCAAGATCAGCTCCTTACGTTCTGACTGCATTGTTTATCCGTACAATTAAGCTAATAAGAACGTGAAATAAAAATTGGAAATAATCAATATCTAGATTACATTGCTCCGTCTCTGTCTGTCCATTCCATATATTCTCGGAAAATACTGGGCCAATCCGACTGAACTTTTATTAAACTTTGCTATGATAATGTGCAGCAAGTTAGATAGCATGGTATCCTTTTGATGCGGAGTAAGACATTAACATAGACTAATAAAGATTAGTATTAATGCAAAAATGAATACAAATTTAATTATATTCAACCATCAAAGAACTCATTCTAAGTAAACGGCCTTTTTGAACGAGTGTAAAGGCTAGTTCAATAATAATTTTGTCAAATAGAATCTAAATATTACTTTACTTGTCTGACGTCCGGTGTTACAAAAAACATCACCATCGCAAACACTAAATAATGAGAAACGAATTAGCTTGCTTTATAGTCGCTTTTTATCAGTCAAAAATGATTAAAACTATTTTCTTTTTCAATAATTTGCAAAACAAAATAAACATAGCTGCCTGTTTATGTTTTCAAATTGACTATTTTATTTTATAATTCAAAGAGGTAATGTTGAGACTTTCATTATTATTATTATTATTATTATTATTATTATTATTATAGATTCTTTTAAAATTAAAAAAAATGTGCAAATGAATTGGTATCTGTTTATTTATAATTTATATTAAAAATTATTTAGAAAAAAAACAACGTGTTGTGTGTCGAATTTTCAATGAAAAAATGTAAATTTCTAAATTCTTTTTAGTTTTAAAAAGTTAAAAAGAATTTACTAAAAATTGTTTTAAATTCGTCGTTATTTTTTTAATTAATTGGAATTCTTATTAATATATATATTTTTTGTATTATTTTATTCTAGTTGTTGTTTTACGATGTTTCGGCCAACTATCTCTCTGTTCTTCGTTAGGTGATAACCGTGACGGGATAGGAATTTCGAATCTCCTCACTGCATCCTCAGCAATTGCTGCCTTCAATAGTTGTTGTGTCACCACGTTTTGGCCAACTAAGCCTCTGGCCGGCTTTGGATAGGATTGAAACCGCTATCTTCAGACAATGCCTACCTAGAAGCGTAGAGATTCAATGTCTCTATCCATGGCGCCAAGAGCCCCCGAAGGGCAATCAAGGTTGGATTCTTTGCTCTTATAAATCCACGTTTATTTGTTATCTGATCTTCCATTGTCCGGTTCGTACCGAATGGTATATATTATTTAATTAATTGGAATTCTTTTTGAGATGAGTAAGTAAGGGTTCTTTCAGTCTTGACAGACTATGGATACCTACGGTAAGGGTGCCTGCGAGATGAGTATTATTTGATATTATTTGAAATGAGTAATTTGTATCATTTATCCATTTATTTATTGCGGACTATTATCCTTATCTTCTAGTTCTTTCAGTCAACTATTCTTCTGGTCTTCCTCAGGTGGTTAACCGTGATAGGATAGGAAGTCCGAATCTCCTAACTCGTTGTTATTTGTTTTATTTTATTTTTGATGCATTTTATATATAATAATAATTAAAAAATGTTTCAACTACTGTGAAATTTCCACGGGTCCTGCTAGTTATAAATATTGCGCTCAGAAAATGAAAACATAAATTTAAGCAAAATCTTTTCAGCTACAAAAATTTGAAAAGAAAAATGAATTGCTACTTTAAATAAAGTTTATTTGTTTTTTTCCTGGTCAGGATTTTCGTAAAGAAAAATATAATTTTTTAAGATCGATAAATCACATAAAAAATATGAGACGAAGTAATGTCGGAAGTGATACTAAAATAACATTATCAGGAATTTGTATTTTTTAAAGAAAATTTTCATAAAAAGAAAAATTGTCGGATGTTTTATCGATGTTCATACAAAATCAATCGATTTCGCAAACAGTTGCTATTCTTTTCACGATTTGTAAATAAACTTAAAATTCCTCTTTTTGTATCAATTCTGTGAAGTATTATGTGATTAAACATGCTCTAAAGCCTAACAAAACCATTTCGGATTTGAATAACTTAATTGGGTTATTTTGATAAAGCTTCCCATCCAAAACGTCGTCCCATTGAATTACGATTTTGAGAATTTACAATCGCTACAAACGTTTCCAATAATTTATGAATTTCATTAAGCGAGGTAATACTAGTTAATCCCCTCTTCATTGATGCAACCACGAATCTATTATAATAACGTCGTGTTCTTGTCTGTCTGTTTGCTTAGTTGTTCACAGTTGGATTAATAAATACAAAATGGTATCCGTTTCATAAATAGATTTCAATACTGAAAACGAACTTTACATATTATTATTATTACTGCATGATGTATATACAACTATTTATTCAGAAGGAATCAACATTCAAGAGGTTATCTCATTTGCATATTACATGGAAGAAAATCTCTTTTAATAATTAGCTCTGAATTTTTAATGGAAATTAGTAATAGATTTATTTTTAATAGTTTATTTAGAAATGTTATATAAAGTTGATTTATCTTATTTATTTTTTTATTCAAATTATATTTAATTTAATTTATTTTAATTATTAATATAACCAAGATCCGCTACGTTTAAAAACGGAAGTGAGATTTCATTTGAAGTATAAGTTGTTTCCCTTTAAGCTGTTTAAATTTCATAGATAAAGATGACTATGTTTTACGCGTCCAAAAACCCAAAATACGGTCCACTTTCAGGATATTGGGTGCATCTTGAATAGTATGTGACTATATCTCCGGCTTGGCAATATGTTTTTTTTTTCACCTAGTATGGGATACGATAATAAATGTTTGCAAGTCTTTTAAATGGTATAATGCACAAACCTAGCTAAAATGACAGCGGAATGGTTCATGGATGTTCATTTAAGACTCATAATTATTATTCCTTATTTGATCAAATCATTATTTTATCAAGACAGTGGTTGGTCTGGTGCAATCCTATATCCATATAAGAGTCAGATATGTCCTAAGATTAAGTACGATTAACACATCAAAAGAGGTTATATTAGAGCATTTTGTTTGCTTAAACAGCTTGTCAAATCAACTGCGAAATCTCTTTACATATTAATACTTATAAAATCAACGTCTTTTTCTTCTACATCGCTAGAATATTTGCTGTACCCTTGCAAACTAGTAATAATCAAGGCAACACACACTGGTATTCTTAACAGAAAGTGTATTAGCAAATATTACAGAAGTACACGTCGTGATTCTGGGGGTTTAACTGCCATCTATCGCTACCTTATAAAATGTTAGATGTAATTATATTTATAGTCTTTGGGTAAGTCCATTATTCAATTAGGTATATCAGCTTACCCTAATAACAATGTGATATGCTTAAATTGAAATTCAAAACTAATGGAGTGTTTAATCAGAGAAACAAGATATGTTAATGCAATTATGCATTATGTATATCCATTTATCATTTTAACAAGAATGGTAATGCCAAAACATTAATTTAAACTAGCGGGACATGTGGAAATTCCACAGGGGACTGATTCATATGTAATATATTGATGTTGGCATTCTTTAGGTTTTCAGTGGAAATTGAAACGCCCTAATATTATTGTAGGTTTTTTGTTAAAATTGCAAAAGTATTTATCTAAACTAGCTCTGACGTCCGGGAAAGCCCGATCGTAAAGTACGCTAAAATATGATATTTTAATTCATGCAGATTCCATACATATTATTATAGTTCTATCGATTGTTTTATATATTATAAAGTTACGAATTCAAAAATATATATATATATATCCATGTGACTTGGGTGCATTAGCTTGAATCGAAACAGAAATAAAAATGTATGGAATAATTTTTGTGGTGCCAAACTATTTTGTTAATGTTGTTTGTTTTCTTAAGGATCTCTTTTTTAAAGGATAATAATGTGTGGTGATTTTGTGCTTTATGGACCGGGAAGTAGATCAAAATGTCATAATTACGTTGACACATCCGACGCCCGCTGAATAACCGAAGTTAAGCAACTTAAGTTGCATATGTCAGTTGACTTGATTAAGTCAGTTAAGACAAATATGGCCAGTACGTAATGGGAGACGATTTGGAAATTCCAGGTTCTGTATGCGGTCTCTGCTCATGTAGGTATTGTTTCCTCTCATCCTGGATTCTCCTTGTCACTGGAATCAAACAGTGCTGATTCAGAAGAACAGTGGCAGATTGCGCAACCCCTGCTACAGCTACAGGGGTAGCTGCACCTACAGGGGTAGCTGCACCTACAGGGGTTATATTTGTCTTTCGAGACTTAACGAAAACATCGCTATATATATATGTTATATAATAGTCTTATTATTATTGTTTTTGTTATTCTTGTTGTTTGTTATTGTTCGTTTTGTTGTTAGGACTTTTTAAAAGCGCAGTCTTATTAAAAGTGAGTCTTATTAGGAGATTGATGTTGTTGCGTTCTGTGTTCGTGATATGAAGAGATTTATATATATATATATAAAATGTTCGTACTTAGAAGTGTAGAAGCTCTTTGAGTGTTGAGACAGTCTTAGTGTTCACATTGTGTACGTAAAGGCATTTTGAAACACATGATATACAAGACATATAATGACAATTTTCACTTTACCTTTTGGTAGAATTACAACACAAAGACGACGTTTATAAAAACACATGATGGGTTTATTTCTTCTCCCGACCGGTCGTGGTTTTCATAGTCAAGAATTCAAGTTTCACATTCTAAGTTTCAAGGTAACCGTCTCGCTTCTAGACGTTCGAATCCCATGTCTGGACTGTCGTCGGTCGTCCTCAGACTCCCTCTAACTCTCTCCCAGCCTCTCCCTGACTCTCTCTGACTCTTCCTTTTTAACTCTAAAGTTTCTAACTATATCGAGAACTTCCCATTTTCCATGACGTTATACACATGTTAAAACATGTGTCTTCTTTCACGTGTTCTCGAAATGCGTGTCCAAAACATTTTCCTTTGTTTACAAAAGGAATTTTAACCTATATTCCCAGTAACCTATTTTTCCAATATGTTAAAAACATGGTTATTAAATTATCTTATAGTTGCATTCTTCAATTGAATTTTCTATTACAGAATTGACAATGCACATTCTTTTCTTGAAACTATTTTATCTCTAAGCTAAACAATGGTTTGTTTTCACATTCCATTTGCTAATTCTCTCTCGTAATCTATTTCTAAACCTAAATTACGAGGTTCGAATTTCGTCTATTCTATTTCATTTTCATTTTAGCTAAATCTCTCTATTTTTATACTTACATGAAAAGAGGACAGCCCTTATCATGTAACATCCCTCCCTTCCATATTTCACAAAAATATGTATGCATTTAAAAATTTGGTACTTTTTTTTTCTACATTTACACAACCACCCGGTTAGGAAAGATCAGGCTAATAAAAATAAATCTCTTTCAGTCAGCCCTCCTCGGCCGACCTCACAATTATTATATTTTTATAAGATCAGAACCTTTCTGATCTTCTTGACATTTACTTTTTGGGTGTAAGGTCTTTACCTATGATTCACATCAGCTACTTTCCAGCCACCCATATGCCGCAGACTAGAGGTTTCCACCTCCCTGGAAATGGACGACTCCCTTCGTCCCAAAAGTGTCCTGATCGTCTCTTTCAGCATGGTTAGTCTTATCAAGTATGGCTTTGTTTTTTTCTATAACTATCTTATACGGAACATACCAAAGCTCATAACCAATCTTCTTGGTTGGCTTTAACTATCAAGATATACCTTTTTTTTCTATCATACGGAGTCACTCGGATTTCCTTGCTTGGATTCTTGAAACTTCGACAAGGATTTAGAAATATCACCCCTAACCAACTAACACCTTTGGCTCCACAACACCTTAATTGCACACTAAATTCTATCTAATTGCCCGATTTGTTGTGATTTTTCTTTTCTCTCACCAGAGCTTCCAAGATCCATCAGATATATCCCACATTCTTGCGTCTCTAAAAAAATACAAGGTTATATATTTCTTACGTAATCTACCGCATATTTTTGCCTGTCTCTTACTTCATTAAGCTATATTTGATTGCTTCGGGACTACCTATCATCGGTTTACTGGTCCCTTAAGAATTTTCGTATTCTTTCCAACGCCTGTTTATTAATTAAGCCAAGTCTTACCACTTGCTTGGAGTCGTTACGGGCAACCAGCTTATTTTAAGCACTTAATTAACACAGGTTCCCAAATTTTTCGAATAGGGGCACATCTTGTGCTTATCCATCCCTACCAAGTCACTTTTCTTGGAAAAAAATTATATGATCTCTGAAAAAAAACAAATGCTAAAAAAAAACATCCTTCTTACGGCTTATAACATCTAAAAACTCCCTAAATACCCGTTTACGTAATTTTAATTCTTGTCCCCCTTCTAAAATTCTAACTGAATCTGTAAGCCAACCATACGTCTTAACTAGATTTATTTTCTCATAGACTGTTTAAATCTTATGTATATTTACTGATGACTTTGAATTCCTGCTGTGAAAACAATAACATTTACATTACAATATGGTTCAACATCAACACATTTTCAAAAGAAAAAACCTTAATACATTTGAAACATTTTGCAACAAAACAAAAAGAATAATAATTCGTTACATTATACATTTCAAAAGGCCGTTGACACAAAACAAAAAATTGTCCCTTTTTCAAAGACCAGAACAATTAAAACACACTAAAAAGCCGAAAATATTCTTTCGACTTTTGACACTAAATTGTTATTTATTATGATTGACAGTTTTAACTCTAAACAATTCAGACATTAACACACATTCTTATGAATGACACACTGTCGTATTTTCTATTTGTGTGCGGCCGTATTCAACAATTTTTCTCTTGATTTTATTTTATTTATGAATGAAATATTCCTGGGTTGTTTTTTTTTAACTGACCGTATCTCTTTTATCATTCATTACGGCATATCGGCCTTTTTTTCTTTTTTAATATTCTCTTGTGACCTTTAGATTTCTGTGTGCGTGTGTGTTCAATTTTTTTTTCTTTTGGTTCGCATTTCTGTGATCGTGTAATTTTTTTTCCGTGGTATTATTTATTATTTATTTTTTTAATTATCTTGGACCCTTTTAAAACGTTGTGTTTCTTTTTTTATTATTTTTCCGTGGTAACCGTAGTTCTTTTTTTAACCACCCTTGCTGGGTGGTCTGGTCGCTTTCGGCTACAAATTGTGTTTGTTATATATACCCCAGGTTCGGTATTGCATCGTTAATGCAAACTGGTTAACGGGCACCAAATTGTGTTTGTTAATATAATAGTCTTATTATTATTGTTTTTGTTATTCTTGTTGTTTGTTATTGTTCGTTTTGTTGTTAGGACTTTTTAAAAGCGCAGTCTTATTAAAAGTGAGTCTTATTAGGAGATTGATGTTGTTGCGTTCTGTGTTCGTGATATGAAGAGATTTATATATATATATATAAAATGTTCGTACTTAGAAGTGTAGAAGCTCTTTGAGTGTTGAGACAGTCTTAGTGTTCACATTGTGTACGTAAAGGCATTTTGAAACACATGATATACAAGACATATAATGACAATTTTCACTGTACCTTTTGGTAGAATTACAACACAAAGA
>NC_136501.1:62584817-62707317 GCF_053919585.1 Euprymna scolopes
GCGTGCGTGTATGTGTTTATATATATATATATATATATGTGCGTGTGGGGATGATACATTTTTTGGGGCGAAACTGATTATCTCTAATGTCTGCTTCTTTAGAGCCCATGACAATAATTTGTTTTATTATTAGCTATCGACCCTGGCGAAGCACATGGCTTGCTGAAACGCAATTGTATTTGTGTAGGCTATTTCACCTGTTCCTATAATTGTGCGTTATAAAGATTTAAAGAAATTCTTATCATACAACTCATCAGCGCTGCTAAACCGAACGAGCCGCTCAAAAAGTGCCGCAGGATAAATAAACAATGAAATGACAACTATTAAAATGCAGTAGATTTCAAATGGCGAGGATAGGTTCGGTCGCAGGGCACGAAACTCGGGTCTCGATTCTCATCCGGTTCAGCCATGCTGATGAGCGGTACGACAATGGAACACGTGTCTATAGCAAATATATATTTTTTAAATATATACGTCGCTCCACGTTTTGGGCAGCATAAGAGTTAGGAAAAATTATTCCCAATTAACAATAAAGTAATTCAATCCGCTCAGAAATGTAAAGCAGTTAAAATAAACAAAGAAATGACAACTACTAAAAATATATATAATATATTTATTAATGACGATGACTTGCTGAGTGGCAGCGTGATAGACTCTGAACTTCAAGGTTCTAGGTTCGACTCCCGTCCTGTAATGCTGCTCTGATGTGTCGTATGACGACGAAGCACGTGTCCGTAGCTAATCTAATATATAACAAGCTATGTGTCTGTCTCCATATTTTCAAACTCTATCTCTACCGAAACTAAAAGTCGCAGAACGGCGCTAGGGGCCTACAATGTTTGAATTTTTTACAGGCCGTTTTTAATGGGTCTTTAGCTGGTTAAAATTGTTTTTAAGGGGTTAAAAATGAAAAAAAAATAGTTATACACTTTTTTTTAGATTTATCTTAGTTTATTTTTAATTTTCAATCGGTTTATATGCGTGTCACATTAGCAGAGTGGTAACGTGACCAGCTTTGAATGCTTCGGTTTCTTCGGTTTTCGGCTGATGGCACCAACAACTTTTTTTTTTAAACTTTTTAAATCACGACTCTATAATAATACATACGAAATCTAGACAAATTAAAATATCATATTTAAGCGTGTATTACGCCCGGGCAAATCCAGGCGCCTATCCCCGCTAGTAAAAGTATATAAGATCAACGTACCCAATGAAATGATTATATATAATAGTTGTAATTTATTTTCAATGATAAAAAAAAACGTTTTAGGAAAATTTAAGTAGGACGATCCTAGAGTGAATACGGTATTATGCTGATTGATGATTCTAGCTGAGACATTTCTTTTAGAAACAAAGAATGACAATCGACAGCGATTTTTGCACACTTTTTGATGGCCTTGTACCTAACTTGTTTTAAATGTTCAAAATGTCTTTTTTAAATATTTTTTTGCAAATAAATAATTCAAAGTATAGCATCTGTTCTACACAACATCGGCGCCATTTAACGTCGGAAGTTTTAATGTAATAATCCCCCATTGAAAAAAAATCTAAATACGAACAGACATACAAAGTGCTGCTTATATTTATTTATATGTGAATTAATAACTATTTATTTCTGTGCTTCGATTTTGCGAAACATACCAACCTTCCTTAAAATGTGACAGCTTTAAAGAAATGTGTTATATCTTAGACATGGCGTCCGTTTACATGGTTGTAGAGTCACATTTTTCTCTGATTGTTTGTTCGTTTTCCTTTGTTATACGGCGTATCATTTATGGCCGAATTCAGTAATTTTAGTCAATTATAAACGTCCAATGTAAACCGATTCCCCCGAACATTGAACAAAGTATGGGATGATATTTTGCTTCGGCAGATTAATGCATTCTTCATTCCCTTTCAAGGAGTCACCATTTATCAAGGCCGAAAATCACTCGAGGATAAAAAATAATTGCATATCCAGATTGTCATGTTTCTGACTGTTTGATATAAGGAGTTATCATTTGTCTCTTTTTAAATGGAAATCGCTCGATACAAGACACGAAGCCACTTGACGTAAGAAACTAACAAGAACGAAAGATGATTATCGCAAAAACAGGAGATACTTATTGACCTTAGTCTTTTCAAGAACAAGCTGTACGTAGAAGGAAAACATTGAACAGGAAGAGAGTGCCACAACCTGAATTTCTTTGGAAAGAAACTACTGGAATATGAAGTTGTATTACAATAAGGTATTAAAACATCGAATAACTGAAGACTTCTAGACCAGCAAGTCAAACGAGCTGAAACAAAGAAAGCAGGGAATAGTTCAGATAATTTTGGGGAACACATGCGATAAAAGTATTTGCATAAAAGACTGAGACTAACAACATCACGGCTGTGAGAAAAAGGTATTCAGTCAACGTATGTTTCTCGCTGTCGTCCTCTGCTCCTTCTAACCATGTTCTTTCCTGCCAAGCTAATCTGTTCTATTGCGCTTTTTTCTGTAGAAATGACCAATAAATCTCATTTGTCTTTTTCGTACTGTTCTTTTTAGAGACCTTTCTGTGTTTGCCATTTCTAATACCTCTTGGTTTGTTTTCTTTTCTGTTCAGAATATCTGCAAAATTCTTCTCAAAAACCAAGTTTCAGTTGCCTCTAGTCGTTTCCTCGAGGTGTTGGTAATGGTCCAGCACTTAAAACCGTATAATAGAACGGACCAAACATATGCTCGGAGTATTTTGAGTTTGGAGTCTATTTTAATGTTGTCATGACTGATGACAATATCTTGAAGGTGACAGTCGTTCATCTTCTATTAGATGTGATCAAGTATCCCAGATATTTGAATTTTTCAACTTGTTTAACTTTCATGTTGGAGCTTGGATGTTATTGAATACTGTCGTGCTTACCGTTTTTGAGATGTTTATAACAAGTCTTTTACTTTCGCTTGCTTTCACCATATTATCCAGTTTGTATATATAAAAATAGCAATATATGTTTATATATAAAAACAATTATCTCTACAATGATATAAATGCAACTTTGTCGGTGTGTGTGAGTTCGTTCCTTATAGACTTCGAAACGGCTCAACAGATTCTCTTTAAAATTTCCAGAAATTTAGTGAATAAGTCTGAGAGTGATCTTAGTTTTGTCTCAGAATACCCGATAATTACCGATGATCGATAATCGAACCTATATTTTAATTTATCTATCATCGGTAAAGCTATTTTTTCCATATCGTCGCAACAATGACAGAAAATTCATCTTTGAGTAAGTTGATAGCGTGTTTTTTTTTATTTTGTGTTTTTTGTCTTTTTTTTTTTGCATGACGTGGTCTGTAGGTTCAAACTCCGCACGTAAATTTCTTATTTTTTCATTAACTGCAAAGAATTTTATAAGACTTGTAAATTTACGTGTTTTTTTTTATTTTACTCATTTATTTATTTATTTATTGCATGACCTGGTCAGTACGTTCAAACTCCGCAAATTTCGTAATGTTTTTTTCGTTAACTGGAAAGAAGTTTATATAAAATAAGTTTATAAAAGAAACAGTAGGTTCTCTAGAGTGCAATGTAGAATAACATATATTTCGGCCTAAGTTACTGCATGGAGGCATGTGAAACTTTCTCCCAGCCGATTTAACGGATTTCGATCACAGTAAAAATATAGGAGTATGGAATATTCACTGATCATCATTCAATCCTGGGCAACGTCGGTTCTCCCTGCTAGTGATGATATAAATTTATAGACATAAAACTGATTTAGAAAAGGGTCGAATTTCAATTACATGAAACAAGCTCTATACTTAGTATTATATAGATACGTGTACTATATAGATATATTATATAAATATATGTATTATATAGATATATGTATTATATAGATACATGTATTGTATAGATATATGTATTATATAGATATATGCATTGTATAGATACATGTACTATAGAGATATATGCATTATATAGATACATGTATTATATAGATATATGTATTATATAGATATATGTATGTATAGATACATGTACTATACAGATATATGTACTTCAATATATAAATATTATAATTTATACCAAAAGCAACAAATCGGATTTGTTCAATATAGAGATTCTTTTTAAACCAATTGTAAATTCAACGTCTTCTTTGGCGTCTTGTTTTTTTTTAGTATACATTATTATTTTTAGTATACATTCTTACACGTATAGACGCGTGTGAGAAATGAGGAGCAGTCGAAGCATAGCTATCGAGCGAAAATATTAGCATTAGCTGTTAAACCACGTATGCAAATTAACATATGAGCGCGAGCTTGCATCACAAAAAAGGAGAGAAAACTGCACCACGCGGTCGAGTATGGCCGGGCAAGAAAAACGTGTAAGGTCGAGGACAAGAAAGCACTGGCTAACGGCCAGTATGGGGTTGTGATGACTTTTAAAAAGCACATGTGTGTGCGAAAAGACTTCTGCAAGATAATGAAATGCGTTGTTTTGGAAGAACCACGAATAAATGCGTTTGATTTGCATTTTTAAAAATAGGTGTCGAGTCGGATTTTTATTTCCTTCGTTATTTTATTTGTTTTTATCTTTTGCGACGGTGTCAGACGGTGTGTGGGTCTGAGAAGTTTGAAGTGTAACGACACAGTAAAAAAGTAACGGCCACATTACATTATAAAATGATATGATTGTAACGGGTCTACGCGAATTGATCAAAGTTCTGATATTTCTATGTCTTCAAGCAACATCCAAATAAATCTGGCAGTCAAAAAATGATAAAATATAGATTAATTTATTTATTGCGGATTATTATGCTCATATTTTCTTAGTTGTTGTTTTACGACGTTTAAGCGAACTATTCCTCTGCCGTTCGTCAGGTGGCACTCCGAATCTGTTAACTGCATTCACAGCAATTACTGTCATCCATAGTTGTTGTCGTCTCACCACGTTTTAGCCAAGTAAGCATCTGGCCGGATTTGGTTAGGATTGAAACTGCTATCTCCAGACAATTCTCACCTGGAACCGTAGGAATTCAACGTCTCTATCCACTGTGCCACGGGTCTCGAAGATAATGAATTCCAATTAAAATTAAAAAAGTAGAATCGTCCAGAATACGACTGAAAAAGAAAAGAAAAAGAGATAAAATTACATAACAATCTCCCTGAGTTTTGATAGTCAATAACTCCCAACTCAAGCACAAACGTTGACCTACCCATTCCACTTGTACTTTCCTTCTAAAACACACAACCACAACCGACGCACACTCATTAGGGGCAATAAATATATTTTTTACAAAGGAGTCCCCATTGCTTAAGGCCCGACGACCACTCATGGTAGGGGTTAATGAATGTAAGTTGGTAGTGTAGTAATCCCTAATGCTGGTAGAATTTGATTATTTAAGGAGAGGGCTTAACAAGAAATTGTTTACATTGGACTTGAAGACTATCATATTGTAGTCGGCCAAGAAGCAGACCAGCGGAAAAGTGGTGTACGGGCGGGCAGGTCTAGGGAAAAAGCGTATCTCATGAAATCTGCGTTAAGAGTAAAGCACAGATAGCGAGTAGGCGGGACACACACTGGTTAACGGGCAATAAACAATTTACGTACAGTAAGATACCTGTAACGTACGCACACACACGCGCGCACACACACACATACACACACACACACGAATAAATCATTCGACTGAGTAAAATAAAAATTAAATAAGTTTGATTTAATTTCCACAGCTTGTTCTATTTCTCAGTTAATAAAGAAAAAACTACTTTTATTTTGAGTACTTCTGAAAAAAGTGGAGTATTAATAGTGGATTATTATAATAAGTCTTATTAAAAAATACTCTTAAACTTAATTACATATATGTAAATATAAATGTATGTATTAGCTCGAATCATGTTATTAAGTTAGATCCATGTCGAAGGAATCTATATCTAAAATTTCACGTGTTTAGACCCAAACTTGTCAGAGGAGTTTGGTAGAGTTCTCTAAGGACAAATCGTTGAACTTTGACCCCTTAACAGGGACATTTCTGGGCGAAAACCTATCACCTCGATTTTTTCGAATCTGAGTACCCGGTATATCAAAGTTCGAGTCTGTAGACTGAAAATTGACAGAGTTATTGCGTAGGGAAATGTACACAGACAGACAGATACACAGACAGACACACAGACAGACACGTTCACTTTTATAGATATCTAGATATATATATATATAATCTATATAAATATACTTGTTTTTTGTTACTAATCGATAATCTAAAAAAACTACTTTAACGTTTGCTTTGAAATTTTACTATAGCATTTTATTCACATGCATGCGTGTTTTTATATACTTAATATAAAAATATTACAATATTAAAAAATATTTTTCGAAAGATGATGTTTCTCGAGACCAGTCGGTCTACAACGAACGGGAAATGAAGTTTCAATAAAACCGCTTAATAATCAGGGAAGCTTATCTAACATTCGAGAGAGAGAGAGAGAGAGAGAGAGAGAGAGGGGGGGCGAGAGAGAGAGAGAGAGAGATCTACCCGCATTTGTTCTGCTTGGGAATTTCACTAGGAATGAATTAAACACGGTAAGCAGCAATGACGGAACAAGCGCAGTTGCAGAGATGCGATTAGGATAGTTCTAAACATTGAAAGGGGGCGCCCTATGATTGGTCCACTTACAACCCTTGCAGAACACATACACACATAATATATCGCTTTTGTATAACTGTTATTATTTACTGAGCATTGTTTACTATGTCATGCGGGAGTGTCTCCTGTCAGGTAATGATTAGTCACTTACTATGGGGCTGTTTTCTTTTAGTTTTTTTATATATACTATGATGTATACTGTGACGATTTGGATCAGTTACTTTTCTTGTAAGGATGAAAAGAAAATTATTCGAAGGAAAAAAATAAATCCGAAGGGGAAAACACAAAACAAACAGAAAAAAAGGCAAAACATTTGATAACATAAGAAGTCAAAATGAATGTTTGTTCGGCAAAGAATAAGACAAATGATCGGTAAGATAGAATAAGCGGGGTTATTAGCAGAAGGGTTTTGGAACGGACGACTCTGGGTCGACGGCTTGTTAATGTAGCGAGTCAGGAAAAAATAAACTAAACAAATTGGACGGGCGGTAGCGTTAAATTGCCCATTGATACCAGTTGACATAGCGAAAATTGTATGCACAGAAGGTCAGCGGATAAAAGGGGAGCAGCGAAGAAATTATTTATATATATACATATATATATATATATATATATATATATATATATATATATATATATATATATATATATATATATATACTTCAGTGAAAGGATGTTATTGGCCATATTATAAATAAAGAAATAAAATTTAAAAAACTCGTTTTAAAAAATAATTATGCGAAATAAAGAAATATAGAAATCTAATTCAGGAATTCAATGAATAGGATATATAAAAAAAATTAAATGGTTGCCGGTTTTTTAGGTCATATATCAATATTTGAATGGGCGTTTTTTCACGGAGGATGCCTCCAGGGTAAATGTTTTTTTCTCACATGCCTCTTTTCCGTTAAGGACATTTTCTTTAAAAAATGTTCTATCGTCAAGAGTGTTTTTATTCAAGAAGTCTGAAGAAATGCTGGTTGTGAATATTTTCAAACGCCATAATGCTTGAAATTGTCGAACTGGTATGGAAACAATTGTAACTTAAAATGAAATACACTTTCTCTTGCTATCAACATCTTTTTTGAAGTCTTGGTTTTGTTTATACAGTATATATATATATATATATATATATATATATATATATATATATATATGGGGGAAGCTGTATTATATGCACGTATATACTGAATGAGATAGGAGAAAGAAAAAGAATGAAACTATGTTCACAAATAGTGAATATCTACTCCGTTTAGAGTGTGATAATTTTGCAAGGATTTTGCAGGTTAAATGTCCTTCTGTATCATTTATAGTATACATAGACAAAAAAAACGGGAAGTCTACCTTACTTCTTTTACAGTGGAATTAAGCTTGCACAGCTTTGTTGTGAGACACAGGGGATCCAATAGCACATTAGATGAAATAATGAGTCCCATAGTAAACTCACATTTTGAATTAAAGTTTGCCTTGTTTTAGGTATGTCGTCTTCACGCAGTTCAGAAGCTATATATATATATATATATATATATATATATATATATATATATATATATATATATATATATATATAATTCAGAATAATGAAATACAATAAATCATTTTATCATATTAAATCATTTCTTTCTGATAGGTTCATAAGAGTAGTAGTTTAGGGACAAAAATCAGAAGCTCACAGTATTAATGCCGATGTCCCTGGGCCCAACTCTTTTCCTGATCTACATTAATGATCTTCCAAATCACATGCTTACATCATTTGTAGACATTTATGCTGACGACACTACCATTTATGGTAGCACATCTAAGACAGTAAACGACCACGTTCTCTCCAATTCTCTCTCCTCTGATCTTGAGCACGTAGTACAATGGGGAAAGGAGTGGCTGGTTACTTTTAATGCATCTAAAACCAAGCTTCTCTCTTTACATCATCAACATTTTGATCCACATCTGGCATCAATTGAAATGAATGGCTCTCGTCTTCAGGAGGCCTTAAGTTTTGACAAGATTCTGGGCTTGACCATTACTCCTGATCTTAAATGGAACACGTATATCAAATCTGTTGCCAAGGCCGCTGGAAAAATGGTGTGATCTTTCTATCGATCCGGTAGATATCTCACTGCTGATGCAATTCTCTATCTATATAAGAGCCAGGTACGTCCAAGGATGCAATACTGTTGCCACATCTGGGTAGGAGCTGCTAGAAAGGACTTGTCCTGCCTTGATAGAGTTCAAAATACACTTCATAGCCTCGTAGGAGATGTCCTTTTCTCTTCCCTGCAACTTCTAGCTCACAGAAGAGATGTTGCGAGTTTGTCTCTAATGTATCGTTATTTTCATGGAAAGTGTTCGATTGAGCTACAGTCTATGGTCCCCTCTCGCCTAACTTTCACAAGAAACACTCGTCTAGCTGTAAACACTATCAATAATTCCCACACTCTTTATCTGTGCCTAAACCTAAACGTAGATTCCATGAACAAAGCTTCTTTCTTAGAACTGCACGCCTGTGGAATTGTCTTCCGTTTTCCTGCTTTCCGGCTGACTACAATATGGTTGTGTTCAAGTCTAACGTAAATAAGTTCTTGATGAGCCGTTCCATATAAGTTATCAAATTCACCAAATTTTCATTACTAATGATTACTATATTGTCCAATTTCTACTGTACACTCTTTAACTCTTATCCTTGAGTGGCCTCTTGGCCTTGATAATGTGGTGATGCCTATGTAAAAAAAAGCTCTACTTTTGTACAAATCCAGTGATTATCGGTTTTACAAAATACTATTGGATCTAATATTGTATATAAGACTAACCACGTTAAATAAAATTGCTCAATATACTAGATAGAGCAAATAAATCATAATTTAGGTATTAACATTTGTGATTTGAAAAGGTTTGATTTAAAATATAGAAATTTTATTGAATGCAAGGCAAAGAATACAGTATAGTAAAATATATTTCCTTAACCCATGAGTTTTCGATGTTTATACATCTCCTTGGAGGAAAAATATTAGCAAATAGTATAAAAGCTTTGCATCTAATTTGCTACAGGTAATAGATATAGAAAATTAAATTACATGTTTTTGAAGTTTTTAAATCATTTTAACTACATAGAATAAGGGAAATTGGATATTGATGTAGCAAAAAAGGGATATTGAACTTCAAATCGAAAGTGTATGCTAAATCCTGTAATGGAAGTTCTTGATGTTCGGCAAGTAAAAAGATCGAACCCGTATTGTAATAAATCCAAGGAAGCTGGTAACAATCCAATATATGCATATTTCCACAGTTTTTCTTTAGTTTGATTGAATATCCGGCAAATCTTTGATTATATCAATCCAGTAAAAATTTTTCCATAGATCAGTTCCAAAATTCAGTTCAAGTTTTCAATCAATTTGTGGATAAAACCCAAAAGACAAGAAAACAAATTAAAATTAAATGAAAATGAAAATAATTAAAGAAAAGAATAGTTATTTAAAAATCAGATGCAGTTTTTGTTATTAAAATTATATTTGAGGGAGGGGGAGAACGAACGAAAATAAAAGACATTTTATGTTCATGATTATTAAGTTAGCCGCTCCCTTTATTTTATTTATTTTATTTTATTTTATTTTTATTATTTTTCTTTCCCCTCCTCTTTTCAAGTTAAATTATCCTACCACTTCCTTATTTTTAGAAGATAGAATTTAAATTTTGCGATTTAATAATATTATAACATTATAACATTTCCACTTGTGCTGACTTACCAATATAATCTTGATAACAAAAACTCCATCTGATTTTAAAGACTATTTTGCTTTGGTTTTGATAAGCAATTGTTTTATTTAATTATTTTCATTTTCATTTAACTTTAATTTTATTTAATTTTATTTTCTTGTCTACGGATATCTTTTGGGTTTTATTTCATTACAGCATTTAGCATACACTTTTGATTTGAGGTTCAATATATTTTTTTTGCTGCATCAATATCCCTTATCAGTTTCTCTTATTCTATGTAGCTAAAATAATTTTAAATGATTTAAAAACATTTAATTTAATTTTCTATGTTTATTACTTTTAGCAAATTAGGTGCAAACCTTTTATAATATTTGCTAATATTTTTCTCCGAGATGTATAAATATCGAAAAGTCATGGGTTTTGGAAATATATTTTACTATACTATATTCTTTGTCAAGATCAAAGTGTAGTATCTGTTCTTCAGATGCTGCACTTCCATTTCTTGTTCTCTTTCGGTGGAGGAGAAATCCTTCACGACTGAGACAATTTTTATTTTTGTACCTTTTCTCCACGTTAAAAAAACGACCCTGGTGTCTAACACTGTCCCGTGGGGAGGCATAGTAAATAGGTACAATAAAATTTCTATATTTTAAATTAAACTTCTTTCAAATAATTTTTTTTTAATTCCTAAATCATGATATGTATGTATATATATATATATATATATATATATATATATATATATATATATATATATATAAAACTACCCGCTATCTTCAACAACTATAAAAATGAGGATAATAGCCCGCAGATAAATGAATAAAAAATATACAAATTTTGTCTGGAATATATTCCAATAATTAAATAATATATATCATTTGGTAGGTATCCGACAATGGAAGATCAGATAACAAAAACAAACAAAAAAATGGATTTATAAAAGCAAACACTCAACCTTGATCGCCCTTCGGGGTCCCTGGCGCAGTGGATAGAGACGTTGAATCTCTACGGTACCAGTTGATCATTGTCTGAAGATAGCGGTTGCAGTTCTACCCAAAGCCACCAGATGATTAATTGGCCAACACGTGGAAGGCAGTAATTACTGAAGATACAGTTAAAACATTCAATTAATAAATTGGGGAAAGCCAGGAGAATAGTTGGCCGAAACGTCATGACCCAACAACTATAAAAGATGAGGATAATAGTCCACAGATAAATAAATAAAAACAACCTTTTCTGGTAGTTTCAAATATTCTTGATATATACACACACACACACATATATATATATATGGAATCTTTTGCATGCACTCTTAACTTCAAAGTTTTCCACAGATTTTTGATGGGATTTAGGTCGGGTGACATGATAGACCACTATAGAACACTAAACCCATTATATGTAAAATATTTCATAGTTATTTTAGCCCTGTGCTTGGGATTATTGTCTTGCTGGAAGATAAAGTCACGATCCAATCCTAAATCTGCGGCACTTTTGAACAGATGTGTTGACAAAATCTTTGTGTAGTAACTGCATTCATTTTCTTTTCTATGATTTCCATTCATCCAACCCCATTTGTAGAACAGCAGCCCGAAATCATGACATTTCTACTTCCAAATTTTACAATGGGCATGATATTAGATGGTTTAAATTTCGTGCCTTCACACACACGGGTGCGCATGTTTCTTCCAAAAAGCTAAATTTTTGTTTCATCTGACGAAATAACTTTGTTCAAGAATTCATCCGATTAACAATAATATTTATAAACAAATTTCATACGATCTTTCATATATCTAGGACTCAACAATGGAGTCTTTCTTGGTGATCTGGAATACAGGCTTGTACAACTTAATCATCTCTTCATTGTGTCTTTGCTTACTTCAATACCTGCTTCCTGCAAATCCTTCTGAATTTGTGAACGAGTCAGAAATGGTTCTTTCCTCATGTAACGAGCAATGTAACGAGCAGTAACATCATTTAATTTACGTGGGGACCACTTCTTAGAAGATTTTTAATGTTACAACCCGCTGTTTTGAAATTTCTCACAATAGCCCCAATTGTAATCTCCACCAAATTGAGTTCTGAAGCTATTTTCCCGTACCCCTTTTCTATCTTAATACCTTCCTATGATTTCTTGTAGCATATCATTAGTCAATTCTTGTGTTTGAACCATTTTCAAACACTGATGGAAGAAGCGACCTGCGCAGTGTCTGAGGGTTGTTATTACCTGACATATAAAGAGCCGGAACCTTGAAGTGCATTCTGATTGGTTGAAATATTTAAAGCAAGATTAAATCACTGTTTACGAATGAAATTTGACAATGTGTTAAATACTGTTGTATATGGCTAATTTGACTTTTTGTTAATAAACTAATCAATTAGGTATATTTTCAGCTTCGTTTTATTTCCAGATAGATAACAAATAAATAAATAATTATATATATAATTATTTTTTTACTATAATAATTATTAAATACCTACAGACACTAGTGGTTCATCCTTTCGGGAATCTTCAGTGCAGGGTGTCACGATAAATACCAGTCGAACGATTCGAACCTCGCATCACGAGACATATCTGGCTCGACTAGCGAAGACCTAATCCATTCGGCTACCATTAACCGCGTGAAATAACGTCGAATTTAAACATTTTTAATTTTAAATTTTCATTTACGTCAGTCAGAGAGTGATCTAATCGTTATACGATGATCTCTGCATAAGAGTTAAATTGACCGACTTTAATTCAACTGAAAGTGCTCAACGATAAGAAACGAATTTCTTAAAGGGGCTGTTATAATTATTTTTTTTACTATAATAATTATTAAATACCTACAGACACTAGTGTTTCATCCTTTCGAGAATCTTCAGTGCAGGGTGTCACGATTCGAACCCCGCATCACGAGACATATCTGGCTTGACTAGCGAAGACCTAATCCATTCGGCTATCATTAACCGCGTGAAATAACGTCGAATTTAAACATTTTTAATTTTAAATATTCATTTACGTCAGTCAGAGAGTGATCTAATCGTTATACGATGATCTGTGCATAAGAGTTAAATTGGCCGACTTTAATTCAGCTGAAAGTGCTCAACGACAAGAAACGAATTTATATATATATATATATATATATATATATATTCGTTACTATATATATATATATATATATATATATATATATATATATATAAATATATATATATATATAGATAGATAGATATGTTTGTAAAATTGTGAACTAGTAAAAATTCTTTATACGTATGTGCGGATGTTTATACGTGTTGGTTTTACGGACTTTCCGTTCTTTTCATCGTCGCCGTTTCATGAGTGTCTCTCGGCTTGAAAACCTGACGTCATTCGTCATCGTTCAGTTATATTTTTTTCTATTGCTTGACCTGTTACTCCCACTTTGTCACTCATCTTTCACTTAACCGCCGAAACGATTCTGTTTAACAGATCCGGGTCAGAATTTACACAAACTTACTTAATAGCTACTGACGTTGGGTCTCTAATATGTAATATGTGTATATATGCATGTAAAGGTTGGCATAAAGATACTAGAGGTAGGTTATATTTAGTTTAATATAATTTAATGTATATACACATATAGTAGTAAAAACTGATATATTGTAAAAACTTTCCAATAGATAGAACAATCACGTGGTTTTGTTACTTCTGCCTAATTTAATTCACTGACACGTGACTTTAATTTATTCCCACTTAACCATTATATATATATATATATATATATATATATATATATATATACTAGCAAAAGTACCCGTCGTTGACTGGGTCCAAAAACAGCCTACAGAAAATGGGTTCTGATTTATGAAAGTATGATAGGTTATATATAAAAAACCCTTGTAAACGTTTTTTTTTAATTTTTTATTTCCATACTTTGTTGACCAGGCGCGAACGCAGGCCCCACAATTTTAATGAACCACCGTTCTGCCAGATCAAACATACCCATTCCTGTGTCTCGATACATCTATCATTATATGTAATCAGTTTTTTTAAAATAGTCAACAATATAGGAGCCTATTCGTGACCAGACACGGTATTTATTTGCTCCCCCCACCGACCAAATTAGGCACAAGGCCGATTTTTAATGTGAGGAGTGAAGGGGAAATGGGGACCAACTCCCCGGGGAGTAGGGGAGCTGGATAGTGACAATTGGTATGAAGGGTTGCCCCTACATTGACCAAGGTCTTATATGTGGAGTCGCCCCCACATATGGTCTTTGCTTGCAGTATCTGCCGGAACAGATACTACACTTTGATCCCGGCCTGAAGGCGACGGAGGTGGCCTAGTCGTGACCAGGCACACACACATTCAGCTTTATATATATATATATATATATATATATATATATATATATATATATATATATATATATATAACACCGGCATGGGTATCCTGGCATTAGCCGGTCGTAAAATTACGGTTTAATATAATATTTTAATTCGTCCAAATTTCTTATAGAGTTGTGATTTCAAAAGTAAAAAAAAAATGATAGTTAGATGTCATTAGCTAGAATCGAAACCAAAAGCAAAACTGTAGCATTCAAAGCTGGTGACGTTACTACTGTACCAACGTGACACGTATATAAACTAAGGTGAATGTACAAAATGTATAACGTTTTTTTTAATGTTGACAAATTGTTGACCCCTTAAAAACGATTTTAACCGGCTAAAGACCCATAAAAGAACGGTCAGTGAAAAATCCAATCATATGAGGCCTCTGAGACGGCTTTGCGATTTTTAGCTTCGAAAGTGATAGAGTTTTTTTAAAAATTGAGACAGACATAGTGAATTTTATGAATTAGATTTTATCCATGGTAAACTCCATGACAGGAGAGAAAAGGCAGTTTGGAATTAATGATAGTGGCTTCACAAAATATTGATAGTTTACATGTTGTGTGTTAATATTGACAACTTTTTGTAAGGGGTGTACTCACTTTTGTTGCCAGAGATTTAGATTATAATGGCTATGTTTTGAGTTATTTTGAGGGGAAAATAAATCAACTCTGTTATATATGCTGCAGATAGACTACTTTTCATTGTGTAAAAAAATAATTTTTGCAGTGTTGTCCCATGAAGAGATATACTTAAAAATTTGAAGAACTGTGAGGAGTGCACTCACTTTTGTTATACAATGTATTTATATATATATATATATATATATATATATATATATATATATATATATATATATATATATATATACCTTTGAAATAAATATTTGGATCTTGGAGTGTAACTATACTGTTATTCTTATACATACACACATATATATATATATATATATATATATAAAATTATTTTTTTGCTATAATAATTAAATATCTACAGACACTAGTGTTTCATCCTTTCGGGATTCTTCAGTGTAGGGTGTCACGATTAACACCAGCCGAACGATTCGAATCCCGCACCACGAGACATCTCTGGCTCGATTAGCGAAGACCGTATTCATTCGGCTACCATTAAGCGCGTGAAATAGCGTTGAATTTTAACATTTTAGTTTTTCATTTACGTCAGTCAGAGAGTAATCTAATCGTTATACGATTATCTATGCATAAGAGCTAAATTGACCGACTTTAATTCAACTGAAAGTGCTCAACGATAAGAAATGAATTTCTTATAGGGCTGTCATAATTATTTTTTTGATAAATTAATTAAATACCTACAGACACTAGTGTTTCATCCTTTCGGGATTCTTTAGTGCAGGGTGTCACGATTAACACCAGCCGAACGATTCGGACCCCGCACCACGAGACATCTCTGGCTCGATTAGCGGAGACCGTATCCATTCGGCTACCATTAACCACGTGAAATGGCGTTGAATTTAAACATTTTAATTTTAAATGTTCATTTATGTCAGTCAGAGAGTGATCTAATCGTTATACGAGGATCTATGCATATATATATATATATATATATATATATATATATATATATATATATATATATATACTCCTATAAATTTGTTGTTTCTTTTCTGAGTGTACTAATGCTCATATTAAAACCCCTTTTTTTCTATTTAGTTAAAAAGAAAATACTTTGTTATATAATATTTTCCATTTAGTTAAAGAGAAAATACTTTGTTATATAATATTTTCCATTTAGTTAAAGAGAAAATACTTTGTTATATATGGGTCGTGGAACTGTATAAATAATACTGAAAGAACGGTGGAATTAATAATGCAAAATAAGGATGCGGTATCTCTCGTTCTGCTTATCCTTTACTTGTTTTCAAACAAAGCCAAGTAAGACCATCTAAATTTCTTTTCCTCATATAAATCTAACGACCCATATCGAGCATTGCTTCCTCAGTTTTTGACTTTACCGCCACCACCAATAACAACAACAACAACAACAACAACAACAACAACAACAAAAAGCACTCGGATAAAATGAACGGGCCGGAGATGATGACATTTTCTGAATCGCAACTGATTATCAGAGAGCGCTGTAAACCGAAGCTAAAAGCGGTTGTGTTCAGCACAAAAATGGCGAAGGCAGCAAAAAAAAAAAAAAAAATGGCTGGAATTCCGTCCGTTTCAGTACAGCTGGTCACGGACGGAATCGACACGGAAGACCTCCATTATTATGGCGAGAATACGGGTCGGAATGCGATCGGGTGTGAGCAGTCAATCGTTGGTTCCGTTTCAGTTCAAAGCTGACAGGGAATTAGGGCCGGAGCTAAGTTGTATTTTTTTCAAAAGAGCTAACAAACCTACGAACCCGGCGAAAAAGGATTTGACTGGACAGATATCAGCTCATATTTTTATATTCATCTTACTCACTTTGAAATCGTGTGTCAACAAATTTGGAAATAATTGAATGGTCTCGTGTCAAATTATGCTATTACGAATATTGCATTTTTTTACAAGTCAATCCAAGCTCTTCAAAGCGATTGCAGGAAGAATCACGTGGTTGCACAGATGATAGTTTTTTGTGGGGGGGGGTCCAGCTTTGGAATCATTCATTCCTTTCCTATGAATCAGATGATTCTATTGTCGAAATTAGTTTACAATCCACAAAGATATGAAAAAGTGGTAAAAAAAAAACAAATATATAATAAATGAATGTTATCGAAGGCAAGATAAGTTACTCTTCTACCCACCTGGAAACATGAAATGACAAGCACCATAAAATTGAGATATTTGCTCTTCCTTCTTTTGTGAAACCACAGAACAGCACGTTATATTTTTAAAATAAAAAAATCTAATTCAGTTGTCTTAAATGGTCTTCACAAAGAGTCTGCTTTTTCTTGTCTACATGTTTGTTCTACCCATCCACGCTTCCTGGCCGTCTGTTCACTCTCGTAACTAACCACAATCCTCCTACTCTTCGACTCTACACTTACCGACCTCTTGACCTCATTCCCATTACGTCATCATTCAAAAAGCACACGTATCCCTTACGTGTGACCTTCCCACGTCTGCCTGCCCAAGGTTATTTTGTTTATATTTAACCTAGCTAATTTATGTAAACATCTTCCTAAAACCCATTGCTACACTTTATTCTATAAATAATTTAAAAAAACTCACAATATAAACTATTTTAAGAATATTGAATAGATAGATAAATAGATAGATAAATAGATAGATAGACAGACAGATCGGTAGTAAGTAATTAACTTTTAACAATGTTAACTATTCAACATATGGACTTTAATACAATCGTCGATAACATCGGACGAACAATAATTTCTATTTCTTTTCCTATCATTAAGATAGAATATAAAGGTAAGCAATAAGTCATATTTCTGACACCTAGTTTGCTTTTATTTTTAGCTTCATGATTTGTTGGACACATTGGGAGGAATTTGCAACCAGAAAGAGAGAATACATTATTATTATTATTATTATTATTATTATTATTATTATTATCAATGTCAATAAGTATTTTATCACTCAATAAGGAACCCCTCCCTGGACTTTAGCATACGTCTTAGCGATACTTGAGAGAATACCTTGTATCTCACTGTCAGAAAGCTGATTGACCGATAGTTCTTAATATCTGCAGTGTTTCCTTTCTTACGAATGATGACCTTTGATGTATTCTTCCATCTATCTGGATCTTTTCCACTGGAGAGGCACTTATTAAACAGTCTTGTAAACCTTTCCACAATGGGTTCAACACCGTTCTGTAGTACTTCTGCAGTAACACCACCCTCTCTTTCAGCCTTCCTGACTTCAGTCGCTTAATAGCTGCTCTTAGTTCCGATGGGAGAATGGGCGGAGAATGTTCCTCAGATTTGTTCAGAGCATGAAGAGTTGGAGTGTGTTCTGGTTGCTTGGTGGCATCAGGTTAGCATAGAACTTCTCGCACCTTGAAACAATTCTGATAAGAGTGTCATCTTCTTCTTTGAGATAACTGATGTTGTTTCTGCTGAGACGCTCTCTTTTTAGATGGACTTAATGTCTGTGTTTACTTCAAGGGATTGTAATATTTGTTGTTCATTGAAGTTTGAAATTTCTTTTGCCATTCATTGTCTCAGAGTCTTGCGTATCTCAATGTACTCGATGTGCTGTACATTTGTGCAACCTCTTTTTATCTATTGTCGTTTCTCTCTATGCTGTTTTGTAATTATAGACAGTTTGTCTGGTTTCTGTTGTTTCTATTGACCAGCTGTTTCCAGTGCGACCTGGCTGATCTCTGATATCACTTTGTTGTCGTCAGTGTTTGGATCTTCTGATGTTTCTAGCGCCTTAAATCTGTTGGATAGTACCAGCTAGGACTGTGATGACTTGTCTGCTAGACCCTGGGTGTTTGGTTCCTTGTATCGCTTCATACTCTTTGTACTCTCTAGCTTGCTGTCTATGATAAGAGACATTCTGATTATTCGGTGGTCTTCCCCTGTGTTTAACCCATTTATGGCATAAACATCAGTCACGGTTGATAAGGAAGAAGTCAATTTCTTGTGCTGCCATTAAGCGATATCCAAGTCCAGCGTCTGTTTGTTTGTTTTTTCTTGAGTAACATGTTCATGATCTTTAACTGATGGTGTTCTGCAAAGTTAACAAGGGTGTCACCTCCGCTGTTCTTTGTTCCATAACCATGTGGACCAGTACTTGATTCAAATGTATTTCATATTCCAACCTTAGCATTGAAATCGCCCATTAGGATGATGTGACTGGCTTTGCTGGTTAAAAGGAGTTTATCGACATCTTTATAGACCATATCCACCTCTTCATCAGTATAGTCTGTTGTTGGAAAGTAAACCTGGTTGACGTTAATGAGGTATTCCTTGTTGATCCTAATGGTGAGCTGTGCCACTCTGTCTGAAACACTATTGACGTTTGTGATGTTTCCTGCAATATTCTTGTTTACCACAAAGCCGACCCCGATTGTAGGAGGTGTTCCCACCCTTATAGTATAAGTGGTGTCCGCTGTTCTTAAGGATGAGACATCCTTCACCCTTGCGTTTGGTTTCACACACTCCTATATCATCAAACTTCTGTAGTCCATCCTTTAATTCAGTGACAGCGACCTCGTGGTGTACCTTCCAATGTTCAATTTCTAATGGCAGCCTGTTCGAATCCAGAGATTTTTAGCACCCTTTGTTCTGTAGTTGTGCCGCTTGCGTCTGGAAACGATGGCTCGAGAACTGCTGGAGACTGAGGGCTGTTTCTTATACTTGTACGTCATAGTCCTGCGGTTTCGCCATACTCTCCACGCTTGACCAGATAGTTGGCGAGCGAATTTAACCCACATCTAGAGGAGTCTGCTAGGCGGCCATCATAAATAGGTTTTATTTTTAGCCATGGTGGATATCTAGCCACCCTCCTCAGCAAACAAGCTTGATGAGGGGGTGCCGGTTTAGTAGCCGACAACCCGACCATGCACAGGTGGTATTGGTTTACATGTTACTAGTAGCATTCTCATGAATGATCTGACGACAAACACTAAAGTTGAGAAAAAGTTTAAAACTCCAATATCGAAACGAAGAATTAAAAAACATCTTTGTTGTGCTTTCTGTCTTCCGTTGCTGTTGTTGTTGATTTTTGTCTTGTTTTTGTTGTTGTTTTTTTAACAGCGTCCTATTCTATTCTCAACCGGGAATCAATAAAGTTAAGAAAAGTTTAAGACTCCAATATCGAAACGAATGAAATCAAAAACAATTATTTTATTCCTTCTCTCTTCCGTCGTCTTTGTTGTTGTTCTGGATCTTTTTGTTGTTCTTGTGTGTGTGTGTGTGTGTGTGTGTGTGTGTGTGTGTGTGTGTGTGTGTGTGTGTGTGTGTGTGTGTGTGTGTGTGTGTGTGTGTGCTTGTTTATTAATAGCTATTTGTTATTTTGTGATATCCTAGTCGCGGCTCCCTGAAAATATATCCCTTACTATTATGGTGACGTTATCAAAGTTGGATGTCCCCTAGTTTCGGTTGGGCACTTGGTATCTACTCGCATAATGGTGGCCGCTCTCAGGAATACAGGCATCAGTGGGTCCAGGTCCATCGTCACATGAACAACGCATTTTTCAAAATCTATCTACAATAACCTTAGATGACCCACGCCGAATATGAAGTAACCTTGCCTGTTTGTCCTCAAACTTTCTTATTCACACGATGAGAATAACAATTCATCTATTTCACGCCAGATTTTCTAATTAAATTGCAAGAATTTTTTAGGGGGGGGGACGAGATTTCACATCAAACTTTTTCAATTCACCAATATTGTAACATTTTGACAAATTTGAACTTAAGTTTTTGTAAAAAATGCGAGAATTTAGTCACCAACGGTATACAATAGATTATTTTACTTCAAAACTCCAGAAATTAAAAACCTATAAAAGTAAACTGTTTCACGTCAGTAATCCGTCTGTATAAAATGTCTTTTTAAAACTTGGTTCAATTAAAAAGCATAAGAAGTGACAGAAAAGTATCAGTACTTATAATAAATAGTTGTGACTTAAGGATGTCTTTCGATAATTATGACCCCAATTAAAGGTACTGATCATCTGCCTAACTGTCTAGCAAACTCGAGTCTCTGCCACATCGTCGAAATTTGGCTTGTGTTTGCTTTAAAAATGCAGCAGCAAAATTTGCTACAGCGTACTTACTGCACTTATGAACTTTCCACTGATATACTCTCATCTCGACTAACAGCAAAATCGCACTTTTTTCACTGTAGAAATCCCAATACGTCTGATAACTTTCTATTCAAATAACTTAACATTTTACCTGTTTACTAGACTGTACCAACAAACTGAAATTTAAATGTTATGTGAACAAACATCTTGCTGCACAATTCTCATTTAGAATGCCGACAAAAAATCTGGTCCTAATAAAATTAAGCAATTACATTTCAGTGATTAACAATGAAATTGGCTTGAAAGCAAGTAACAAAATAAAATAGATAGCATATATAACTGTAACGCCATCAATTTCCACACCACCCGTAGGAATTAATCTAAAAGTAAAATGTATTTTTTTACAAGAACGTCGCAGCTTATCAAGACTACATGGGGATAAAGGATTATGAGCGAACACTGATAATGGTGGAAATTGGGTAGAAATTGATTATTTACGAAGACGAAGCAACAACAACTTATTTGCATTAGACTTGAAAACGACCATGTTGTAGTCAGCTGGGAAGCAGCCGTACAGTATTGTGTTCTACAGACGAGCAGCTCTAGAAAAGAAGCTTTGCTTACGGACTTTGCGTTTAGTTTAACGTACAGATAAAGATTAAGGGAAATTGTTGGCAATGGTTATAGCTAGGCGAATGTTTGCCGTGAATATTTTTCAAAGATTGGAGCTTAGTCGAGCATATCCCATGACATAACGATAAATTAGAGATAGAGTCGCCGCGTCATATATGTGAGAAAGAGGTAGCAAGAAGAAGATAGTATATCCCATCAGATTTCGAAGCTGTGTTTTTACCTTCTCAAGACTGAAAAAGGTGCACTGAGAAGCGCGTCCGCAAACGTGGAATCAGTAATCCATTTTAGGGAGCATTTCAATCTTATACGAGTAAAGGCTGAGTCGGGAGTGAGATAAATTCTGGAGCGATAGAATGGTCCAAACATATACCCGGCGACCTTAGCGGCAGATATGTGTCAAATCACGAGTAGAAGGTCAGTCCCAGAAGCTTGTCAAGGCAAGGTTCAAGGAGAGTCATTTATTCCAGTCGGGACCAAGCGGGGCTCAAAAAATAGAAGTTTGGTATGGATGCATTAAAATTAATCAGCCACCTTTTCCAATTGCGCCACGTTCTCAAAGTCAAAAGATAGAAAATAAAAAGATCCTAGTTATTGCAGACCTTTGCATTGTTACCATAGATGGTAGTGTCATCTGCAAAGTGATAATAACAATTTTTAAAATATCGTTTCGTATTTGCATTATTAATCGAAATTTTAGAAATTAACCTCGGTATTTTTCATTATTTTCCTCATTCTTTTCTTTAATATAAATTATTTATTTATCTTAAGAATATGAATAAGCAAAAAAGGGCAATGGTGCTTTTAGATTTCTTAAATTTCTAATGATATTTCAAATGCGAAGTTATATTTTAAAAGGTGCCATCTTATTTCATTAACTTTATCACATAACCATGTGAGGCACAGGAACAAACATTAACGCTATCCAGTCATTTGCCGTTACCTATCGGTACACATACCAATCGAGGATCCGAGCCTAGCACTCAATTTGATAGAAACTAGAGCATTTCGGTGACCTTTAATCCGTCGAGCTGAAGCATTCCTTTTGGACAGTCCTAGTAGGCGAATCCTCGTCAACCTTGCCTCCCCTCTTTTGTGTTGTGTTAGCTTATCGCCAATGTCCTAAGGCACCTCGACTGGGGAATGTCGATGTAGTTACCCAGGCTATTTTTTACAATGTGAAGTGCTTCTTCCTAGGAAACCCTGCATTGACCCTCCCCACTTTTGGCCTTGTGCCACATCTTCTTGCAGTTGGATGAAAGTAAATGCCGACATTAACATCACCCGTATCAACACCTTGACGGACTACTATCCACGAAAGAATTGTTTATCTACGAGGAAAATAACAAAATTATAAAAAAGGATTTATTAAACTGACAGATTACTTGTTGGTCTCTATAGGATGAATACAAAAATGTCTTTTTTATGAAATAACATATCGGCTTTGGGTGTATTACTTTTTCAATAATCAGAAAAATGCTGTTTCGATCGCTTTGTCATTAAATGCAATTTCTAATAAACCTAACAACGTTCTCGGATAAAAATGATGGTATTGTTTTCGGTAAACAGGAAACCTTACGAAGTCAGGCGATCATTGCCGAAAAATAGTCATCGTTATTATTTAGACAGCCATTCTTTACATGAGGAGGGAATGATTCGTTGTACTGCTATGTAACAATTTTATAAACTTATCTATCCATCTATCTACTTACTACTATATAAAAAGGAACGTTGTCTCTGTGTGTGAGTTCGTTGCCTATGGACACGAAAACGGCGGGGCTGATTCTTTTAATTTCAGCTGAATATACTTGATGTGTCTGAGAGTGTTCTTGCATAGGTTGTGTATCGGTATGCGTTCGATAAGTGTCGAAATTCGATTAACGAATGAAGTTTGATTTTGAACAAATTTTTATACAACCTAATATCACGTGCATTTGAGAGGTTTTATCACCGCACAAACAGAAAGGCTCGGCATATAAACTCAACAGTAACTTCTTTTATAAGACGGGAGGCGTGTTCGAAATGAATGTTTCTTTTTAGAAACCCAATCGAACCATGATACTTGATTTTACATTTTAACCTTTAAGTCAAACCTTTATTTACAGATAGTTCTTTAAGCTAAATAATTCTCTTTGTAGCAAATGTATTGTGGAAAGATTTATCTCGGCACACTGCGTGGGGGGTGGGTAGTCCCTAACTAGATCAGTCAATTTATTCAGTTGATTTAAAATTGGGTAATTTCACACATTTCGATGCCAATAAAAGTATTGGAGGGTGGAACATTTGTTGATCATCATTCAATCCCGAACAACGTCGGATGTCCCTGCTAGTAAATTAATAACTTTGTGAAACTGAAACTCTCGCCGTAAATTATATTACGTAGGAAGTTTAATAACGGAGACCCCATCTAAGTGAACATGTTTTGCATAAAGAGGTCGGTTAATATTCTGGTTTGCTACTTTTTTCATATCGTGCAATCTTGTCATGAAGGTACATAAACAGCATTAACGACATTCTACTTTCTTTATAACGGCAACTCCTGCAGTTGCGCTGGCTCCCACCATATTGGTTTGCCTTTCCCCCGGATTTTTTCTGCAACGCCGAGAGGTGGAGACATAATAACTGGGTAAGCGTACGTCTTCTTATCACCTTCCTAGACTTGCATCCGAAGAGGCAACAGTGCACCAGACTAGATGCAGAACCCTATTTTCTCATTAGACAGAAAGTTGCTATCATAACTAAAACATTGAACATTATAAAAATTAGAAAATAAGATTTTTTTAAATATTACGTTTCCGAATTTTTTTTCGATGAGGATTGGTTTAGATGAGGAATTGGTATTATTTGGATTTTTCGGACAACTCTTCTCATCTTGATTGTCCGCAAGAACACGTAGTGCAGAGTAATTGGAAAAATCAATTATTAAAGTTGCATTCTCCTGACTATTGGAGATTCAATTATACGTGTGGGCGACAGAAAAATACAATCCCGAATTACTTAGAACGTCTATCCACACATTGTTAATGGAACGACAGAATGCTACTTCCGTAAAGAAAATAAAGGGTTCTGTTCGAAATGCCCTATAGATTCCCGAGATCGAAAGAAACATTCCAGATTCTGACAAGATACACCAGAAGAAGGTCGGAAGTTATATCGACCGAGACGTTTTGAAAATGACTTTCAAAATAAGAACGATGGCTCGAAGAATTTAAATAATATGAATGAAAAATATTTAAGTGACCGTTTTTGCATACTGCAAAGAAAACCCTTATTCATAAATCTTTTTAGACTTTATTTTTTAAACTTATATATTTTTTTCATTTGTTTTAATTTCATTCGTTTGTTTATCCAAAACATCTTTTTTATTTGGTCATCTTCAGTTTATTTTTGCCTTGTGTTTTCTTCTTGAAGATAGTCGTTACTTGTTCTTTTCTACATTCGTTCTTTTTAAGAAAGGTGCTCGACGCAGTTCTAATTTCTTCTTTTCTTCTTATAAAACATTCGTAGGAAAAACTTGCCGTCTATCATAACAGAAAACTCCTTTCTTTGAGCCTGTCGTTAGGCGTAATTTCCGTCGACATATCATTTTTTTTTTTTTTTTTTGCAAGGGCTTACAATTTTTTTTCTTCTGGCAACTTGGTCGTCTTCAAATCAAATTCCAACAAATTGTTGTTTAAAATCGCCCCGTAAATAATAATTAATTTAGCAATGTTAGCACTTCATAGTGTTCATCATCTCTCGGCTCTCTATCATGTACGACGTGCCTAAAATAAGTTTCCAGATTTTTTTGTACAGGCATTTAAAATTGCTGTAAACTCTTAAAAATTCAGTACGTTATTGTTTTACGTCTTATTAAATGACTGACCAATATTATTTCAGGTTCAAATGAAAAACTATAGCAGAAATTGGAATACACCCTACTAAAGCCTGATTGCCACATGCAATCTGAACGTGAGGACACTTTAGAAAAATGATATATAATAAAATTCTGTTTGAAACTTGGTGAAATGCCACAGAAAAGTGTGGAATGCTTCAAACTGCTTTTGGGCCATCTTGCATGAACCGAGCATCGATTTTGGAGTAGAATAAGAGATTTATGGAAAGTCTGTGAGGGATGATGGGAGGTGTAGGATTAGTAAAGAAGTCAGAACACCAGAGTTGGGCTAAATAATAGTGTGGATAAGTACGATCGTGTGTATATAGAGACAATAAATGCACAGTTTTATGTCAGTCTGGGGACTGTTCGCACAATTATTTGCGAGGAATTGAAGATGCGCAAGATTGGCGCGAAGTTTGTCTCAAGAATGTTCGGAGAAAATCAGAAAATTAGAAAATTGGAAAATCAGAAAATCAAAAAATCAGAAAATCAGAAAATCAGAAAATTGGAAAATCAGAAAATTAGAAAATCAGAAAATCAGAAAATCAGAAAATTAGAAAATCAGAAAATCAGAAAATCAGAAAATCAAAACAGTTCCTTACCTTCCTTATAGCCCAGACCTTGATTCCTGTAACTTTTAGTTATTCCCTAAGCTAAAGGAAAACCTTAAACGCTGTCGTCATGAGACAATCAAGAAGATGAAACAGACTATGACAAGGCTCATTTACATGCTCACACATAAGTGATGAAATTCTTCACCCACCCACCCCCACCGAAAGGGCAAAACACTGATCAATCATGCTATATTCAAGTAAACTAGCGATAAAAAAAGTCTGGCAAAATAAATTCCAGAATTTTCCACAAACCAGGAATTATTTTCTCCTATATTAGAAGCTAGGACTTTAACTACACAAATAAATAAATAAAATTAACATATTTACACACATGAACGTAACGACTATTCGTCTATAAATATAGATAGGAACATGTGCACAAAATAACCGGAAATATAGAAATCCTCTTCCTTCAGCCAAGCAAAACGGACGCCGAAATCATTGCCTAAAACTAACGATAAGTACTAATTTTTTTTAACTCATCTTAACTCCTCATAAATGTATTTCATATTGCCTCGTTATAATTTTGTCTTTCTTTTTGTTTTATTTATGTATATTTATTTGTGTGTTTATTTTTCTTGTGTTGCATACTTTCTAAGATGAAATCCATCACTCCCTTCCACGGAAAGGGCAAAACACTGCTCACCCATGCTATATTCAAGTAAACTAGCGACAAAAAAAAAGCCTGGCAAAATAAATTCCAGAATATTTCACAAAACAGGAATTATTTTCTCCTATATTAGAAGAAGCTAGAACTTTAAGTAGTATACTTAATATCTACTATTACTATAAGCTCGCTTGTATTGTAAATGTTGCTTCCTTTCGAGCTATATGAAATCACTGTACATTGTCTTACTTTCAATTATATTTGTAACTTAAATGCAGTGACCTTAGCTACGTCGCTAGGACTTTTACTGAGCCTGACCAAACTGACTGTATTTTACTATAAATCCCGACGCACTATACACTAATAGTATTTCTCTTATTACGGTACAACCCCTGCTGGATTCTATGTATATCCAATATATACTTTACTTCCAAGACGACTGCCTATGTCTGATGTGCATGTTAATTTTTTTTTCTTCTCTAGCTAAACTTTACTTGACACTCAAAATTCTAATAATTAATTCTACTGTATTCTGTAAGTTTAACCCTCTCCTGAAAACTAACAATCTGCCTCACTCCCCAAGCTGCCACTAGCATTCATACATTACACACGACTTGGATGGGAGTCCTCAGCTTTCAGCCCTTACCCTTCGCATGCTGACCGATTGGAAGTCATGATCACTGAACATCGATTCATTTCTATTCCTAAGGCATGCACTAGTTTGTTCTTAACCAGGTAGATACTTACTAACTACAGTCTGTACTTAGATTTACAGCTATCTATATTACATAGCAATAGCTGTCTCTTCCTTAGTAATGCAATGTTAAATACAAAAACTGAACCGATACTCTATAACGCAAAATACAACTTCCTGATTTATAAACGAAAGCTCAATATATCCTCATTAGAAATGGACACATACTCAATATCTACAACCCCCATATATTCGCATCTACTAGAAATCTTCCCATATGTCTATTTACTTTATAATACATAATGTAGACGCCACAGCGTATAATTTACTTCCACTTCTACCTATACTGTATTGTACTTATCAAAAATTACGTTACTTGTATCTATTGAATATACATATTAACCTTTCTGCCATCTAAAATATCCAGAGCTTGTACAACAATTTTTAATTCATAATATCAAACCATTCTGTAACGCATTATCCTATTCCTAAGCCAACATAAAAATAAAAGGAAGATTTTTTTTCTGTATTTTTTTATTTTCTCAATTATAAATTTCAAGGGAAAAAACATTAAGCCATATTAACTCCTTCCAACAGACCTGTTTGCAAGTATACCTGCTTGAACTTTTACTCACCTCCTCCTCCAGTAACAAACAATGAAATAGCAATGTCCCGTAATCACTTTGAGGAGTATAATTTCTCAGTAGATATATAACCTTTATAAACTAACTCAGTAATAACACTAACCACCCATGCGGTGTCGCTGTAATACTTGGATTAGTACCCAGGCGCGTGGCAAACCCCCTCGGTACTTATGGACCCGTAGACATTCCCAGGTCATCCGTCTAGGAGAAGGAAAACTCTGAAGCTAAACCTAAGGTGAGGAAGGCCTTTCCAGTCTTGGATGACACCTTCCTAGAGCTGGTGACTCAAAAAATTACCAGTCTGCAAACCTAAACTGTTTAAGGAGTAGATAGGCACTGTCTATCGCCCGGCTTCCATACCCCTTCTTTGTCTATTGGCCAGGCGTAGAGGTAAAACCACTGGGAGTCGACAGAAACACTCGGAGCAATGAACGCCATTTTTCCCACTCCTGACACATTCCATTCCTTAAACTGGGCACTTGGGAGTGCTTGAATGCCGTAATGCTAGTGCAAGCAGATTGGGTTGACCATTGTCTGGTGGGTTGAGGGTATCGGATAGACAGTTCCTGGCTACTGTTCTCGACTGGTAGTACAGGTTCTCTAACTCTTTGGTAGCGCTTAAAGCGGCTGCTCCATCAACAGTTGTATAATATCGAGATGTTTGTAGTGCCAGGTCGCGCATGGAAAGGGGCCCTGCACTCATACCCGGTGAGGCCATAATCCCAGTACATGGAGGGACAGCTGATGGGCTGTCTGTGTTGCATATCTGGTATTCTGCATAACCACTTGCTCATCACCTCTTATGTAAACTGAAACTCTTAAAAATAAAAATGACAGTACATTAAAACAAAATACGCAAAACCAGACCAAAACTCAAACAAAACCAACCTGACTTCTCCCTTAAGACTTGCATTTACGAACATCCGTGGGCTTAGAACTAATTTAAATGATGTTGAAGGATTTCTCCTAACAAACACCCCGTGTATCTTAGCACTACGTGAGACTTACCTACACTCCTCCATCCCCTCTAACTACCTTAACATGCCTGGATACCTCCCACTCTGCCGTAAGGACTTTGACAGACGTGTGCATGGGCTTAGAGTCTACATTCGAAACACCCTCCCCTTGACTAGAGAAACTAAACTAGAATCGGACGATGAAGCTTTTATGTGCTTTAGACTTAACATGCAACATAACATTAGCTACATTTATTTTCTCTACCGCTTTTCCTCGACCCAGGACTGTACTCTAATAAACAAAGTATCTGACAGCATAGATACAGCACTTTCCTTCGACACTAGCGCACAAGTGCATGTATTTGGCGACTTCAATGTCAACCACAGCAACTGGCTTGTATTTTTCTACTTACACAGACGCAGCTGGTAACACAACATATAACTTCTCTATATCTCATTCCCTATCACAGATGGTTACGTTTCCAACCCGTTTCCCAGACCAGCAAGAACAACACATATCACTTCTAGATCTAATTCTGACCTCAGTTCCTGATGACTGTGTAACGAATGCCCACAGCCCTCTTGGGAACGACGATCATGCAGTGGTAATGGTTGAAATCGGCCTAAACTCTAGAGCCAAAACTGAAGAGCCACTGCTCAAAACAACGAGATATTATAAAATGGCTGACTGGGAAGCCATCGAGGATCTCATCAGGGACGCTCCATGGCAAAATATCTTTTCACTTCCTGCTGAACATTGCACAAATGAGACCACTGAATGGTTCAAAACGGCAATTGAAGCACATGTTCCCACGCGTAAATTCTTTAGCAAGCCCCACTTTCCACAATGGTTTACTTCTACTTGCGCAGCTGCCATAGCGCAAAGGCAGCATGCGTATCGCAAATTTAACCGACATAAGTCCAGATCAAACACACAGAAGTATATAGAAGCCAGAAATAACTGTAAGAAAGAAATAACTGTAAGAGAGAATTTATTGAAACCACCCAAAAACGCATCGAAGCACATAAATTAGGAACCCGAGACTTGTGTAAAATCTACAACAATATAGTAAATAATGGGCATTCAACAATTCCCCCACTATCCAACAATCATGAGGTTGTTTGCTCAGCAACTGAGAAGGCTACCATGCTTGCCAGACGGTTTGCCTCCAACTTCACACTGGACCCTGCTAACCACCCCCTCCCTGACTTTCCTTTGCGGACAGACGCTACATTAGAGGATCTGAAAATCACCCCTTCTCAGGTGCATGCTATCATAAGAAAGCTTGACACTGCAAAAAGATGTGGACCTGATCTCATCCCGGCTTGCTATTAAAAAAGTGCTCCGCCGAAGTAGCTCTAGTTCTCTCCAAACTTTACAACAAATGTCTTAATGAATCCTACTTTCCTGCCTGCTAGAAAACTGCTTCTGTAGTACCAGTTTTCAAGAATTCTGGCAAAAGAACTGACCCAATAAATTATCGCCCCATTAGCCTCCTTCCACTTTTCGCCAAAATATTTGAGAACATAACTAACCAAGCTCTAGTCCATCACCTTACAGATGCTAAATTTCTGACTGACCAACAATATGGATTTAGGCAAGCCCGTTCCACAGCAGATATCCTAACTGTAATCTCAGAACGTATATACCATTCAGTGGACAAAGCGGGGGAGGGTAGAGCAATAGCTCTAGATATATCTAAGGATTTTGACAGGGTATGGCATGAAGGTCTTCTCAAGAAAATCAGATCATACGGCATAACTAGAAGAATGCATAACATAATTAAATTCTTCTTAGATAAGAGAAAAATCCAGGTTGTTGTTGACGGTCGTACATCTAAACAATATGATATAAATGCGGGAGTGCCTCAGGGGTCTATACTGGGACCTCTGTTATTCCTAATATTCATAAATTACCTCCCTGACAAAATTGTGAGATGGGTATATATGCTGATGACACCACACTCTATAACAGACACGACAGGGAAACAAATGAACAGATATCTAAAGAAATGGCAGAAACACTAGAGGATGACCTCCGATCCGTAGTGGAATGGGAACAAAAATGGATGGTCACATTCAATACTGCCAACACTAAACTTGTTTCCTTCAATAATTACAAGAAACCTTCCCTACCACCAATAGCAATGGCCAATGACTCTTTATCTGAAAGTACATCTTTTAAACTGCTTGGCCTAACGTTCACAGGAAACATGAGTTGGTACAATTACATTGAGAACATTATCAGGACCGCTGCGAAGGTGGGTTCTCTTTACCGTGCTAGAAAGCTATTAACGTCCGAAAGTATCCTATACCTCTATAAGGCTAACATTCTCCCATGTATGGAGTATTGTTGTCATATTTGTGCTGGTGCATCTGCCACTAGTATCTTGCTCCTAGACAAGGTTAAAACAGAGTCGCCAATCTAATAGGTGCTGAACTGTCATCTAAACTTAAGCCTCTGTCCCATTGACGAAATGTTGCATCCCTCTGCCTGTTCTACAAGTACTTTAATGGTGAATGCTCTGACGAACTGCAAGCACTTGTGCCCCCGCAACGTAAATACCCCCGACAAACCCGACAAGCAACTAAATCCCACCCCTTCACGGTAGAGTTCCCTAGATGTAAGAGAGCCTTCTACTCCAATAATTTCTTCCCCAGAACCGCTAGACTTTGGAATTCCCTTCCGGGCCCCTGCTTCCCCAACTGTACTGACATGCAGAAGTCCAAGTGTAACGTTAACCTACATCTTGCTGACCAACTCCCTACACAGTACCCCTGATGCTTAAGTCCCTGATAGTAGCCCCCTACAACAAAGGGGCAATGTGCCTTGTTTGGGATGAAAATGCAATAAAAAAAACGAGTACTTTCATGGGGGCTTCCAAAATTTGTTGGAAAAATACAAATGCATTGCAGCCGGAGGAGATTACTTCGAAGGGAACTAAAGTTTCATGTGTGTACTATCAATAGAAGCGCCCATACAAAAAAGTTTGGAAACTTATTGAAGGCACCTTGTACGTCTCAGTAACGAGTAACCCTTGTCCTTAATAAGTGTTGGGGCAATAGTTTTTTTTTTAATCCTTTCGACCCTTTTTCTAAACTACGAATTGATTTTTAATTCCGTAAAATACTTTGACCATTTCCCAAGAATTGCACATCTTTTTTAAATTTTACATGTACACTTTCTTTAAATATCTTCTTTTTTTAGCGTTAGCACTCGTGAAGCCGTGCATGAGTTAATTCTAATGAAATCGTTTTTTAATTGCCCCCGTCCATTTAAATCGAAAAAGCTAACATAACAAAAAAACACATACTAAATTCAATAAACTCTGTTAAATTCGGCGCCATTTTTTTCATTCCTAAATACACCTTACTATTTTCCCGCCATTTTAATTTACTTTACCGCCATATTTAAATTTACCCAGTTTTTGTATTCATTCTTTTTCTTTATATTTTATTTGTATTATGTAACTTTATAGTTTTATTTTATGCTATTTCAGAAAAAAAAAAAATGCCCAATAATTTTACTAATATTTTATTCAATATTTTAGCTTATATTTTTTAGGTCCATTTCAGTTATTAAAATCCATTTCAGTCGATTTCTATTAGATTAAATCCTGCATTCATTTTAAGAAATTCTTCAATTCATGCTCGTTATTTTAAATCTAAGATTGTCCATAATTCTCTCCCAAAAATTCTGGAACATGTCATTGAAATAATAAACCTTTAAATAAAATAAGATTGTAAATTATTTTTTTTTTTAATTCTAAAAATTAAAGAAAAATATTTTTAAAAGAATCACGGGCGATAGAAATGGCTACACTGTCCGTGATGAGGAATATAAAAAAGGTGAAATGAAGAAGCATCGATGAGAAGCGGCGGAAAACGAAATATAGACGACTTTTTAAAGAAATGATGGAGAGCAGCGAAGTGAAAGAGTAGAGGTAGGGTTGAATTTTGAATTATAGCTGTTACGAACACATTAGAAGTTGATTAGGGATAGCGGCAAATAAAATGGCCGAGCAGTGTCGGCGTTAATCAGGTGTAACGAAAGCGGCGGCCGGTGCGGTTCGACCGGGGCTCGTTCTTGTCTAACAAGGCGGAAATTGCTCAGAATGGAAATCGGGTTGTGTGAAACGAGAAACCAGCTGAATGTGATAGGGACTGGAGAGTAGCAAAAAGGATAACAGTGGAATGACAGAGAGAAAAAGAGAGAGAAGTTGGTAGTCTAAAGGGAATGATACGAGGATGGCGGAGAAGAAAAAAGAGGTTGTGAGAATGATGAAAAAGAAATGCAAAGAAACGGAAATAGAAAGAAGCAGTGTGTGTGAGAGAGAGAGAGAGAGATAGAAAGAGAGAGAGATAGTAGAAAAGAAAAAAGAGAGTAGAAAGAAAGTTGAATAAAAGAAAAAGGTGAAACGATAAGATTGTCGGTCTTTGAACAGACGACATAGTTCAAGTTCTGCTTGATGAAAATCGTTTTTGTTTTTTGTTTTCTGTTTTTTTTTTGTTTTTTTTTTTGCAGACTATCTACTAGTTGTTCAGTTGTCTACAAATCTCAGGAGAGATAGGAACTTCCACCATGTCTGAAAGTGACACAATGTTCAACGAGCGAGATCGGAGATGCGCCGCTGTACAACTCATGCTCTCTGTCGCTCTAAATGATTACAACAGATTCACTGCTAGCACTTTCAAAATACAATTCCAGAGGGTTCAATGCTTAAGGGCACAGCTCAACGAAGTTTCCGATCACGGTTATGGTCTAATTTATACGAAACTAAGGCGAATTGAGAAATGTATAGCTGGACGTATAAATAGAGACTAAAAATTGAAAGGTGTATTTTATGAATTGGGCAGTAAATCAATACATACATAAATCAGAGAGAAAAAAAAATAATTATAAAATAAAAAAACATTAAAATATGAAATGAATCAAAAATAGTAAATTGTAGAAATATTACATAAAATATAAGACATACGAAAGTCGGATAGTTAGTCAATTCGAACGGAATCGAAAAAATAAAGAATAAAAGAAATAAAACAGTAGGATGAGCAAGGTGAGTCCAAACTGCTTGCTTCTTTAAAATAGGGATTACGAATATATTCATGTATATATGACACATGTATATAGCAAATATTTTTTGCATAATATAATGTTTCAACTTGTCCAAATCGTTACGAAACAATTTTAACATATAAGGAAATACAACATATAATGTTCTTATTTTATACTTTGTTGTCGTGATTTGCAATATATATATAAAAAATATACACATATATATATATATATATATATAATTTAAAATGTATCGCGAAACAAAAACAAATACCATGTACATAAAACACGATACATTTAGCAGACGTGCGAGATAGCAAAGCGTTAGCGAGTTACGCTTAATACGACGGGGTTCCGATTTCGAATCTCGCTAGATTCAGTCACTCTGATGAGTCGTAGACGACAAAACACGTATCAGTGGATAATTATATTTTAACAAAACATATACCACTCTCCATTTGGAGGTACCAAATTTGTTAAAGGGAAAATTATTCCCAACTCGCGTTTAGGTAAAAATGTACGTTCGAATAAATAATTGAATCCATTCAAAAAGTATCGCAAAACAAATAAATTTATTTTATTGCGGACTATTATCCTCATCTTTTTTAAGATGTCGTTTCACGATGTTTCGGCCAACTATCCCTCTGGGCTTCGTCAGGTGGTAACCGCCGCGGGATAGATACTCCGAATCTCCTAACTGCATTCTCCGCAATTACTGCCATCCATAGTTGTTGTCGCTTCACCACGTTTTGGCCAAGAAAGTCTCTTCGCAGTGGATAGAAACGTTGAATCTCTACGGTTTCAGGTAAGAATTGTCTGAAGATAGCGGTTTCAATCCTACCCAAAACCGGCCAGAAGCTTACTTGGCCAAAACGTGATGAGACGACAACAACTATGGATTGCGATAATTGCTGAGAATGCAGTCAGGAGATTCAGAGTTCCTATCCCGTCGCAGTTACCACCTGACGAAGGCCAGAGAAATAGTTGGTCGAAACGTCGTGAAACAACAACTAAGAAAGGTGGGGATGATAGTCTGCAATAAAATAAATTAATAGATAATACTCATCTCAATAATGAATTCGAATTAAACAATATATCAAAATAAATAACATCACTATTAATATGAATGTTTTTAATACTTACACACACTAGTGTTTTATTATTTCGCGAATTGTCAGTGAAGTGAGTCACGATTACCGCAAGTAGACAGATCTGAATCCGACCATAAAGCCATTTCTGACTCCATTATAAAGGAACAAACCCCTCAGCCAACGTGAACCGCAGCACACACACGCGCACACACACATATACATATTATACCAGAAAGATATATATATATATGTGTGTGTGTGTGTGTGTGTGTGTGTGTGTGTGTGTGTGTGTGTGTGTGTGTGTGTGTGTGTGTGTGTACTTTTCGAGTATCTGAGTGGTTTTGCCTCAGTTCGAGCAATAAATCTGGTATGTTGCTCATGACGATCATTGATCAAAAGCAATTAAGAAAAATTACTGACAAAAAATCGCTCGGCTCCATAATAAAAAAATTACCAACTGATACTAAAGAAAATATTCGGCAGCTTCAGAAACTCAACAGAAATATAAAGAAAAAAAAGAAAACTCACACACATAAATACATATATATTAATATAATGAAAAATGGATGTCCTTCTATCTAGATAAAACCATAATAAATATTACGTTTTTTTTAATGTTCAAAAAGCGTTGAACTAAACCCCAAGTTTTCAAACGTGCTCAATACATGTGTAAACCTATTATAAGTGAAAATATATAAGCATTAAAAAACACAATTTGCGTTTCGAAGAGGTTCAAAACTTATTACAAACGGTTACATGGAACGCTAATGTACAAAATAGAATATAAAATAAAAAAGATTTAAAAAAAAAATGAAAATTAAAAAGAAATAAAGATTATTTGCAAAAGTGACGTTCAATAGTTTCTCTTCCATCCTTTCTTGTCAAATGTACAAACCACATCCTCCTCTATCCACATTCAGTAAATCAAACTGCCAGAAAGAACAGGGGCAAGTTTTTTGGCACAAGAAAATGAGAAAACGAGAGAGAAAAAGAATTAATATATATGGACACTTTACTACGATGCACCCGAATCAGTCTTAACATTTTATATTAAAACTAAAACTACGCACGCATATGCAAGCATACACATATACACACGCACACATACACTTATGCATATAAATATACACGAAATTCAGACGAAAAAAAAACACACCGACACAAACACATGCATACGCAACAACCTTCACCAAATATATTGAAATAAAGTTTGGTCTGAACAAATGTGTCAAAAGCTTCATCAGAGCTAAGAAAATGTTTCATACGGGAAACATACAGGCCAGTGATGGGCTTGTAGGTTGTAGTGGGGCAGCAAATAAGGCTGTATTTACTAAAGTGTTGTTTCACTTGTTTTAGGTATAAAAGTTGTATCACATTTTAACACTATATTTGTGACTTTTACACCTGAATAGTCTGAAGCAACTACTACAATGACTATGAAATTCTGTTAGTTGCTTAGACCAGAAATTAAGTTGTCTATGCTAGGCTTTTTGTAATTCTGGAATCTATTCAGCGTTTGTTTTATCATTTCAGTTCTCTTTAGCTCTGACGTTAGGTCCTATACTAAGGTTCTATGACGCCGGATTCTATTCTAAAGCTACGATCATTCTCTCCCAGGTTCTTGATGTCAGTACCTTAAGATACTGACATCAAGAACCTGAAGAGAATGAACATGTCCTTAGCATAGAAGAGAACGATTCAATTCCGCATGCAGAGTCACAAATATGGTGTTAAAAATGTGATACAACTTTCATAGCCAAAACGATTGACAAAACGATTGGACAAAAGTAGGGGAGCTGAAGAACATAGTGAAGAAACTAAAGGCAAGTATCCCAACACTTGCCAAAAAAAAAATAGAGTTAAAACCGAAAATAAATAGTTTAAACAAAATGCATAACTATTCTGAGTAGTAATAAGGGGCGCAATAACTGTAAAAATCAGCCTCTAGAAAAACAAGAGCTGTAGGATTATTGGATGCCTGTTTGAAAATGAGGGTACCTAAAATGAAGAGGCCAAATGGATCCTTAATGTTGTTAAAAGCAACAAAAACAAACTAGAAACGTCAGAGTCAAACATAACTGGAATGGTAAAACAAACGCTGAATAGATTCCAGAATTACAAAAGGCCTAGTATAGACAACTTAATTTCTGGTTTAAGCAACTAACAGAACTTCATAGTCATTGTAGTAGTTGCTTCAGACTATTGAGGGGTAAAAGTCACAAATATGATGTTAAAATGTAATAAAACTTTTATACTAAAAACAAGTGAAACAACACTTTAGTAAATACAGACTTATTTGCTCCCTCACTACAACCTACAAGCTCATCACTGGCCTGATTGCAGACAGCATCTATCAACATCTCCTCTCTAAGTATACTTAGAAAAAGAACAAGCAGAGTGCAGGAGGAAGTGTTTAGGTACCAAGGACCAATTTGATTAATTAGACCATCCTTGAAGATTGTAGGAAGAGACAGAGGAACCCCACACATAACTGCTGTGGTGCCTTGATTTATATAAGATGCATCCAGTAATCAAAGAAAAATAAAATGTGACAAACAATGATGCCATTAAGCCGTACTAGTGAAACTATTACAATCCCTAACATCAAGATCAGAAGAGGAATCTTAAAGGAATAGCCTATTTCCTTTATTCTTCTGTTGATAGGTACACTAAGCAAACTATAAAACAATAAAAGCCAGAGTTCCTACAATCCGAGTCAGAGCTGTCAACAAGACCCAAACAGAAAAAATCAACCATCTGCTCTTCATGGATGATCTTCAGCTGCATAGCAGCTGCGACGTTGAATTAAGTTGACTCTTAAGGGTCGTATATAACTTCTCCAAAGATATTGGAATGAAGTTTGGTTTAAACAAATGTATCAAGTGCGCCATTAGAACTGGAAAGAAGATACAAATAGAAAACAGCTTGATGAATATATTAAAGACCTAGAAGAGCAGGAAAAGTACAAATACCTTAGCATACAAGAGAACGATTCAATTCAGCATACCAAAATGAAAGAAAAAATTGGCAGTGAATATATATATATATACATATATATATATATATATATATATATATATATATCGTGTAAGAGAAATCTGTAAAACAGAATTACAAACAAAAACAATGTAACTGCCATTAACCAACTAGCCATGGCTGTGATAACATGCAGTTTTGCATTGTTGACTGGCCACAAAGGGACATAAACAAACTAGACAGTAAACCAGGAAAATGTTGAGACTGTATAGAATAACATACAGAAATCAATCTCTCTCTTTTAAAGCTTTTTAATTAAAACAAAAGCAAACTTTTTCATGTCTTTGACTTAAACGCTCGTTGGTGAAAATAGAAAATACGCACAACTCATTATAAAAATATTCGTTTATTTTTGTGAATATAAGTTTTTAGTTCTCAATGACAGATTTACAAATCTAATGACGTGCGTGACGGTCTTACTTTGTGATGTGCAGAAGACCGTGTTGCTAGCACCCCTCTCGTGTTGCTGTCTTGAATCTCTTCTCTCTTTTGTATCTCTTTTTATTTGGCCCAGATGACGAAAACATTCCGGTCTGCATTGTTTCGCAAAAAGGTTGTCACTCGCTGACCAAGGATTTTGCGTTCTAAAATTTTACCACCTTTTGACGTCATTTCCCGGGCCTTACATAGACTTGTGACCGACGTTTTTTTGTTTGCCGTCACTCGACCACACGAAAATCCCGAAGGTGACCTTTCGGGTCAAATTTATGGTTTAACCTCACTCTCCTGGGACTTATGCAACGACAACACATTCTCACTTTTATAGAAATATAGATGTATGTGTGTATGTTGTGTGTGTGAATGTTTATTAGTGTGTGTTCATTTTTATATGTATGTGTGCTTATTTTACACAAAATATTACGAACTTTTTCATTTCTTTCTTCAATATATATATATTATATATATATGCACACACACACACACACACACACACACATATATATATATATATATATATATATATATATATATATATATATATATATATGGAAGAGTTCGTGTATGGATTTCTTAATGTGTCTCTGTGTGTATATATTTCGTAAAAGATTTAGAAGTTTACTTTTTAATATATTTTATGTTTCTTTCCCACTCAAGTCTTTCAAAGGGTCGTCTTATTAATCTCCTTTCCCCACCTGTTGAGTTTCGCGCTCAAAAGAGTAAGAAGCGAATTTACATTTTTCGGATATTAGATATTATCCATTTACTAAGGACCATGAATCACTCTCTTTTATAAATTATCTTAACGCCAAAGAGACCTTAGGAAAACCATCTAACTGGAAATCCCCCGCCTCCAAAAATAAAAAAAAAACGAATAAACGAAAGAAAAAAAAAGTATTCATCATTTATTTATTTTGTGTTTTCTTTATATAAGAAATAGTATCTTACGTTCAAGCCATTAGTGATGCAACTGGCTAGATGGATAAGAACGCCGGAGATCTGAAATTCTTCATAACGAGTCTTCGAGAGTAAGTCGAAAAATCGTCACCAAAAAAATAAATAAATGAATAAAATAACTAGCGAACGAGTTATTCCACATGATTGGATCGATGAATGTGGAAGGATGTGTATCGTGTGACGACTATTGACACCAATTAAGCCGGTCTGGAAAACGAGTTCAAGCCTTAGTGAGGGAACCTTGTAGGAGGACATGACACGGATTTCTATAGATATATATGTATTTAAAAAAATTATTTTAATGTCTGCGTTTATACTTATTTTTTTCGTGTATCTATTGATTTTTGGTAGGCCAGCTATTTTTAATACTGTTTTTTTGTGAGAGTTAGTTCTGTTAATTGTTAGCAGGATAAAAAGGTTAGATGGGCCATATATTTGTGAACGGAAGGAGAAAAAAATACAGGATGGAGATTAATCCCATGGGGGAGGGAGAGTATTGATTGGGCAGTTCACGACTTCGAGTGGACTCGACAACGTTTATATGAGCTCTTATGTAAGACAAAGTGAGCTTCTTTTGTTATTGCTCGTCTTTTATGTCAACTGTACGCAAAACAAATATCGGAAAAAATAACGTAGAATTTGGCTTTATTCCTTTCAAAATATGGCTTATTTTAGTTATACTCAACCCCATAAATTTGCTTCAAATGATTTTAATTTCGACTGCTATAGTAGTTCAGTCACACCCATCTCACTGCCTGATCAAAATGATCCGCCATCAGGAGCAATACGTCGACGCCAAGATAAAACGTAATCGATCAACCATGCTCGTTATATAATATATTGGTCTATGTACAGGATTCGGGAACCACATGTTGTATGTAGACAGTCGCAAGGAAACAAAGGCAAGGAAAAAACTTGACTCCCTTTTCTCAAGTGAAACAACAGACATTTATTTACAGGTACTGTCAGAATAATGCCGTGTCTCTTGTTCAAAAGTCTTCTCGTACTCCAATGTGCTTTACAAGACTCTGACGTTAAAAACACGTGGTACTCTGTCTTTGTCTGGCCATGTTTGGGACGTCTTTATCTGCCGCTATCGGGCCACGAATGTAATACGTCTATTTTTGTCTCTCTTATTATCTTTTTTATAATGTTTTTCTTTTCATACCTCCTTGCTGTGACGTAATTTCGGACACGGTCATGTGCATACGCTTGCTGTCGTGCTGCTGCTGCTGCTGCTGTTGTTATGCACGCGTCTGTGGTCTGTTCCAGAATTTAGAGTATTGCTTCCGATTTGAAATTAACAACCGCAGCTAATAACATCATGTCCAGCTTGTAGTTAATATATATGATGTTTTTATCTCATCATCGGCATGTATGCGTAAGACAATTTAACAGTCATTGTGCTTAAGTGTCTACAAAATTAACTAGCTCCCATCTTCACAGATATAGTTCTTAGTCTTTGCTTAAAGGGGATCAAAACTTCACGAGTTTCCTAGTGCTTTTAAAATACCGAATATTGCTCGGTTAATCTTCTGTGCGCCGTGAATAAAATGCTTGAATCTGTAATAATTCAAAAAGTAATCAACCACCTCAGCAAATGCAATTTATTGTTGGGATACAATATGGATTTCGTCCTGCAAAATCAGAGCTGGCATCCTAATTTTAATACTGTACAACATTGAGGAATTTATCGACGGCCTCTACATTTATAGAGCGACAGATATATCCACGACTTTAGATAGAGTATTGCACAAAGGTATGTTATCTGTGGAGTATCTGAAGATGTTTTCAAAATCACTGCATTCTTTTTCTCTGGTAGGTCTATAAAAGTAGTTGTTTGTGGACAGAAGTTTAAATCAAATAGAATTAACGAATACGTGCCTCTAGAATCCATCAAGATTCATCAATGTCCGCTAAATTATATTCTGAAATATTAAGAAGAAAAAAAACGACTATAGCAGCACTTCGGAGAGCACCGGGTATCAATATCTTGCGCGCGGTTATATATATCAACGAAGATTATCGCCTATTTTTTTTTTATGTCTCCATCATTAAAGAAAACTGACGTGGGAGAAAAAACATTTGCTACAGCCACTGAAAAAAAATTGACTTATTCAACCGTTCTGAAAAGAATCAGAGTTCTGATGAAAACTGTTCCCTGTAAGAGACATGTTCTAAGATGGAACATTGCTGCCATGTCTTGGGTGTACAGCAGATAACATTTTTTTTCTTGCCTTGACATATACAAAATATACTTCGTCATCTAGTGAGAAGCATTTCTTCTCTTCCCATCGACCACTTTTCACACACACACACATACACACACGCACACACATACATATATATATATATATATATATATATATATATATATATATATATATATATATATATATATATTGTTTTACGTGCATACAAGGATACCTATGGGCACGTGTGTTTCTAGCTTGAATGTACGGTTTTTTATCGCTTATGAACTTAAGATTTGTTGTTGGCATTTTTTTAATGATATTAACAACTTCGAAACGCTGTTATCTTTTGTCTCTACCTTATCGGTTTTTTAAGAGCTATATATACTTTCATTTATATATATATATATATATATACATATATATATATATATATACTTATATATATATATATATATATATATATATATATATATATATATATATATATATATATATATATGAATAGATCACCCTTATTGTTTATGGAACGTATTTATTTATTTATTTTTATTATTAAATATTATTTAAAAAATGAGGGCGATCTATTCATATATATATATATATATATATATATATATATATATATATATATACAGTATAACTCCTATTATTTGAACATCCGCTTCGTTTAAATTAGAGAATGCTGTTCAAGTGTCGTGATGAAAAAAATATTCTACAGATAACTTTAATTTTCTAAGAATTAGAAATAGTAAATGAAATTCATTGCTATATGATACTTCAAGTATATATTAAGTTGAGTTTACGATATATTGCAAGTAAGAATTGTTAAATATTATTACCAGGAACAAAAACATTGAAAATAAATTAAATCTACTCTTACTTGTTAGGCCTTTATTACCTAAGTTATCATCTACAGAAGTCATACATTTATGTAAAATACAGTTTTTTAGTTATTCATTGAATGAGTCTCATTGCAGTTTCTATTTTCATCGATTGAGCTCTCGGGCGCTGCCATTGTATTCCGTACGCGATCACGATAATCTACAATTTCTTGGTCTGTAGCTTCTTTATGATTATATCTCTTCGGAGTGATATTGCTTGCAAACATAGTTGTCACTAAAGTAAGAACTTTTTTTCTAGAAATTTTATGACCGTCTAGAAAGACATTTCTGCATCATCCCATGATATTGTTTTATCAGAGTGTTCTTGATTATTTACATTAGGGTCAAGAGAATGGGAGCTGTCGCTATTTTCATCACCATTACTGCCTTCAGGATATTGATCAGTAGTTTCCTCATCTTTATGGATCCACATTTCAACATCATTTGCATTAAGTGATTTAAGAACAGCGTGGTTGTTCAGTAACCGTTTGGTTTCAATAATTTTTTCTAGACCAGATGTATTCTCTGATTCTTTCAGTTCAGAAGCCTTTAACGCTGAGCATAATTTACCCGATGTTTTTGTTAATGTGCTTGTTCGAACTTGATTCCATGCACTTGCGAGAGAAAATATGGCATCTTTGATAGTAAAATGGCGTTGAAAAATATCGCCTATACTCACGATACTATTTATCATATTCATCATGAAATCATTTCTGTAGAAACATTTTAAGTTCCAAATAATCCCTTGATGCATAGGTTGGATGAGAGAAGTTACATTAGGAGGTAAGTAGCACACAAAAATATTCCCGCAAAATGACACTAGTTCTGACTCAGGAGGATGTGCTCTACAATTGTCCAACAGACGCAAGCACTTTGAATCAGGTTTACCTAATTCAAGAAAACGCCTCTGGACAACTGGAACAAATTCTTGCAAAAAACATTTTTTAAACAACTGCATATTCATCCATCCATTTCGTGAAGAATAATAGAATTTCGTGAGGAATAATAAGATACTGGCAAAGGTGAAACTCCTTTCAATGCTCGGGGACACTTTGATTTGCCGATGACAAGAAGCTTAAGTTTATGAGTTCCAGAAGCATTAGCACATACCATCACTGTTAGTCTTTCTTTATTTAATTTGAATCCTTTTATTTTCTGCTCCTCGGATCCGGCTAATGTTTTTGTAGGTAAGCACTTCCAATTTACGCCACTTTCATCAGCGTTGTAAACATCCTCTGGTGTAAACCATAATCGGCAATTATCGTCTTGAATTTGTCACAATAATTTGATGTTGCATGTGTATCGGCAGACCGTTGTTCGCCTGACATTATTGTCTAATACCATGTCTACTCTTAAAGCTCCTAAGCCAGCCTTCACTGAATTTCATATCTTCTGCGATACCCAACTCTTTCTTAAGAGATTTTTCTTTAGCAGATATTGCTACACCTTCATTTCGTTTTGCTACGAAATATTCGATCGAATTCAACTTTTTTTGGTCTGCGAAGAGTCCATCTTTTTACATGCCTTTTATTTGATGAGAAAGGAGCAGCCTTCAATATTTCCCCCTTTTTCTTTTTGATGTAAAACAATGTACTTCTTCCAATCTTATAATCTCTCAATATAACGCTATTTTCAAATCCAGCATCTAATTTTTCTATAATTTTACGTTTTTCGAGTAAAGTCAGTTCACTTGTTTTCTTTTAGAGTTGCACGCCATTGTGATGGGTTGTTTTACATTATTTTAAATATAGCAATTTGAAAAAAAAATTAGTGTAATTCTTTATCAATAGCTAATCTACATTAATTACACATTTCTGCGTAATATCTGACTAAACCATGTAAACAGTTTTACATCAACCTCCGCATCATATATGATAATACAATTTCAATGACGAGACAGTTCAAGTTTAGAGAAAGTTCAGGTTTACGAGAAATCCAAATGAGAGGAAGTCCAACTTTAGAGGAAGTTCAAATTAAAGAAGTTTTACTATATATATATATATATATATATATATATATATATATATATATATATATATATATATATATATATATATTGCGGGGTTCGAATCGTTCGGCTGGTGTTAATCGTGACACCCTGCACTGAAGAATCCCGAAAGGATGAAACATTAGTGTCTGTAGGTATTTAATTATTATAGTAAGAAAATAATTATGACAGCCCCTTTAAGAAATTCATTTCTTACCGTTGAGCACTTTCAGTTGAATTAAAGTCGGTCAACTTAGCTCTTATGCATAGATCATCGTATAACGATTAGATCACTTTCTGACTGACGTAAATGAACATTTAAAGAAAATTAAAAATGTTTAAATTCAACGCTATTTCACTCGGTTAATGGTAGCCGAATGGATACAGTCTCCGCTTACCGAGCCAGAGATTTCTCGTGTTGCGGGGTTCGAATCGTTCGGCTGGTGTTAATCGTGACACCCTGCACTGAAGAATCCCGAAAGGATGAAACACTAGTGTCTTTAGGTATTTAATAATTATAGTAAAAAAATAATTATATATATGTGTGTGTGTGTGTATATCTATGTATATACATAAATATATATATATATTTTTTTTTTACACAGAGATCACCATTTATCAAGGCCCGGAAGCCACTCAGGGATAAGGGTTATTGCAAGTACATAATGTTAGTGAGGAGATTTGATGAAGTGTTTACTTAAGGGGGCGGTTCATTAGGAATTTGTTAACATTAGACTTGAAGACATCCAAGTTGTAGTCCGGAGGGAAGCAGGCAGACGGAACAGAGTTCCACAGGCGTGCAGTTCTAAGAAAGAAGCTTTGTTCATGAAATCCGCGTTTTGATTTAGGCACAGATATAGAGTGGGGGAAATTTTTCACAGTGGATTCAGCTAGACGGGTGTTTTTCGTGAAAGATTGGCGAGGGGGGACCAGGGATTGGAGTTCAGACGAGCACCTGCCATGAAAATAACGATAAAACAAGGATAGGCTTGCAACACACATATATCTATATATGACTACTTCATTTAATTACATAAATTAATATACAAAATTATAAATTTATGCGTAAACTTGAAGTATTTACTTCAACAGAGCTCAAAACTTACTGTATATATATAAATATATATGTGTGTGTGTACTGGTAATCAAATTTAATATTGTAATGCTCATATCTTTGATTCTATGAGACGAAACTACATGAAACTTTTTGAAGGTTATAATACTATTCTATAGTCAAATTTTTTGATAATTGGTAAAAAAAACTATATTTTCCAACCAATAAAATATGCCCAAGTTTGCCTACATTTGTATATATAATGATTTGCAGGCCAGCTTCAGTTTTGTTGCTTCGATTGTCATCCCTGTGACCTTGCAAGTCCACACACACACATACATACATATGTATGTATATATATATATATATATATATAATTAAATTAATAATATATATATAAATATATATATATGTGTGTGTGTGTGTGTGTGTGTGTGTGTGTGTGTGTGTGTGTGTGTGTGTGTGTTAGTGATTGGATAATTCCAATATTTTTCTTGATTCCCATGCAATTACAGATCCCGTACCTTAATTCCAATTTCCGATATAATTACTCATTCTGATTCTTTATAAATCTCCAAATATATTACTATAAAGTAGGGTTTTTTTTCTCAATCGTAAATACACATGTTGCATGTGCATATATCTTCTCAAGCGCAAAACACTTGTTTAGGTTGATCTATGGATTTTAGTTTTACTGGTATTTTAAAATGAATAAATACTGGCTATTTTATTATTGCGCTTAGGTTGGTGCCAAAATAAAGTCGTTTTTTTTTTAACGTTCAGCTTCAAAAGATCATAACCCATTTCATAATAAACTTTATTAACTGAAATAAGAACTATTAGAATCGACACATTACGGCGAACGAGAAACAAGTTTAATTATTCCATTAGCATAGAAATCCGGAGTTCTGGAAGCGATAAAATCATTGAAGGCCACTTCGGCATGATCTCGGCTTTTGAAGCATTTTTCGCGTAAGAAGTTGTCGAGATGCTTGAAAAAGTGATAATCGGGAGGTGAGAGGTCCGGTGAATATGGCGGATGAGGCGGAGTCTCGTAGTCTAATTCATTCAGCTTTTGCAAGGTCAGTGGAGCAACATGCGGGAGAGCCTTGTCATATTGACCAATTTCGGGAACATACGTTGATGCTTCTGGTGCATTTCGTCAATTTGTCAGCAGTATTTCTCCGTCGTAATCGTTTCACCGGGATTCAATGACGCAATTTCGGCTTTGTGAAGGGTTGTCGAGCTTTTTCGGCATTCAACCACTGTACTGAACGTCGCCGGTTGTCGTAGAGGATCGACTTTTCATCACACGTCACAATCGGCTCGAGAAATGGGTCGTTTTTGTTGCGCAGAAAGAGCGTAGAAGACACCTCAAAACAATGATTTTTTTTTATTATCGTTCGATTCATGTGGCGCCCATTTATCCAAATTTAAACTTCCTTATTTTCTTTAAATGGCGATCGATTGTTGAGTGGTCGACCTCTAGTTCAACAGCGATTCTCGTGTGGTTTTGCTAGGCTTTCAAATGTTCATTATGAACCGCAGTCGGCCGACCGAGACCGTTTTCATCTTCGAAGCTCTCGTCACCGTTATAAGATTTCTTGAACCACCATTGTGCCACACATTCGTTGGTGGTTCCTGTACCAAATGCATCATTGACATCACGAGCTGTCTCGGCAGCTTTTCGGCGTAGTTCAAACTGGAACAAGAAAATCGTGCTGGTTTAATTTTGTCCATGCTGTCGAAAAGCATGCTAAAAATCAATAAATGAATTAAGAACGGTAACGAATAACACGATTCTATAGAGTAAAAATCGCGCTTCAAAATGATATATGACATGGCTATAAATATCAATGAATTAATTTAGAAATCTATATATATAAAAGCGAAAATGTGTGTTAGAGTGTGTTCACTTTTTCTGTATGTCCGCCAAAGGCTTTTTTCGCCGGGCTTCTCGGTCGGCTCACTCCTTCTTAAAACTTTTTTATATGCTGTCTAAATAATAATATCTACGAGTTAAGAACGGGGGTAGTGTCTATCTTCAATTTGCCCGATTGTTACAGGCTATTTTCGAGATTTGTTTTCGATCGTTGCGTCTTCGTTACGCTTTTCAGTATAAAAAAAGCGAATGCTGGGGCGGGAGAAACAGAAACTGGCTTGCAGCGCAAGGTCAAACATCACGCGACTTAGCTTTCTCGCACCTGTCAATTTCACTTTATAAAGACTGCTCACTTTTGATCTACCCCCTCTCCAACACACACACTTCCAAACACCCGGGCAACGCTGGTAACACCCGCTAGTTATATATAAAAGTAGCACATATAAGAAAATGATATTCTTTTGGCACCAACCGAATACCAGCAGAGAAGGATTTTTTTAAACAAAATCAAATTAAAAAAATAATTAAACGAATCGTTTTCGTATGAGAACATAAGCATAAATTTTGTCCGATTCCGACACCACTTCGGATACCCCCAAAATTCCGATTTTTCCGATTCCCGATTCCGATTAATCATCCCCAAATTAAACCCAAATAATACAATTGAGAATTCGAACTCTCAGAAATGAGAGGAATTCTAAATATAAAGATTAATAATTAAATTTTTAAAAATCTCATTTAAATTTTTATATCTATATCATTAATTGCTAGATGAAAGATAATGTATTTAAATTGCAACAAAATGTACATTTCATAAAATAAATCAAAGGTAATTTTTTTGATTCAATTTAAATTAAATTTTTATACCTTACTTTGTAAAATTTATAAAAGTGCTCTTTGAAGATAAATAAATTTCAAATTAAATTTTGTACCTTTATTTTTAAAGCCCATAGTTAAAACAATTTTTTTTTAACAATTTCCATGCCTTGGATGAAATGCTTTTCTAAGTTGTATCTTATCTTTTAAAGATTATATTTTACATCTCTCCTTTTCTCTATTTCAGTTTGTATTTCTCCTCACGCCACAACTCATTTTTGCAACCTACTCTTTGTATTATTACAGGTCTGAATATTCTCTCTGTTTCAGTTTGTATTTCTCCTCATAACACAACTCATTTTTTGCAAACGCCTCTTTGTAATACAGGTCTAAATAATGAGAAGATCTGAATTTTTTTTAACAAATACTTTAAAATAACTTTTTTAGATTAAATTTTTAAAAATTATTTCAGAATAGAAAATCTTTAAACTTTAATAAGAGACATATTTAATATAGGTTTCATTAGCAAATATTTAGTACATAACGAGAAGAATAGAGATGAAAATTTCAAAAGGACTGTATAACTGGTTACGGTCACTAGTAGTCCTCGCCAGCGAAAGTCTTTGTTATTGTTATTATTCTATTATTATTATTATTATTATTATTATTATTATTATTATTATTATTTAAAACATTTTGTGTCCTGCTCTTTCGCGTGAGGACCAATATATATATATATATATATATATATATATATATATATATATATATATATATAATTTCACATTCAGTCATGAAATTAATCATTCATCAAATATAAATAAAATAAATTTGCACAATTTACAAACATTTCTCGGGTATCAGTTTCTTCATGATGAATTCAGATGAACGTATCTCGGCTCAAGGAAAACTTTATTGACCTAAATAACCATCATAAGAATCAACACACTTTTGCCAACGCAAACCGAGTGTATTTATGGTGGTAATTAAATCGCTGAATGCATTTTCATATCGCTAACATGTCGAAAGCTGTCGAGATATCGAAAGTTGTTGAGATATCGAAAGTTGTCGAGCTATCGAAAGTTGTTGAGATATCGAAAGCTGTCGAGATATCGAAAGTTGTCGAGATATCGAAGGTTGTCGAGATATCGAAAGTTGTCGAGATATCGAAAGCTGTCAAGATATCGAAAGCTGTCGAGATATCGAAAGCTGTCGAGATATCGAAAGCTGTCGAGATATCGAAAGTTGTCGAGATATCGAAAGCTGTCAGGATATCGAAAGCTGTCGAGATATCGAAAGCTGTCGAGATATCGAAAGTTGTCGAGATATCCAAAGTTGTCGAGATATCCAAAGTTCTCGAGATATCGAAAGCTGTCGAGATATCGAAAGCTGTCGAGATATCGAACGTTCTCGAGATATCGAAAGCTGTCGAGATATCGAAAGTTGTCGAGATATCGAAAGTTGTCGAGATATCGAAAGCTGTCGAGATATCGAAAGTTGTCGAGATATCGAAAGTTCTCGAGATATCGAAAGTTGTCGAGATATCGAAAGCTGTCGAGATATCGAAAGTTGTCGAGATATCGAAAGCTGTCGAGATATCGAAAGCTGTCGAGATATCGAAAGTTGTCGAGATATCGAAAGCTGTCGAGATATCGAAAGCTGTCGAGATATCGAAAGTTGTCGAGATATCGAAAGCTGTCGAGATATTGAAAGTTGTCGAGATATCGAAAGCTGTCAAGATATCGAAAGCTGTTGAGATATCGAAAGTTGTCGAGATATTGAAAGTTGTCGAGATATTGAAAGTTGTCGAGATATCGAAAGTTGTCGAGATATCGAAAGTTGTCGAGATATCGAAAGTTGTCGAGATATCGAAAGTTGTCGAGATATCGAAAGCTGTCGAGATATCGAAAGTTCTCGAGATATCGAAAGCTGTCGAGATATCGAAAGTTGTCGAGATATCGAAAGTTGTCGAGATATCGAAAGCTGTCGAGATATCGAAAGCTGTCGAGATATCGAAAGTTCTCAAGATATCGAAAGCTGTCGAGATATCAAAAGCTGCCGAGATATCGAAAGTTGTCGAGATATCGAAAGCTGTCGAGATATCGAAAGCTGTCGAGATGTCGAAAGTTGTCGAGATATCGAAAGCTGTCGAGATATTGAAAGCTGTCGAGATATCGAAAGTTGTCGAGATATCGAAAGCTGTCGAGATATCGAACTTTCCCGAGATATCGAAAGTTGTCGATATATTGAAAGTTGTCGAGATATCGAAAGTTCTCGAGATATCGAAAGCTGTCGAGATATCGAAAGCTGTCGACATATCGAAAGTTGTCGAGATATCCAAAGTTGTCGAGATATTGAAAGTTGTCGAGAGATTGAAAGTTGTCGAGATATCGAAAGTTGTCGAGATATCGAAAGTTGTCGAGATATCGAAAGTTGTCGAGATATTGAAAGTTGTCGAGATATCGAAAGCTGTTGAGATATCGAAATTGTCGAGATATTGAAAGTTGTCGAGATATTGAAAGTTGTCGAGATATCGAAAGTTGTCGAGATATCGAAAGTTGTCGAGATATCGAAAGTTGTCAGGATATTGAAAGTTGTCGCGATATCGAAAGTTGTCGAGATATCGAAAGCTGTCGAGATATCGAAAGTTGTCGAGATATCGAAAGTTGTCGAGATATCGAAAGTTTTCGAGATATTGAAAGTTGTCGAGATATCGAAAGTTGTCGAGATATCGAAAGTTGTCGAGATATCGAATGTTGTCGAGATACGGAAAGTTGTCGAGATATCGAAAGCTGTCGAGATATCGAAAGTTCTCGAGATATCGAAAGCTGTCTAGATATCGAAAGTTGTCGAGATATCGAAAGTTGTCGAGATATCGAAAGCTGTCGAGATATCGAAAGCTGTCGAGATATTGAAAGTTCTCGAGATATCGAAAGCTGTCGAGATATCGAAAGCTGTCGAGATATCGAAAGTTGTCGAGATATCGAAAGCTGTCGAGATATCGAAAGCTGTCGAGATGTCGAAAGTTGTCGAGATATCGAAAGCTGTCGAGATATCGAAAGCTGTCGAGATATCGAAAATTGTCGAGATATCATAAACTGTCGAGATATCGAAAGTTCTCGAGATATCCAAAGTTGTCGAGATATCGAAAGCTGTCGAGATATCGAAAGCTGTCGAGATATCGAACGTTCTCGAGATATCGAAAGCTGTCGAGATATCGAAAGCTGTCGAGATATCGAAAGTTGTCGAGATATTGAAAGTTGTCGAGATATCGAAAGCTGTCGAGATATCGAAAGCTGTTGAGATATCGAAAGTTGTCGAGATATCGAAAGTTGTCGAGATATTGAAAGCTGTCGAGATATCGAAAGTTGTCGAGATATTGAAAGTTGTCGAGATATCGAAAGTTGTCGAGATATTGAAAGTTGTCGAGATATTGAAAGTTGTCGAGATATCGAAAGTTGTCGAGATATCGAAAGCTGTCGAGATATCGAAAGTTGTCGAGATATCGAAAGTTGTCGAGATATCGAAAGTTGTCGAGATACTTGAAAACTGGTAGTTAGTAGGTGAGATGGTCGGAGAGTATGGCGTCTGAGGCAATTTTTCCTAGTCCAATTAGTTTAATTTCTGCAGGGTCGGTTAAAAATATATTTGACGTTCTGTAAAGAAGACATGTTTTTTTTTTAAAACGATTATAATTTAGTTATATGCTGGGTTGTTTTACGGCACATCAACCCTTTTCAGGTTATTTAATGCCGAATCCAGTGATTTAAGAAAAATTTTTAATATAATATATTTTTTTTCAAGTCGGTTTCTATTTAACACATAGTTGGGACCCTAACAGGTACTATCACTTCGGGTCAGAGTGGACCTGGGAGCAATGGCAATTAAAGCGTGGCTCCACACAACCTAAAGCCCGCAAGCTGGGGCCTCACCATCGGATATAGTTTAAGTTCATATCCAGGACCGATTATAATTTAAACGATTAGATAGAGCGAAAACTGCTCTTTAAAAAAATATAAGTAAAGTAAGTTATTATAACGAAAACTTATTTGAAAATACATCATTTGAAATCAAAATTAAAAGTTCCGCAAGAACTTTCTTGTCAACTAATATAATATATAAATAAATATATATAGAGAAAGAGAGGAAGAAAGAGAGAGGGAGGGAGGGAGTGTGTGTGTGTGTGTGTGTGTGTGTGTGTGTGGGTGTGTGTGTGTGTGTGTGTGTGTGTGTGTGTGTGTGTGTGTGTGTGTGTGCGCGAGAGAGAGAGAGAGAGTTTAGTAGAGAAAAGAACCAACACACCCGTAGAGAGTAAAACTTCCGGGTCAGTGCGCAAGCGGCGTTATTTATTCTGTATTAGACACCATATGTAATGATCCGGTCGTGGTCTCCGACTCACACAAATCGTGCGGATTAGGCCGATCGTCTATCCTGCCCTGTGATTCCGCTCTTAAAGTGTCGCCTACTCATCAATAGGAAGCAATTGCATTTTCATGTCACACACTCGCATCGGGTAACAAGGGGAAAAGAAAGAGGTTAAAAACGCACAGGCAGGACTCCGCGTCGGAAACTCGGAACAGCATCGGGGACGATAGAACGTCGTAGAATGGGGAATTGGTGTGAGAAGGGGAGACATGGCGGATAAAAGAACCTTAAATAACAGAAAGAAAGGAGAATAAAAAAAAAAAAGCGGCAAATGTGAGAAGGGAAAAAATGGCGTAAAAGAGAGATTTGAGAAATAAAGAAAGGGAATGAGAGAGAGAGAGAGAGAGAGAGAGAGAGAGAGAGAGAGAGGGGGGAAGGAGTGGAAGAGCGAGAACGGGGGGGGTGAGGGTGTATTAAAAAATACGTTAGCAGTTGACGCTAGGCATAAAAGAACAAAAGAGCAGCATGCTAAAGAGGGGAAGAATAACGAAAAAGCTGAAACAGAAGAAAATTGTAAAAAATAAAAAGAATCGACGTGTACATTAAGATGATCTCAACTAGCTGCTCAGAGATTACATAGTTTCCACGGTTTGGTGAGACTGTATATGAAGAATCGTTATACATTTTTACCTATGTTTCTCCTTATTATTATTATTATTAGTAGTAGTAGTAGTAGTAGTAGTAGTAGTAGTAGGCATTAGAAGTTCTCACACAGGTCATCTTCAAAGATTGCTTACTGACAACCAGCGGCGGTGTTCCCTGAATCTGGTGACAACAAGTCTCCCCAGCTATCCAGTACTCTCCCACTTCTGATAACCTATACCAATGAATTTGCGTTATCGCAACAGCCGCTTGTCATTGATTTCCCGCTGGAAATGATCGTTGGCCTTCACTTAAATTTAAGTGGCAATATACTTTCGCAAAGTCTTTGCCCTAATCGCACACAGCCATTTCTCTCCTCGGTGTTTTCATCCCTCGTGACCCCTCTTGACCCCTCTCGACTATTTAGTTTGGTGCTATTTGCTGATAGAACTACACTTTATTTAATTTTATTTTAGTGTAGGCATAGTTAACTTAATATTTCGTAGTGTCGTTTTTCTTGGTTTTAATAATAATAATAATAATAATAATAATAATAACATTGTTATTATAATTATTATTAGTAGTATTAGTAGTAGTAGTAGTAGTAGTAGTAGTAGTAGTAGTAGTAGTAGTAGTAGTATGTACTCACTGAAACTTTTTACAAAAGTCATACCGTAATAATAACCGGTGGTATTCTCTGGAACTTAAGTGACAATAAATCTTTCCAGATTTCTAAATACGCACCACTTCTTGCGATAACTTTTGCAAATGATTTTGCGTTATCACTAGAGTAGTTTACCCTTGATCTCTCTCTGGTCACGACCATTTCTATATATGTTTCTCTTCCTTTTCAATTTCGTAAAGTGTTTCTTTCATGTTTTGCAGCCATTTAGCAAATCTATTGTAGTGGTGTGTCCTTCCCCATATTTTGCTCCCAAAATATTTTTGTTTCTCTCAGATCGCATTATTCTGTTCTCGTTCTTCCTCGCTTTACGCTTTGATTTATCGGACTTTTATTGTTCATGATTTGCGTGTACTGTTTATATCTCTCTAGTCTCAAGTGTAACTTTTTGCCGCTATTTTTTCTTTTAGTTTTCGTGTTTCTTCTTTAGTTAAATCATCGAAGCACTTGTCTAGCTGAAAACAATATCAATAATTCCCACCCCACTTTTATCTGTGCATAAGCAAGTCTAAAAGTAGATTCCATGAACAAGCTTCTTTGTTCGAACTGCACATCTGTGGAACTGTTTTCCTCTTGCCATCTTTCCAGCTTATTACAATATGGTTGTCTTCAAGTCCAATGTAAACAAGTTCTTGAGCCGTTTCCCTTAAGTAATCCAATTTACCAAATTCCTACTACTTACGATTACTATGAGATTGTCCCATTGACTACTGTACACTCTTTAACCCTTATTCTCGAATGATAAGTGGTAACTTCTATGTAAAACAACTGAGTTAAATACCCCACTCCACATCGTTTTCTGTTCTTATTTATCATATTTTCGGTTTTGTAAAATTTAGTGATCTGACTTTCTAATCCATGCTTTAATATTATTATTATTATTATTATTATTATTATTATTATTATTATTATTCACTCACTAGGAGTTTTTATACAAGCCATCATCAAAAAATTCTTTTCGAGAACAACTTGTGGTGTTTACTGGAGCCTGGCTGACAACAAGTCTCTCCAAATTTCCAATACTCACCGCCTCTTTCGACACCATTTGCAAATTAATTTGCGTTATCGCAACAACTGTTTACGATTGATTTCTTCTTTGTAGCGGCCACTCGGGCGGAAGACTTTGTGCCATCCACCTTATTCACATGACCTAGCGCCATTCGATTATCACCTCTTTCACTCGTTGGATAATCATATTCGTGGGAAATCCTTTAACAGTAAAGAAGATTTGTGGCAAACCCTTACGGGGTTCTTTGCGTCCTAACCCCAGATTTCTACCACAAGGGTTTGAACAACTAGAGACACGTTGGCAGAAGGTGTTGGATGCCGGTAGTGATTACTTTGAAGACTAAATATAAGTTACGCATACCGTGGAGCGTGTTCAGTTTTTTTTTGTTTTTTTTTTTTTTTCTAACTTGTATTATCCTTAATTCTTTTTTTTCTTTCAATCTCTCTTTTCGCCGGCAGCAAATTTAAGCGTTAAAGACGTTCCGTTTTATTTTCTTCTTCCCCTCTCTTTTTCTTCATTAATTCATCGCTTAAGTGCATTGAGAAAAAAAAAACAGGGGAGTCAATAAATAACCTCAAAACATAAAAGCCACTAAAAAAAAGCGTTTTAACCATGGATACCGGAAATGACGTACACATTACGTATTTCTAGAATAGCACTTTTACGGTCCCTTTTTCTTGATTCCATCCCTTTTCATACACGTCCACTTCGACTATTCATCACACCTTTTGTCTGTAACCAATAGTGACAGACCTCTTTTCAAAGATTCTACTTTTTCTTGGACGACAATATAAAATACATAACATAAAAATCAAAAAAAGAAAAGTTGGCAACAGAATAAACCGGTAGTCTTATTCCGCTTGAGTAAATTTAGAATCGTGAAGACGAGGGAAATGGTTTCCACTTGAGAATAAAGTGCTAAAGAAATTATGCATGTTCCAGAAGACATTAGATTAAGTAATCTATTGAATTAATATCGGGTTAAGGAGCCAATTGCCTTTTGTAAATTAAAATGGTAGAAGGTTAAAAACAGAGAAGTTCAACTTTATATTGCTTCTTTTCTGCTTCCTCGTCGACATTTTTTTAGTGTGTCAGTTCCTCTAACAATTAAAGAGATACTTTACGTTCTTAAACTTGATCTCGGTAGGTTTCCTTGTCGTTTCCTTGCGCGTTTGTTTGGTCTGAATTAGATTTATAAATTAACCCTTCCCTGGCAATCTGTTGTGCCAGGTTATGTAATTAATTTTTCCTAAAAACCATCCAAAACGGACATTGTTATTCAAAATATTAAAACAGAAGATAAATTCGTTTTAAATCACACACACACAAACAGACACACACACACACGCACACACAATGCATATACACACACACACACATATATATATATATATATATATATATATATATATATATATATATACACTTGTGCCCGATATTATTCATACCCCTCGGATCTTTGAGATTTCTATAAGAATATTGCTCAAACCAGAAGGTAGACAATATTAAAGGGATTTCAAACAATAAATCAAGCATAAGCATTTAATTTAAACTCAACAAATAAATAAATTATGCAAGTTTGAAACATTATACAAAGAAAAACAATAATGGCACTAGTTCAAAATTATTCATACCTCTCTTACTAATAGTCAATAGCATGCCCTTTATTCTTAATAACTGCCTGTAACCGTTTTGGATATTTATCAACAAGGTTTTTACAAGCATCAACACTGATTTTTTACCATTCTTCAATGCAGTAGTTCTCCAAATCCCTCAAATTTCTAGGTTTCCGCTTTTTAACCTCAGTTTTTAATATGTGCCAGAGGTTTTCGATAGGGTTCAGGTCGGGACTCTGGCTAGGCCATTCCAAAACATTAATTTGATTATCCTCAAACCATTTCTTGACTATTTTGGCAGTATGTTTTGGATCATTATCCTGTTGAAGGACCCAGTTTGGTCCTAAATGGAGCTTCTCCGCATCCTGTCTAATGTTTTTCTGAAGTATCTCCAAATATTGCTCCTTCTTCATGGTTCCATCTATCTTGACCAAACTACCTGGACCACTAGCCGAAAAGGAGCCCCTAAACATTAGGCTACCACCACCATGTTTCACCGTGGGTATGAGGTTCTTTGGGTTGTAAGCTTCTCCTTTCTTCCTCCAAACGTAAGAAGCATCCATATGGCCAAACAATTCAATTTTTGTTTCGTCAGTCCACAAAATACTTGAGAAAACGGACTCTGGAGAATTCACATGGGTCCTAGAAAACTTTAGACGTGCTGCAAGGTGTTTTCCGGTGTGCAATGGAGTCCTTCTTGGTCTTCTTCCTTTCAGACCATTTTCATGCAGAGTCCTTTGCAATGTTTGCCTTGATATTTTTATGTCAGAAGACTCCAGATTTTCTAAAATGTCCTTAGTAGTGGTGGTTGGATTTGCATTAACACTTCTTACAATATTCCTGGTGGCTCTAGCAGACAGTTTCCTTTTCCTTCCTCTACCAATCAAGTTGTTTGTTGTGTGGTGGCTCTGGAATGTTTTGATGATGCTCTGTACTGTTGCTGTAAGGACCTCAAATTTCTTGGAAATTGACTTGTAACCTAAACCATCCTTATGTGAATTCACAATTTTAGTCCTAAGATCATTACTAAGCTCTTTTTTCTTCCCCATTCTAATAATTTTTATTCTTTTATTTGTTTTTCAGTTGATATCATTTTAATTTCTGAAAAATGCAAAAAACGAAATGAAATTAATCAAAGGTTGTATAAAAGCATTCAAAATAAGAATCAAACAGGAAACAAACAGTCAGAAACTCGATTAATACTGAAAAAATAAGGGGGTATGATTATTTTTGAACATTGCAGATTTCATAAATAGCTGTATATTTCTTTTATTACAAGTATCCCGAGATTTTAAAATGACGAAAATGATCAGAAGATGTTTATTAAGAATATGTATCGATATGGACGTAAACAATAAATTCTTACAAAGTTACACCCAATAAACTCAATTTTCAAGGAGGGTATGAATAATATCGGGCACAAGTGTATATATTATTAGAGTGAATAAGACCTGAGCAGTTTATTTTAATGTATTAGTAAATGTATTAATACTTTAATACTTTTAAAAGAAAACAGTGCCCTTTGCACTGTAGATATATAAGCTCAATAGGTATAGGTATCATCGAGCTTAACAATTATGAATCGTTTCTCTTTCTCTCTCTCTCTCTCTCTCTCTCTCTATCTCTCTCTCTCTATCTCTCTCTGTGTATATATATAGTAGAAATGGGAATTAATAAAAACTGAAGAAAGTGCTCAATACTGTTGTAGAGCAAATATGCGTTTTATTTTTTATTACCGTATCTTTCTGTTAAGTTACATTATTGTTTCAGCTACCCGGCCGTTTTTTTCTTTGCCGTCTGTAGCTTCCTCAGACTTTTTCTGTAAAAGTCTGAGGAAGCTACAGACGGTCAAAGTCTGAGGAAGCTACAGACGGCCAAAAAACGGCCGGGTATTGAAACAATAATGTAACTTAACAGAAAGATACGGTAAAAAAAAATTAAAACATATATATATATATATATATATATATATATATATATATATATATATATATATATATATATATATATATATATATGAGGTGCCTTAAATAAGTTACCATAAGTTTTGCGTATGGCTACTTTTATTGATAGTACACGCATGAAACTTAATTCTTTCGAATTAATTTCCTCTGGATGTAATGCACTTGTTGTACTGTTCCAACAACTTCGGGAAGGCATATGGTGGTAGGCATGCCAATGGTTCTCGCCTATTCATTTCCTCAATTATCTCATAACAACAGTCTCTAAGATTTTCCTTGAGCGTAAGGAAAAAACAAAAGTCTAATGGAGTAAGGTCTGGACTATAGGAAGGGTGTGGAATTGCCTTGATGTCCATCTTTGTCAAATAGTCTCTAACAAGAATGGAGTTGTGGACTATAATAACTCAATTTTAAGTCTACAGACTCGAAATTTGATATACAGGGTATGGAGATTTGGGAAAATTTTGTAATCTGTTTTTGGCCACAAATCTGGCGGTTAAGGTGTCAAAGTTCAACGATTTGACTTTTGAGAACCCTACAAAACTCCTCCGGATATAAACAATTGAAATTTTAGATATAGGTTCCTTGGACATGGATCTAACTTAATAACTTGATTTGAGCCCAAAACAATAAATGTTAAGGGGTCATAATCGGGGTCAAAGTTTTAAAATATTTGACCTCAGCGGTCTCTACCAAATTACTCAGACAATTTCTGGTCTAAACATTTGAAATTTTACATAAAGGATATTTAGAGATAGGGCAAGCTTTTTAATCGGTTTGGGTCGAAAATCCGAGCTACCAATATATAAATGCATGTTTGACTGTCTGCCTAAAACTTTCGACAGAGGCTACGGATTTTCACAGGAGCAGTATCGTTTCGAAGCTCGACACTTCAGACGACAAATACCGAAAAATTGGCTCAACTGGGCACTTTTCTACAGGGAGGGGTCGCTTTTTTCACCGATATTTTCGAAAGTCATCTCCTCTTTTCGATTTTCTAGCCTTAATTTAAACCTACGTCACCTCCGGTTTGGCTGTGATTGTAACAGCAAAGACGTTATGTTTTTCCCCGTTCTTTTCCTCCTCGCGGTAGGGGTTCGAGCCTGCCTTCCTACTACCACTTTTTCTTTTTTTTTTTTTTTTGCTCAACACACACCTTCAAACACCCGCGCAACGCTAGGAACCCATGCTAGTACTCTTAGAAAGACAACAAAGATATGAGATACAGAGAGAGAGAAAGAGAAAAAGAAAAGGTTATACTATAGGAAATACTATAGAAACAGAGAGAGAGAGAAGATGGAAAGAGAGAGAGAGAGAGTAAGAATAACTGGAGATGCTAATTACGGAAAATAATGGAAAGATTGAACGGGGTTAAAAGGAGTCGAGCACATTACCAAATTAAAACAGAATAGCTTTCGTCAATCTGCGCAATGTACGGCAAAAATGCGTTCTCGAACTAAGGCGTGTCAAACAAAAGACAGGTCTATTTAAAAGCGTGACATACCAACCGACGGTGAGAGCCTCTTAAAATCTCTCTTTTTTTTATTTTATTTATTTATTTATTTATTTATTTATTTTTTGCAAAGTAGTCACCCTTTTTTCAGGCACAAACACAACTCGAAAATAAAGATAACGAATTGTCAGGTCGTCGGTGAGTCAACACCATGTTGATTGATAACGATTTTGAAAGTTTTATAGAATGTAATTATTTAAGAGGACGTCTAACAAGAATTTCTTTACATTGTACTTGAAAATGACAAACTTGTAGTCCACATTACTGTATTCCACAAACTAGTAGTCCTGGGTAAGACTCTTTTCTCATGGAATTTTTGTGAAGTTTTGGCACATATTGAGAGTAAAAGAAATTGCTAGACGAGACGAGTGTTTGCTGTAAATGTTTTTTACAAGGGAAAACATAGATTGAAGTTCAGTTAAGTACGTGTCATGAAAATAACGATGTAGCAGAGATAGACTTGCAATATCGTTTCTGTGATAAATACATAGTAGGATGAGGAAAAGGGCATGGCTCACTAGATGTTGAACCCGGTTTTGTACTTTGTCAAGGTAGGAAAGGATGCTCTGAGCGGCTCTTCCCCAGATGTGGAAACATTGCTCCATCTTAGGGGGTATTTATCTCTCATGCAAGTAGAGGATTGCATCAGAAGGAAGATACTCTCTGTTTTGTTGTTATTTTCATGGCAAGTGCTCGTTTGAGCTCCAATCTATCGTCCCCACTCGCCAAACTTTCACGAGATACACTCGTCTAGCTAAAAACATTATCAATAATTTCCCCCACTCTTCATCTGTGCCTAAACCTAAACGTAGATTCCATGAATAAAGCTTCTTTCTTAGAACTGCACACCTGTGGAACTCTCTTCCATTTGCCTGCTTTCCGGATGACTATAATATGATCATCCTCAAGTCCAACGTAAACAAGTTCTTGATAAGCCGTTCCCCTTACGTAATCCAATTTACTAAATTTCCACTAGCAATTACTACGACATTGTCCCATTGACCACTGTATACTTATTAACTCTTATCGTCGAGTGGCCTCTAGGCCTTAATAAGTGGAGAGTCCTTTGTAAATAAAAAGCAAAAAAAAACAAAAACGGTAGAATGATTCAATCCTGTTTCCAGCGATTTGGAAAAGGATTAATTTTCATTTGAATAAAGGTGAGCCATTTTTTTTTTACACACACCACTTATAAAGGTCTTGAGGCCACTCGAGGATAAGGGTTACTGAGTGTACCGTAATCAATGTGATAGCATCGTAGTAGTTGTTATTAATGGAAATTTGGTAGATTGGATTAATTAAATGGCGGTTCATCAAGAATTTATTTATGGTGGACTTGAAAACAGCCAACTTGGGAAAAAGGCAAAGGGAAGAGAGTTCCACAGGCGTGCACCTCGAAGAAAGGAACATTCTTCATGGAATCTTCGTTTTGATTTAGGCACAGTTAAAGAGCAGGGAAGTTGTTGGCAGTGGTTTCATGCTATATCAGAGACTTTTATAGGGATATGATTTTAGAATTGAGACCGCTTCTATAAGCGTAAATAGTTTGAATCTCCCTTGAGTTTTAGTCACTTGCAATATTTGCCAGGTAGTAATTTGACATTCTTTTTTCGTGAGTCTGGATGCTTACATCATTACTGGAATTATGGAAACCTTCCTTATATTCTAGTTCAAAAATGTATATCAAATATAAGTGGCAGGCTTACGAAAATGCTGTTTGAATTTTAAGATTGAAGCTTCAACTACCAAAAGCCTTCATTTAGCATTACTATATATATATATATATGTGTGTGTGTGTGTGTGTGTGTGTGTGTGTGTGTGTGTGTGTGTGGTAAAACTGGTAATTAATAAAAACATGAAGAGAGTGCTCAATACTATTGCAGAGCAAATATGCGTTTTATTTTTATTACCATTTTATCTGTTTGGTTACATAAGTTTCGAATGTTGCACCGTGTTTACGATCTAACAGCCTCGTCAGACCTTATGTATATACATATACACACACACACACACACACACATATATATATATATATATATATATATATATATATATATATACTAGCAGAAGTACTCGTCGTTGACTGGGTTAAAAAACAGCCTACAGAAAATGGACTGTGATTAATGAAAGTATGATAGGTTATAAAAAGGAGGGGGTTGTAAAGAGATAGGTTTTGATATTCAAAAATTTTACCCTAAGCAAAATATGATGAAAGTAAAGATAATTTTATCGAAAATATATTTTTTATATCAACTTTGTTTCCATTCGTAGCCAAGAATGACCAACAAAATGATGTTTCCTTACAAAGAGAAAATGTTATGTATATAGTAATATAAATATACAAGAAATAAATGTTACCATAGTCAATAAAAGTTCATTGGTTTGTATTTTTAAGTAGTTTGCAAAAAAAAAAAAAATGTAATTCACAAACCGGTTTAAAAAAAAATCAAAATGGCAGCGACTTTGAAATGGACAAACTTCAAACTGAAACATAATTATCAAAGTATACTTACGCAAATAGATACGAAAAGTCTTTGTTAAAGTTTGTGCCATATTTCCATGGGGTACAGGCGCGAACGCAGACCCCACAATTTTATTATACCATCCCTATTTAAGTTAAAACATACTTATCAACGTATTCTTATGTACATCTATATTAAAAACCCGTGTAAACGTTTTTTTTTTTTCATTTTTTATTTCCCTACTTTGGGAACCAGGCGCGAACACAGACCCCACAATTTTAATGAACCACCGTTTTGCCAGATCAAACATACTCATTTCTGATCCTCGATACTATCTATCATTATATGTAATCAGTTTTTTAGAATAGTCAACTATATAGGAGCCTATTCGTGATCACACACACACACACACACACACACACACACACACACACGCACAGACGTTCAGCTGTATATTATAATATATATATATATATATCATTACTATAATAATTTTTAAATACCAATATATATGTATATATATATATATATTTATTTATATGTGCGTGCGTGTGTGTGTGTATGTATTTATATAATGAAATCAAAAAAGATTTACCTGATATACGCAATGGTAAATTTCAATCTAATATAAATACCAGTATTTATATATAGATAATTTAATCCTAACCGAATAAAAAAACTTTAACATTATAAAAAAACTATTAAAAATACTAATATTGTCCCTAGCGCTCCTACTATTATAGGTATTATCTTGATTTTCTATATCATCCATATCCCTTTCAGCTCTATTATTATTATTATTATTATTATTATTATTATTATTATTGATTCTTAAGCATTTTTGGTAGCGCGCTAGTTTTAAATAGTTTTTTTCGGGTTAAATTACACTTTCACGATATTTTTTATATTCCATTGTAAGACGGAAGCAAAAAGAAAACACCCTCCCTTCCACATGTTAAGAATGGCTTTCAAAATAATAACGTTATTATTTCAGCACGATGCCAAAAATTTTAAAGTACCTTATTATTATTATTATTATTATTATTATTTATATATTGATACAGCAGTGTGTGTGTTCTTTTGTGTGTCACACTTACATACGGGTCGTTTAATAGGTATGTTCTTTTTCTTGTCATAAATAATTTTACCAAGAATTCTTCATAAGTTTTTGTTTTGCTTTCGACTATAGCTGATGGCACTTTACTCATCTATTTTTTTTATAAATAATTTTATCAAGAATTTTTCATAAGTTTTGGTTTCGGTTTCGATTATGGCTGACGGAACTCAATTTATATATATATATATATATCACGCAAATATCCTAAATAGAAATTGTAACTGCAGAATACCTGAAAATTGTCCGTTGGATGGGAAATGTCTAACCTCAGAAATAGTGTATAAATGCGAGATAAAAACCGACAACACTAAGAAGACATATCTGGAAGCCACGGGAACAGAGTTTAAGGACAGATATAGAAACCACGTAGTATCATTTAAAAAGAAACCTGGGACAGTAACTAATAGGGATGGTGTGAACGACAGTAAGGGGGTGGGCACAAAAATAAGCATTAAAAATAAAAACAAAAAGAGAAACACAACTGCATCAGGTGATTGGATTAGGGAACTTAGCAGAAATAAAGAACATTTTGAATTAAAATGGTCAGTAATGGACAGAGGGAGGAAGTACGGTCCTGGAAATCAAAAAGATGCAATCTATGTTTATTGGAAACCTTCTACGTTGTGAATTCCAAAGAGGAAACTTTGAATAAAAGACTTGATGCCATACAGGGACGTCTTCACAGAAATAGATTTCTGCTATCACGCCTTAAATGTAACTGAGGCATATTTTTTTTTTTTTTACAATAATAAGGATCATCGGATGCTAGGATTAAATTTTAATGTAGAGTTAAATAGCTAGAATTGTTAATGAATGTTCCAAATCCCACATGCGAATAAAACTTCCATTCTTCTTAACCGGATGGGATATATAAATAAGGTATACAGCTCCTCTAAGAATGTTTTTTTCTCCATAACGGTGAGTATCCTTGTATTCAATCATAGCAGTATGGACGGTGAAATAAGGGTTACCCTCTTCAAATCAATAAAAAAACTTAGCAATTAAACCAGTTATTATTAAAAATTAAATTAGCAATTTGGGGGTTGCAAAATTTATGTAAATACAATTTCATCAGATTTTGTCATCCTACACCCCAAGTTGGTAGAATCCATACTGACTTACTTATTTACCTAGAGCAATCCCTGTTCTAAATGTTTTTACCCATAAATGCAGGAGTAGACATCTTCCTACAAGAGTGAAACACACTGTAACTATGGGTGGTTTTACTGTCATAATAATAACTAGATGATATATATTTTATTTATTTAGACACCCAAAATACAACGCATGAATTAAGTGATTAGTAACAGAGGCGGGTTAAACCCATGGGCTAAGACTATTCTTTGAGATCAAAACAAAATTTATATATTTAATTGGTTAAGTAATTCATCGTGGCATGTTCTGGGCCTGTCTGATTAAGTTAAATCAATTATTAAATTAATTATTAAATCATAGACGCCTTCTAGAAATCAATGAACCAAAAACACCAAACGGCCTGAATTACCTCCCTTTGACCATTATAGGATACAAATCGACCCAATTTCAAACAAAATTAACTAACAATACTTAACAATATAATTGGATTATCTCCCTTCATTTTATCCCACTTAACGATATAAAAACAGTTTTCAAGAAGAATAACAATGAATCTTAAAACGTTAAATAATAATAAATAGATTAGAATATTTCACCCGTAATATTATACAAGGATTTATATATATATATATATATATATATATATATATATATATATATATATATATATATATATATCTTTAATACACCCATTTTATTTACTCTCGTATTCAATTAAACTTTGAAACTAAAAGGGTCTTAAATCCGAGCACAAATATAACGATAATCTATAAACATTACCTGCCACTAATACGAAACTAAAACTAACCGTAACATTTTTGCAAGCCGTAACGGCCATAATATCGAAACAAAAATTTTAAAAATTAAGTATTTGTAACAAAGAAATAACATGATCTAATTTAGGAACTCAACGAATGATTGAAAAAAAATTTTAATAGCTTAGAGCTCTCTGTAGCAACTTGTCATGACTCTGCTCTTAAATAAGGATACGAAAATTAGGTGATATATTAATACTTAAATGGGATTTTCCGTAACCACAACAAAGGTAGATGTTTCTCGCATGTCTTTCTAGCTAGGGATTTCCCCTTCCTTGTCTTCAAAACATGCTCCATTGCCAAAAGTGTGCTTATTCATAAAGTCTGAAAAAATGCTGGTTTTGAAAATTTTCAAACGACATAATGCTTGAAATTGTCGAACTGGACATGGAAACAATTGTAATGTAAATTGAAATGCACTTTTGTTGCCACCAACACCTTGTTTTGATGTCTTGTTTTTGCTTACACAGTATATTAATGTTCACTTATAAAATTTGATAATTTTGTAGCCTACACTTTAAGTCAACCATTTTTTGCTTAAAACTCATTGGTATATGAAAATTTACTGAATTTCACGAACTCAGTATAATTGCATATAAGTATATATATATATATATATATATATATATATATATATATATATATATATTCATAAATTTTTATTTGCGTTTCGATTCAAGCTAATGCGCCCAAGTCATATGAATATATTTTTTATTTTTTAAATTGCAACTTTATAGCATATAAAAATCTATATAATATTAACTCCATAATAATACATACGAAATCTGTAAGAATTAAAATATCATATTTAAGCGTACTTTACGACCGGGCTTTACCGGGCGTTCGTGCTAGCTTAGATAAATACTTTTGCAGTTTACACTGAACATCTGCAGAATGCCAACATCCAGATGCTACGTATGAATGAGTCCCCTATGGAATTTCCACAGGTCCCGCTAGTTATTATTATTATTGTGTTTACTGTCAATAGATGCGCAGTATGTAATTCCTGAGATTGAGCATATATGCTTTTTCCAACTTTGTTAAAAGTATAGTTAAATATATATATATATATATATATATATATATATATATATATATATATATATATATATATATATGGTTTTACAGTGGCTTTGATCTGCACGTCCTTAAACGCCGATAAAGTCACAAAATAAAAAAGAATATTATTTCACTCCCGCCAAAAGAAAATTTTGACTATGCCAAAAGAAAAGGCTGTAGTATAATTACTTTCATATTTGCTGACATAGATTTTATGTATTCTATATATCGTCTCATTCGTGTAGCTAGGATTGTTGTTTTCTTCTTTTTTTATATATATTAAATAACCAGTGTTTACGATATATTTATTTTAGGTCATGTCACACTGATAAGCGATACAAAAAATACCATCTAGACAGATTTTTTTTTTTAATGGAATCGTTTTTCGTGACAAAAAAAAAAAAAAAAAATTCGTCATCTATGGCATTTTTTTTACTTCATAAAATGAATTGGCTTTACGTTTGGTAACATAATTATTTTATAATAGTGAATGATTGTTTGATTGTTTTCTGCTCTGAAAATCAGTAATCCAAACATTTTTTTTTTAAATATACACGCATACTGATGACTTGAAAATGTACATAAAATTTGTTATTTTGTGATGTTAACTCCAAAAAAGATCAGAACAGTGGTCCGAAGAACACAGTAGATAAAGGACTTGATAAAATGCAGGAATATTCATCTGGAGGTTCACGGTTCCAGGTTCAATCCTTTGTGCGGGTGACACTCAAAATACAATTGCGAATTACTTAGGACTTCTACCCCCAGTCATTACTGACGGAAGAAAAGCATAACATAACCTTGTTCTATCAAGGCATAGCAGATCCTCCTGAAATAGTCATCCCGTCAGACTCAATATGACATTATAACGTTGACACGCCGTTAGATCACAGAAGTTAAGCAACGTTGAGCTGATGAATATCCATGTGGGAATACCAGGAGCTGTATGTAGGAGTACATCGACACCTACCCACAAGAACAAAAAATTTGAGTCGTCATCTTCCTGACCGGGATATACATGTGGACCATTTATGAATTAAATATTACCTTGACACTTCCTCCTGTGGAAGAAGCTGTTTCAATCCGCCTTGAGTGAATGACGCTGGTACCTTCATTTTCGCTGGTACTTCTGATTTTCGAGAATTTATCTCCGACTGGTATGTATTTGCAAAATGTTTGTTAACGCAAAGTGCTTTGCAAAATAATCATGAAGAATCTGGTCGGAATGAAACAAAAATGAGATAAAACACAATCACTATTTCCACCGGACACGGAGAATACAAGAATCATGAGGACGTTCATTGTTATTCCAATTCTTTAGAAAGTCAGCGGCCTCCATCAAGGAGAAAGTGACGGGGCATCAAGAATAAATTGCTGTTGCGAAAACGCAAAGTGATTTGCAACGGTTATTAAAAGAAACAAGGTTAGATGCTACTCAGGATCGTAGGTAAAAAACAAAAGATTTTGTTCTTTCTTTTTTTCCTCCATTTTACCTCAGAGTAAAGGCTTAGAAATCAAGGCCCCTCTTCTTGACGTTAACCCTTTAATTGTTTATTAGATACGAATGTTCAAGTCAAGTTTTAAATGTTCAGTTCCTTAGATAGCGAAACACATTAAATCTCTTCTCTCAAATTGCCAGTTAAGTATGATGTATATATATTTTTTTTTTTTGGTGGCCTGGTCTAACCAGATTCCGGGGAATGCATTTATATGGTTAAAAAACGGATAACACGCGATTTACCATAATGAAACCAGCAACGTCTTAGTTTCACAAATATCATGTTTCTAAAAACTTAGGATTAAATGATGGATTTAATTAAAAACCAAATCATAATAAGTTGGAACTTATACCCCTTGGCTTCCCTGGTAATTAAATTATCTTTACAATTTGTGTAAACTTACTTCCAACTAGATATTAAAAAAAAAACGAAAGCTTAGAGTGCAGACTTATCTCCTTTTTTTCCTACCAAAAAATGGCGACCTTTCTACCAAAAAATGGCGACCTTTCTACCAAAAAAATAGCGAATTTTCTACCAAAAAAATGACGAAAGTCACAGGTTACATCAACCAACAAGTTGTGCAAGATCAGAACAATTGTCTGATAATCTAAATAATCTAAACAATACAAGGATTCATCATCCATCGTATTTGTCAGTCTAGAGCTCCGTAGGAACAATTTTCTTTTGGGCTTTCAATATTATGTTATTTCGAATATTTCGTATGGGGTTTATATATAGAGTGAAATATTCTCCGTCGGGTTGTCCTGGCAGACACTTCTACACATACACTGAAAACATTCTAGGATGGTGTCTGGTAAGTAATTCGAACTCTAATGCAGAACAATACACGCACACACACACACACACACACACACACACACACACACATATATATATACATATATATATATATATATATATATATATATATATATATAAACTTATATGTCTTTAGATATTTCTATATGTATATATATATATGTAGATATATATATACAGGGTCATCAGTATTTATCGTTACAACTTAAAGTGGTTATATTTAGGAAATTAAACAGAATTTAGAATTTTTACAAATGTATAGTAGAAAAAGCAATAGAAAGTTAATACACAAAATATTATTCGATATTTCCACCATCTGTGTCAATAACTAGTTGAAGACGTTTAGGAAAAGCCTTACATGTGTCACGAATTACTTTCTGGGAGACTTTTGCCCACTCCTTCTGCAGTTTGACTTTCAGAGCTCCCAAACTTTGATGATGAGTGGCCGAGACCTTGCTGTCAAGGTATGACCAGATCGCAAAATCAAGGGGATTCAGATCGGGGGAAGATGAGGACCATTCCTCTTTCGGAATGAAGTGTTGGACATTCTCGGAAAGCCACTCCTGAGTCTTTTGGACCCCATGTGACAGTGCGGAGTCGTGCTGAAAAGACCAGGAACGTTTTTGAAGTGCTTTTGTGCCCATGGCAACAATACGCCAACGAGTATGCCATCTTGATAGTTTTGCTGGTTCAATTCACCACCTGATCAACAAAAATAGATGGGACTTTTAACAGAATCTGTCACGGCTGTCCAGACCATCACTAAGGCGGCACATTGTTTCCTTGTCACCATTCGGGATCCTTCGTCGCCATCCCTCCACCAAACTCGATCGTTTTGTGTGTTAAAGTAGTGTTCAACATCAATTTGTTTCTCATCACTGAAAACGGGATTTGGTAGCGTGCCATCCTGAATGCGGGAAAGAAGAATCTGGGATCTTTGGAGTCGTTTATCAACAACTTGAGCAGAAAGTTGTTGTTTCTTGACATGCTTGAATGGAGACATCTTCAGATCCTTTTGGAGTACAGTTGACATGGTCCCATACGACACTCTCGACTCTTTAGCCAGATTCTGGATGGATCTCTTAGGATTCCTCCTGATCTTTTCCCTGATGGATTTAACAAGTTTAGGGGTTCTAGCTGTTCGAGGGCGACCTTGCCCTGGCCTATTCTGAATGTCCCAAGTCTCCTCAAAACGTGTTAAAGTCCTCCACACCAGCATTCTGTTCACTTTCAGGCTCTTACAGATATCCTTCATGGAGTTTCCTGCTTTAAACAGCTCAACAATTGCAGTCCGCCTGTCTAAAATACTACTCATGGTTATATTCTGGTATCTGAATGTAAAAAAGATTCATGAATAAGTATACAAAATAGAGGAATACTGAGAAAATTATAAAAATTATAGTTTGAAGTAAACTGTAACGCTAAATATTGATGACCCAATACATATATATATATATATATATATATATATATATATATATATATATTTAGACGACATGAATCACGTTGACAAACTTATTCACGTTAGATCACCGAAGTTAAGCATCTTTGAGCCTTGTCAGTATAAAAACGGGCGACCATTTGAAGATCCCAGGTGCTGTGTGTGCTCTCTGCTTATCTCGGCATTGTTTCTAGTCTACTAGCATTTTTCCTTGCCACTGTGCTCAAGCAGTGTCGATTCAGGAGAGGCGCGGTTTGGGCTTGTGCAATCCTTGCCTCACAATTACATGCGCAGCTAACCTTACATCCATTGTCTCTTGAGACTGAGCAGATGTATCTAAATGTATAAGAAATGAAGTCGACCATTGTGGAAGGCAATACAAAGCCCTTTATTAGCTAATGCACTCCTTTTTCAGTATTACTCTCCTTATTCTTTATCTTCAACTTATAATGTTGTGTTTAAGCAAGCAACTATAACGTACCATTTTTTTAGTCATTGGTATGATTCGGCCAGGTATTGAACTCCGGCATCGCAGCCAATGAGCGGACATCCTACCCGGTATGCCAAATTGACTTGTTATTGCATAGAACTATGCAAACACACACCTAACATGATATAAATAGATATATCACATATATAAACGCATATAACCATGCAATTATATGTCTAGTGTGCGTGCGTTCATGTGTGTGTGTGTGTGTGTGTGTGTGTGTGTGTGTGTGTGTGTGTGTGTGTGTGTGTGTGTGTGTGTTTAAAAAGAATTATTACATTGATTCACACGTTTTATTTATTTTATCTTAATTAGATCAAATAAGTGTTTCGTCACGAGCATACAAATCTGGCAGCCTATTACTTAGTGGCCTGAACACACACACACACACACACACACACACACATTATATATTTTGTGTGCGTATGTTTGCATATGTATACATATATACACACATATAGACATATATATATATATATATATATACATATATGTATACATATATAGATATATATGAATATATTCACACAGATACACGTGTATATATATATATATATATATACATAGACATAAACATGTAAATTAAACAGCCCTCGGATATAAATTTAAATCATAACAGAATCAAGTGTTAGCTCCAGGCAGGAGCCCCTTGATCTCTTAATGTTTACTGAAGTAAAATATAAAAAAAATGGATGTAGAACATATATATATATATATATATATATATATATATATGTATATATATATATATAGTGTGTGTTTGTATATATATATATATATATATATATATATATATATATATATATATATATATATATATTCTCCAAAACTTCTAGCCTTGAGGGAGGAGAGACTAAAACTTGCAGTTATGGTTTACAATGATCTGAAATAAGTAAAGGGAAGACTTGATTCCAAATATTTATCATATGTTATATCTCCCCTATTTGGGGAATAGGGTACGATTATGAATATCTCCAGTATCATATAATCCTTATACACTGTGAAATTTACTTTATGCATAGAAAACAAAGAGGGGAGATATAACACACGAGAAATATTTGGAATCAAGTCTTCCCTTGCTGTCATTTAAGATCATTTGAACCCACGGCAGAATGTTTTAGTCTCCCCTTGATCAAGGCCAGATGTTTTGGGAAAATACTAAATATTTTGTAATTCATAAGCAAAATTGGAAAACAAATGACTATGATTGAGACATTTTATAGCTATAAAAAGTGCCAAAAATAGGCTCTGGATGATGGATGCATTCCTGAAAGTGCGAGCGTAAGGGCAAATGTCACATAGCCCATTGCACAAGTCAAGTCATTACCTTTCCGACGAGCTTTCATTTGTTAAATTCTGATCAGTAGTTGCTGAGATTTGAAACTTATAAAATTGCCAAAAGGTGGTATCTGCTGTCTGCCAGTCTATCTGTCTGTCTGCCTCTCTATTTCTCTCTTTTTCAATATATATATATATGTATATATATATATATATATATATATATATACATATATAATCATTCAAACACTGTAGTACTTAAATATATGGTTTAGTAGCAGTTTTAGTCATTTAAAACTGCTTTAAAGCTCAGCGCTCACTCATTTTTCGATCATATTTCAAACAAGTATTACAGTTATAGATCATCTTCTCAGCTGTTTTGTGAAACAAAATTCAATTTTCGCCCAGTAAAACAAAAGTTATGATGGATTTAATTGTGTCCAAAATCGTAAATATGCGTAAGGAGGTAAGCGATGTTTTTTTCATGACTGGTTTCCATAGCAACCTTATCGCTTCAGTGACAACTGTTGCTCCAGTTCACCGCTCTCGCGAAAAGAGAAGCACCAAGTGAAACAGAGAAAATTAAAAAATGAAAGGGAGATAACTGGGGGGATTTTATTGAAAGCAGAAGAGTGCCGTATATTGTTATTACATATGTGTATGTTATGTTTATGGGGACAAAAAATAAGGCTGAAATTAAACAAAGAACAAGTGAAATGATTGGAAGCCTGGAAAAATCATGGATTACAATAGAAAATGCGAGCATGAAAAGTAATATGGTTAGGTTTAAACATGGAAAAGTAAAGGACTAGCGTGGAAAAGTAAAGGACTAGTTTAAACTGGAAAAGAAAAGGGCAAGATATTCTAGTAAAAAATATAATAGATTTATAACTTAAAATATTGCAGCATTAAGAATTTCTTTTTAACTTCTATTTATAACATTATATAATCAGTTCTTAATGCTGCAATATTTTAAGGTATAAAATTTATTATATTGTTTACTATAATATCTTATTCTTTTCTTTTCCAGTTTTAAATACTAGTCCTTTATTTTTCCATGTTAAATCTTAACCATATTACTGTTCATGCTCGTATTTTTCTATTGTAATATATATATATATATAGTATAGAGTATCAAAAATGTAATTGTCTGGTTTAGATGCTTGAAAATACCATAAGGTTGAAATAAATTATTGCATCGACAATTATGTAATTTCCGTGTTATAATTTTATATATATATATATATATATATATATATATATATATATATATATATATATATATACTGGTAGCCAAATTCAATACTGAAATGCTCATATCTTTGGTTCTATGGGACGAAACACATGGACATTTGCAGGGTTTTTTTAAGATTATAATACTATTCTATGATTAAAATTTTATGACAATTGGTCAAAAAGAACCCATATTTTAAAACCAATAAAATTTGCTTACATTTGTACATATAATGTCCTCCAGACCAACTTCAGTTTCTCTGCGTCGGTTGTCTCCCTTATGGCCTTGCCAGGCAACTAATATAGATGCATATACATTATACATACATATACATTGCTAAATATATATGTACATATATTCGCACATATATATACACACATACACACACACACACACATATATATATATATATATATATATAAATTTCATTCATATTGTTTACATTATAAGGCACTAATTTAAACAATATGAATGTGAATTAAGTGTATATTCCTTGGATTTGGAAATGTTTAATAAAGTAACATATGCTCAGAAAGTGTAAATCAATTTTCATCGAGCTTTATAAACCGCTGCAATTTTAAGAGAGCCTTGAATATATACATTATAAACGTACATATATTTTAAGGAAAACGCATACAATATATATATATATATATGTGTGTGTGTGGGGGGGTATTCGTATATATACATATATATGCATATATACATATATATGCATATATATATAAATATATAGATATGCATATATATATATATATACACATATATTTTAAGGAAAACGCATACAATATATATGTGTGTGTGCGTGTGTGTGTGCGTGTGGTATTCGTATATATACATATATATGCATATATACATATATATGCATATATATATACCTCTGTTACAGATGGACTTTGTCGCAGTGGCAGTCACTCAATACGCTGCGCAAATAGGAGCAAATAAGTAGGGGTTTTTTTTAAGTAGACGTTGTAATTTTTCCTTTTTTTTAGCTTGTTTACTTTTTTCCTATTTTATTATTGTTTTGTTCATCTGTTTTAGTCCCAAACTGAGTGTCAGCACGCTCCAACCACTGTGAAGCAGCGAAGGACTCAAACCGTATTGCGTTATCGCACAATTAGTCATTTAAAACGTCGACTGAGTGAAACGAAATGAACAACGAAAAAAAAAAAACGGGGGAAGGGACGGATCTACAAGCGTAAGGTGTGAGGGCGGTGTATTGAGACCGTGCCCACGAACGGAGATCGTTATCGGGCACTGGATGGAATGCAGTAACAAGAGATGCTGGTTGAACGAGGGAATAAACGGTAAAGGAATTGGATGCCGCCTAAAATGTAAAATGTTATAGAAAAGGTTGGCTCAGAAAATTGTGTTACCAGAGTAGAAGAAAAAAGTGGTACTGTACTAGTAGTAGTAGTAATAGTAGTAGTAGTAACGTCCGTAGGGAAACACGAGTTAGAACAGATACATCGAGGGTATTGCCGTGGCTACTGCGAGGAAGCTGGGCTCTCTTTACCGTGCTAGAAAGTTATTACGCCTGAAAGTATCTTCTACTTCTACAAGGCCACCATTTTTCCATGTATGTAGTATTGTGTCATATTTGGGCTGCTGCATGTGCTGCTCGTCCCTCACTCCTGGACAGGGTTCGTAAGAGAGTCGCCAACCTAATAGATCTCGAACTGTCATCTAAGCGTCAACCTCTGTCCCATCGACGAAATTTTGCATTCCTCTGCCTGTTTTACAAAATTTTAATTATAGATGCCCAGACATTCCGTTGAAACCCCTCGATGTAAATACCCCGACAAACCCGACAAGCAGCAAAGTCCCACCCCATACACAGTAGATTTCCAGAAAGCGTTCTACTCTAATAGTTTCTTCTCCAGAACTGATAGACTTGGGAATTCCCTTCCGGGTTCCTGCTTCCCAAACTGTACTGAAATGCAGAAGTGCAAGTGCAATGTGAACAGACATCTGGCTGCTCAACTCCCTACATAGTATCCTTGCAACTTATGTCCCAGATAGTAGCCCTACATCGAAGTACTCTGCCTTGTTTGGGGTGAAAATACGATAAAAAAGAAGCAACAATAGTTTTCCGCAATCCCATACGTTCCTCAGCGTAGTAAAGTGGTAATGTCAGAGCTTCCGACTTCTATTAAAACTCCAGCAGGAATCGGTATAAGAATCCTTTGCCTTCTGGTCCCCATTTTCTTTACATTTCAATAACACGTGTTTCGAGCACATATGATGCTATACAGATATATGAAAAACTACATTAAAAAAATCGATATATTGTTACATTACAGGGGGCTGAAAATTCTCTGTCTTTTGTCTGATTATTTTTCATATTACGTGTGTCTGTTTTTATCTATACGTGTCTATGTGCGAAGGCGGGTCAATTCTAGCGTCTGTATATATTTATATATGCGATGATAAAATCACTATACCTTTTTTCTGTTATCTTGGTCTTCTCTTAAGGATGCGATTCTTCCTGTCACTGGTCGGTGCTGCAAGGAATATCTCAGACGAAATCATAACGCCGATTTTCTGCCATAGATTACTCTATTCGTCTCCGAGTAAAGTTGAGGGGATAGCCATGGCGTTGTTGACTCACTTCTTTTTTTATGCGTTTACTTCGATGCATTTTCGCGTCGAATTCGACACGTCCATTTCGCTCAAAAATTAGAAGCCAAACTCATTTGCATGCGAACGAAAATATATCTTTCTATCTTTTTCTTTCATGCTCTCTCTCTCTCTCTCTCGCTCTCTCTCTCTCTCTCTCTCTTTCTACGTTTTCTTTCACAAAAACTGAATGACATGCCAGGTGTCAACGTCGACCTCAACTATAGAATTTGACATACGTAAATAACCTTAATTCCTTGAACTCTTTTTGCATTAACCAACGTACATAGCAACTCACAATTTTCAACATGATGGCGTAACCTGGGCCAGATTATATATCAATATGATTTGTTTCATCTTTTCGATTATTTATAAACGTTTATACTATATCACATAGAGCTGTGGTGAGTTATTAGGAAACTTAGGATAAACACGGCTACAAAGAGTATGAGGGCAGAGTCCAGTTAAAGCCTGTAAAAGTCGAAATTAGCTCTTTGAGTCGCAAATACGGAAGTAATATGCAAAAGCGAAACGGCTGGTTTTTCTATTATTAAATATGACGTCCACTTTATCGTGGGTAAGTAAAACCGCCATCTACCATTACTGATTACGTGGAATACTTTACTCTTACTCTTACTAATACCCTTAAGCATTTGATGGTGTTTATACATTTAAAAGGTAACATATTTGATCATATAGTGATTAGAATATCCGAATGTAGCTAAAATGCTATGAAGGCATGATGAAGAGCTGCGATCTCATCCTTCCTCTCCCCCTCATCTCCCTCATATGATTGTATATGAATATACACATATATACATAAGTATATATATATATAAATATATATATATATACAAATATATATATATATAAAAGAATGTTTATTTTATTTAATGAAATATGCCTATATATATATATATATATATATATATATATATATATATATATATATATATATATATATAGGCATATTTCATTAAATAAAATAAACATTCTTTTTTTTTTTATTTATTAATTCTATTTTTTATCCTTTCCAGCTTCCGAATAACAGTTTTCACTTCTGGCAAGGACTGACTTAATCGCCTAATTTATCGTAAGTCCGGAAGTTACTGCCAGAAGACTATTATTCGGAAGTTGTAAAGGATTAAACATAGACTAAAAAATAGATTTTAAAAATTCTTTTTTACTTAATAAAATATGCCTAAGAAAAAATTCTGCTTAACTATACATATATATATATATATATATATATATATATATGTAAATATTCATACATATATATATATATATATATATATATATATATATATATATATTGATTGTTTCGACAAATACAAGGTTTCGTATCAAAGAAAATTTGTGTTTATTTCAGATATTACAGCTGTTTTTTTCCATCGCCAATATAAAAAGGAATATATGTAAGATGAATCTCCGAATCTTACAGACCCATGAATTTCCAGATTTTACCGAAAAATAAAACGGATAACATCGGATATTTATAGAGAAGAAAGTTTATGTTTTCTTGAAAAAAAAACGACACTGATATAACTCCTATCTAACATTTTTCAAACATTAGAGTTCGTACACACCAGTCACACACACAGATGTATGCATATATATATGCATATATGTGTGTGTTAGTGTGTGTGTATGTGCGAGAGTTTCTGTGTGTGTAGACATAAGTGTTGACACCTAAATATATTTGATATATATATATATATATATATGTGTGTTTAGCACACACATATTTACCAAATATGTTCTCGTTTGTGTTGTGTGTGTGTATGTTTTCTTTTACTTAAAACCCTCGAGAACTATAGCTGGTATTATACTTAAATGTTATCTCCAATCACGAACAAATTTAAACTTTTCTTTTTTTCTCAAAATGTTTTCTGTGAAAACATCATTAAAAATAAATATTCGTGAAGACTTCCTCCCGAAAAAAATAATATTGTTTTAAAAAAGGGCAACTTGTTTTTGTTGGAGTTTGAAGTGTTAATTTAAGAGGCGACTCCCTGTAATATTTGGAAACTTGAGCTGCACGCTTTCTTGAATGGCGTTGGCTTTTCGAGAGAATCAGGACGCGTGAACTATTTGTAGCCTGCTTATACTGCAAATGTGTTAGACACTTAGTAATAATAGCTGCGTCAGTAGATAAGTATTTTTTATTGTTGTGTTCATTTTTTTTATTGTTCGAATGTTAATTTGTTCTTATCTAAAATCATAATCAGTCGTGCGGGAAATAAAGCAGCTGTTAGTGCGGCCATTTCCTTCTATCGGAATTGAGGCTATTTAGAGTTTTAGTAACATCAAATTTGCGGCCATTTAGATTTTTCCCACCATCGAAATTGCGTAATTCTGATTTTTCTTATCGAAATAGTAGCCATTTTGATTTTTCTTACCATCAAAATAGAATCTATTTTGATTTTTTATCATTAAAATTACGTTAGTAGTCATTTTGAATTTACTTGCAATCACAATTGCATCAAATTCTATTTTTCTAACCATCATTTTTATTTTTTCTTTCCATGGAAACAGCTGCCATTTTGTTTTTTCTTACTATCGAATTACAAGTATTTTGATTTGCCTTTCGATGGAGAAAGTAGCCATTTTGAATTTTGTTATCATCGAAGTCATTTTGATTCGTCTTATTACTGAAATTGCATTCACTTTGATCGTTATTACACACAAAATTGCTCTTATTTTTATTTTTCTGACAATAGTGAGTTTTGTTTCAGCGCCATTGTTTTTTCTTACCATCTAAATTGCGCCGATATTTTATTTAACTTACGGTCGAAATAGTAGCCATTTTGATTTTGATTTCCATTGAAATAGTAATCATTTTAAAAAATTGGAAACTTGTTGTGACATCTTAGAAGACATTTCATAAGTAAAGGAAAAATTATATGAAAACTAAAAAATGCCAAGAAAAATGTCATTAGATGATAAAATTATTTTTTTTTTGTTAACTGTCTGAGACTTTTTGTGTTAAGACACCCTTATCAAAGAAGATTGTTACTCTTCATTTTAGATGTTAAAGTCTTTAGGGTTAAATCCTCGTGGAGTGAAGAAAAAACGTCTGTTTTTTATTGACGAGTGTAGTCAGTCCGAGTTGATGGGTTGGCGTGAATTTTAAAAATAGGAAAGTTGTTGTCACACCTTAATAAACATTTCTTAAGTAAAATAAAATTATTTGAAAACCAGAAAATAAAAAAAAACACTAAAAGGAATAGCCTTCTTTTATCAGTTATAGATTTTTAAGTTTTCTTTGATAAGACAGTAAGAAAAATGATTTTATCATTTAATAAAATGTTCCTTCGCATTTTCTGGTTTTCAAATAATTTTTATTTAGTAGTCATTTTAATTTCCCACGACAAAAATAGCGGCCATTTTGGTTTTTCTTATTACGTAAATACTTTTTCTTTTTTACGATCGAAATAGAAAACATTTTGATTCTTCTTACCATCGAAAGAGAAGCCATTTCTTACAAATGAAATGACACCCACTTTTATTCCCTTTGTTGTCGAACTTGTAGCCATTTTGTTTGTTTTTACCAGCAAAAGCCCACCCATTTTGTATTGCTTACTATCGAAATAGTAGCTATTTTGAATTTTCATACCATCTAAACAGTAGTAATTTTGATATTTTTTATAATCGAAAGTGTGAATATTTTCATATGTTTACTATTGAAATAGTAGCTTTTTTTTAAAGTTTTCTTACCATCGAAAACACAACAATTTTGATTTTTCTTACCATCGAAATTGAAACAATTTTGTTTTTTTTTCTTTCCCATCAAAATTTAGACTATTTTGATTAATCTTCCTTGCTTAATTATAATTATTGTTCCATAGGAATAGCAGCAGCTTTTATTTTTATTACCATTAAAATTTCGAGTATTATTATTATTATTATTATTATTATTATTATTATTTTTTTTTTTTTTTATTGTTGATATTGTTATTGTTGATATTGTTATTGTTGTTGTAATTATTATTAATATTATTATTATTAATAATAATAATAATAATAATTATTATTGTTATTGTTGATATTGTTATTGTTGATATTGTTGTTGTTATTATTATTATTACTACTACTACTACTATTATTATTATTATTACTACTACTACTACTACGCTGCGAATTGTCTATGTTGAATGTCTTAAAATCTGAATTATAGCTGTTTCTATTTTGGCAGCATCCAAATTGCAGCCATTTTGGTATTTCTTACCATCGAAAAGACTGCCATTTTGATTATTATTACCATTAGAATTCTATTTGTTTCGCTTATACCGCCATCGAATTTTCATTAAATTTGCGAATATTGTAGTTTTTTCTACCCTAGAAATTTCGTTAATTTTCATAACATATAAATTTCGAACATTTTTATCAAATATGAAGACTGTTTATTTCTACTATTAATTATGAGAAGAATATCAATTTAATTTTCTTAATAATTTTACATATGAACATTTCTCATGAAATTGTAAAATTTTTAAAAACTTGCATTTTACATGAGAAATCACGATTTTTTTGTCAAATTTCATTCGTTATATCATTTCATATAATTGCCGAGCAATTGTATCAAAAAATTCACGATGATCGGTAAAATAGCTTAGAATGTAATGGACCTACATACGACTGTTACAATGAAAATAAGTTACTTTACTACAATTTATTTGAAAACTAAATGACTCAAACGCAGATAACTAGCACTTTAAGGTATTTTCATATATTCACCATAAATATAAACAAATCCAGATGATTCAAAAAGAGAATACATGTTACACTGAATTAAATTTAATTGAAAGTTTTTTGTTGTTATTATTTGTTTGTTTGTTTTTTCTTCATTATAAGTTGGAAAGCGTACACACCAAGAAATAAGTTAAAAAAAATGTCATGAAATTCATCCGGGCAACACCGTTACATATAAAATTATCCTGTCAATTTTAAGATTTGTGCCTAAATCTCATCTTAGCTGGCAAATATCTTCTAACTAGTTAATTTTAATGTGTTATTGTTGTATTATGTTATTCTCATGTATTATGTTATTGTTGTAATATGTTATTGTAATGTATAATGTTATTGTTATATTATGTTATTGTTATGCATTATGATATTGATATGTATTATGTTATTGTTGTATTATATTATTGTTGTGTATTATGTTATAGCTATGTATTATGCTATTGTTGTGTTATGTTATTGTTATGTATTATGCTATTGTTGTGTTATGTTATTGATATGTGTTATGCTATTGTTGTGATATGTTATTGTTATGCATTATGTTTTTGTTATACATTACGTTATTGTATAATTATATTATTTTTCTGTATTATGTTATAGTTGTGATATGTTATTGTTATATATTATGTTATTGTTATGTATTATGTTATTGTTATATATTATGTTATTGTTATGTATTATGTTATTGTTATGTATTATGTTATAGTTGTGATATGTTATTGTTATATATTATGTTATTGTTATATATTATGCTATTGTTATGTATTATGTTATTGTTATGTACTATGTTATTTTTATGCATTATGCTATTGTTGTATTATGTTATTGTTAAGTATAATGTTATAGTTATGTATTATGTTATTGTTATATAGTATGTTATAGTTATGTATTATGTTATTATTGCATTATGTTATTGTTATGTATTATATTATAGTTATATTTTATGTTATTGTTATGAATTATGCTATTGCTATGTATTATGTTATTGTTTTGTATTAGGCTATTGTTGTGTTATGTTATTCTTGTGTATTATTCTATTGTTATGTATTATGTTATTGTTAAGTATTATGCTATTGTTGTGTTATGTTATTGTTATGTACTATGTTATTGTCGTGTATTATGTTATAGTGAGTTATTATGTTATTGTTGTTATATGTTACTTTTCTATAATGTTTTATTATGTATTACGTTATAGTTATGTATTATGTTATTGTTATGTATTATGATATTGTTACGTATTATGTGTTTGGTATGTAATATTTTATTGTTGTATTGACAATATAGTCAATATAATAAGGTACTTTTTTTATCTATTTTAGAAATGCCGTCCAGAACGATTGTTAATATGATGCCCTTTTTTAAATAGTCATAATAATCATATATGGGATAATGTCTACAAAAAGGCTTTTAAGTGAATATATGAGTTATTTACCTCAATGATAAACGTTTTTCTTTTTATTAAGTTTGAAAATATAAAAGTAAGAACTTAGGGCAAATTCATGTAGCGTATGTTAATATACACTTTTGTTTCCCGTATCCATTTGGCAATATTTTCTAAAACAAATGACAACTGAATAATCTTGATTGTGCGTGTCTTTTCAGTTGAATGGTTTTTCACGGATTTTAATCTCACATTTTTTATTTGGATATTTTTATTGCTCTATTTAGCTGACATTTTTACGTTTTTTTTATTACTTAATGTCATATCTATTCACATGGTATTCGATTGCTCACTGAACGCACAGTCATTGTCTACTTCAACAATATGTGTGTGTGTGTTTATATATATGTATATGTTTATATATTATTTTGAGAACTGATTATTCTGTGGACTGCAACCTTTTATTAAGTCGCCTGACGAGTACTGGTTTTAACGACCATTTGTCCAAAACATTAGCATATAACTTTGCTTGTATTAATAATTGCTCTTCTTTTGTTGAGCACTCTTAAAACCTCGTTAAATTCATTAGTTATCACTCTTGAATACTTTTAACACACACACACACGCGCACATATATATATATATATATATATATATATATATATATATATATATATATATATATATCAATTAAATTATCAATCACATTACTTAATATTGAATTAGCTCTAGGACATTTAACTATCGAGCTTATTATATATCTAAATTACAACGAGCACTTTCTATTTCCAGTATTTTAATTAAACTAGTAATTTCACTGTTACATTAAAATACACTCAGCTCTTTAGACTATTGTTCTAATCTCCTTTAAATTATATATATATATATATATATATATATATATATATATATAATTATATATATATATATATATATGGAATTTTTCTAGTCAGTCTCCAGCCTCTTCCTGCCACTGGACCTAAACAGTGCCGATTAAGAGGAGGTTGTTGGCAATTGCGCAATTCTTGTCTCACAATTACACCTGTAGCTACCCTTATATTTGATGTTAGATGACTTTGACCAAAATAAACATATTTTACAGTCTAACATCACAAGTGCATTTCAGAAGTTTTATTATCCCACGAACAAAAGAAAATCAGTAGAAGGAGGTACTTTGATATGACAGGCTGCAACTTCCTTATTTTAGTCCCCTTGGGACTGATTTGAACCCTCGATATATGCGTAGGCTGACAGCTTCACCGAATTTCAGTTTAGAATCGGAATTTCACGATCTTAGCTGCGCCAATCAAACCTAAATTTGCGGCTTAAAACCTTTATTTTGTTTGCATAAAAATACATTCATCTTTGTAAGCTTCTCAAGTGTTTAGTGGGAATGTTTATATATATATATATATATATATATATATATATATATATATATATATATATATATATATATAAAGCTGAATGTATGTGTGTGTGCGTCTGGTCACGAATAGGCTACTATATGGTTGACTATTTTTAAAAACTGATTACATATAATGATAGATGTATCGAGACACAACGATGGGTATGTTTGATCATACAGAACCGTGGTTCATTAAAATTGTGGGGTCTGGGTTCGCGCCTGGTCCACAAAGTATGGAAATAAAAAATTTTAAAAGTAAAAAAAAAAACGTTTACAAGTGTTTTTGATATAGATGTACATAAGAATACTTTGATAAGTATGTTTTAACTTAAATAGGGATGGTATAATACAATTGTGGGGTCGGCATTCGCGCCTGGCCTCCATAGAAAGGAAGTAGGCACAAACTTTAATAAAGATTTTTCATATCTATCTGCGTAAGTATTCTTTGATAATTATGTTTCAGTTTGAAGAAATATAGTATAATAAAATTATGGGGTGTTCGTTCGCACCTGACCTCTATAAAATGGAAATATGTCACAAAGTTTAACAAGGTTTTTTAATATAGATCCACAGAATATTGTGATAAGTGTTTCAGTGTGAACAGGTATGGTATAATAAAGTTTGGGGTTTATCTATTTTATTTTTACTTTCATCATATTTTGCTTTGGTTTTGATACCCCTAAATTCTAAGCTATCTCTTTACACCCCTTCCTTTTTCCTAGCCTCTCATACTTTCATAAATCAGAGTCCATTTTCTGTAGGCTGCCTTAGAGCCCAGTCAACGAGGGGTGCTTTTGCTAGTGTATATATATATATATATATATATATATATATATATATATATATATATATATATATATATTAATGAAAACTTAGACAATCTTATCTCAAAACTTAGTGGACGGAGAATTAGCATTGAAAAAATAAGGATCTGAATAAAGTGTCGTAGATCCATTTTTCAATTATGAAGTGAAATATACTTCCGTTTTCTTTTGTTTGTTTTTTGCGGGTTAAACAATATTTCTAGAATATTTGTGTTTGTATAATTATTTTTACTATAATAATTAATTACCTACAGACACTAGTGTTTCATCCTTTCGGGAATTTTCAGTACGATTCGAACTCGGCAACACGAGACATCTCTGGCTCGATTAGCAAAGACTGTATCCATTTATCTACCATTAACCGCGTGAAATAACGTTGAATTTAAACATTATAATTTTTAAATGTTCTTTACGTCAGTCAGACAGTGATCTAATCGTTATACGATGATCTATGCATAAGAGTTAAATTGACCGACTTTAATTCAACTGAAAGTGCTCAACGATAAGAAACGAATTTCCTAAAGGAGCTGTCATAATTATTTTTTTTTTACTATAATAATTAAATATCTACAGACACTAGTGTTTCATCCTTTAGGAATCTTCAGTGCAGGGTGTCACGATTAACACCAGTCGAATATATATATATATATATATATATATATATATATATATATATATATATATATATATATATGCAGGTGGCTTTTAGTTCATCTAGCTAACAAATCAAAATCATTGTGATTCCCTCTCACAGGTTAATGTTGACAAAGCTTCTATCAGACAAAGGGTTCACTAAGTTTTTCTTCTTTTTTGTTCCGTTTTGTGTGGGGTGGTACACCCTTTATATAGGTACACCTTTTACATACACAGACACAGACACACACACATTATTTTATATATATATATATATATATATATATATATATATATATATATATATATATACTTGTACTTACTCGGTCTTGTACGGGATACAGTCAAGTTATTCCTGTTTTCCTCTTTTTAATGTTTTTGTTTTGATGGAAGACGTGATTAACTTTGTTCGTTTTGATTACATAGAGGATTTTATAAAATAGATAGTTCGGACATTAATTATTTTCATAAATTTGATGGTACAATCTTAGATTGCCAATAACATGCTACACCAATAACAAAGTAGGTACAATTAAATACTACTAATAAAAGGCAGTATATCAATTTCTCATTTATGCAGCTGGTCTCTCATGAGGTCTAAGTTTCTATCCATACGATCGGCGGATCAGTTGTATAGTCAATTATGAGCCTCTAAAGCATAAAAGCACTGAGTATATAAATTATCTATATATATAAATCTCAAACGTCTGTGTGTATGTATGTTTGTTTGTAACGCTAAAACTTTTGACAGACACAACCAGAGTTGACAAATATGGTATCATATTGAAGCCCCATCACCCGGATGACAAATATCGAAATTTCACGTCAAACGGACCACTAAAAGTGGGTCAACTGATCAGTTTTCTTCAAGGGGGGGCCCCCAAATCCCAAACATCTGTGTGTATGTAGGTTTGTATGTAACGCTAAAACTTTTGACAGACACAACCAAACTTGACAAATTTGCTATCATTTTGAAGCCCGATCACCCGGATGACAAATAACGAAATTTCACGTCAAACGGATCACTAGAAGTAGGTCAACTGATCAGTTTTCTTCAAGGGGGGCCCTCCAAAAACCTGTCATCATTACATTGTTGTTACGGTCCCGGGCAACGCCGGGTAGCCCTGCTAGTCTATATATATAAAAGCCAAACGTCTGTGTGTATGTATGTATGTTTGTTTGTAACGCTAAAACTTTTTAAAGACGGAACCAAACTTGACAAATCTGGTATCATATCGAAGCCCCATCACCCGGATGACAAATATCGAAATTTCACGTCAAACGGACCACTAGAAGTTGGTCAACTGATCAGTTATTTTCGACGGGGGGCCCCAAAAAAACCTGTCATTATCTATATATATAAAAGACAAATGTTTGTTTGTAACGCTAAAACTTGAGATGAAAGATTCCTCTCCCCTAAGAATAAAACATATGTTCAATATCTGCTTTTGTTTTTTCATTGTTTATACAGTCCCGAGCAACGCCGGGTAGCCCTGCTAGTTTAATTATAAAACCGATCTATTTACAAATATATAAAAGGAACTTTGTTTGTGGGCGTGAATTCGTTCCTTATAGAAACCGCAGCGACTGGACGGATGTTTTGAAAATTTACCCAAATGTACTGTAACACTGGCTGGCACTTGTCTTTATTAGTGACAGTTGGAATGATAAAAGTAATACCAATGTTAACCATAAAAACAAAGAACTTTATTTGCTTTCACTTACATGTTGGAGAAAGTACACCTCTGTTTAATAAGGTTGGCCGACAACGTGCGTCTTGGTAGATTGGTGGCTAAACGTGTACTGGCTACTTGCCTGTCATGCTGGATGGGGCTTGGTTAAGGAGAAAGAGAGAGAAAGAAACATTATGAGAGTAGGAGATAGAGATGATGAAAAGTCTTTTAACAAGCAAGTTGACAACTGACTCGGTCATGACCTACTTTTCGACCTGACCTCTGCTAGTTGCTAAGCAACAAAGAAAGAACAAGAAAGGCTAAGAAACTATTATTTTGGGAGAATGGTATAATTTTCGTCCTACTTCTTGGAATTTAGGGGTGACTCAGGTCAGTCCTACAATATTCCCCTACCAATTCACGGAGTGTTTGTTTTTTTAAGTTTAATAATAAATATGTTCATTATTAGATGTTCATTATGTTTTTTCCATATGACTCTTCTACCTGAAGTACTTGCTTTTATTTTATTTTCCTGCATTTTTTCAGGGGGAAAACTAGCAGGCTTTTTATATGTATTTGTAGTCGTATTTTGAGTGCATGTTTCTTTGTATTCAATGTAAAGTTTTAAACGGTCTATTGAAATCTGTGTATGCGTGTTTGGGTTAGTTTCTATTAAGAAATATTTTGGTTTTCGTTCGAGTACCATGTAAGGACCTGAATATGGTGCTTCTAGCGGTTTTCAACGCGGTCTATCCTAACCAAAACTGTCTTACAGATTTGAAGTTGATCTGGAACGTATGATTTTCTTGTTGATTTTTCTTATTGTAGTATTTGTCTTTCTTGGAGTTTTCGCTAATTTTTCTCTTGTTGCATATGTCTTTCTTCCTTTTTTTTTTTTTGGCTGTTGCGAAATTTAACTTTCTTCGGCTTTTGTTTTTGTAGTATTTGTCGTTTTTGCTATTGTGGCATTTGTGAAATCTTACTTTCTTAGTATTTTTGCTGTTTTAGCATTTGTCTTGGTTGTTTTTGTTCTGTTTTTTTTTTGTTTTTTTTTTGCTTTTTCTAGTATTTGTTTGTTTTTGGTTTGCTGTTGTAGAATTTATCTTTTTCGTTCTTTCTTGCTGTTGTAGCATTTTTTTCTATCGTTTTTGCTGTTGCAGCATTGGCCTTTCTGATTTTTTGTTTTTGTAGAATTTGTCTTTTTACGTTTTTATTTATTGAATCACTTGTCTTTCTTCATTTATTTTTTACCATGTCTTTCCTCATTTTTTTTATAATTGTAGAATTTATTTTTTTCAATTGTTTTGTTTGTACCATTAGTTTACCTTTTTTTTAAATCATAGCAGTTGTCATTCTTTTTTGTTGCAGCATTTTTTTCTGTTACTGTATTTATTTATTTATTTATTTTTGCTTTCTTTTGCGATTGCGTAAATGGAATTGTGCTTCCAGAATGGAAAACCAGTCATTCACTGCCGTTTCTATGAATTCTGGAGTTTTTATATTAATTTGTTGCAAGCAGGCGTTTTCAATTTTTTATGTGTGTGTAAATATATATGTGTATATATATATATATATATATATATATATATATATATATATATATATATATTTGGACGAAGAAAGGAGGAAAAATGTAGCTTTTATTTTACTTACATGAAAGGTTCCTTTTTTTAACGTTTGCGACGTGAAGTTGGAAATTTACTTGCATTTTATTGAATTCTCCAACAGTTGTGTTTGATTTCTTTTATTCCGGATAATATTTGTTCTTTTCTTGTCGGGTTGCATTGTTCTTTTGTAGGGTTCACCATTGCAACACTGGCTGGGACTTGTCTTTATTAGTGGCAGTTGAAATGATAAAAGTAATACCAATGTTAACCATAAAACAAAGAACTTTATTTGCTTTTATTTACGTGTTGGATAAAGTACACCTCTGTTTAATAAGGTTGGTCGACAACGTACGTCCTGGTAGATCGGTGGCTAAACGTGTACTGGCTACTTGCCTGTCATGCTGGATGGGGCTTGATTAAGGAGAAAGAGAGGGAGAGAAAGTAACAGTATATGAATAGGAGAGAAGTGATGAAAAGTCTTTTAACAACAAGTTGACAACTGACTCGTCATGACCTACTTTCCGAGCTGACCCCTGCTAGTTGCTAAGCAACAAAGAAAGAACGAGAAAGAAACTATTATTTGGGGGGGAATGGTATTATTTTCGTCCTACTTCTTGGCATTAAGGGGTGACTCAGGTCAGTCCTACAGTACCTTATCTGGCAGTGTTCTTAGATATGTGTTGTATCGGAATATCTTTTCTAAGTATCAATAATCGAAAAAGTCCTATGAAAGGAGAAACAGGTGACTTTGACCAAAATTAACATATTTTACAGTCTAACATCACGAGTGCATTTGATAATTTTTATTATCCCACGACCAAAAAAAATCAACATTAGGTTCTTGATATGACAGGACGCGTTCGAAATGATATTTGACCATGATATTTGACTTTTCATTTTAAACTTAAATTCAATCACCACACAAGCAGAAAAGCCAGGCATATAAAAATCAACAGTATGTTCTTTAATATGACAGAGGCGCGTTCGATGTGGCTGTTTTTGTGTCGAGTACAAATGAGCCATAGTATTGACTATTTAAAACTTTAATTACATTTAATTTGATTTAAACTTTGATTCAACTTGATAAAATCAATAGTAGGTTATCTACAGGTCAATTAAGTATTGGGAGTCATTGTGGGCAGGCATGTAGAGTTTCCTCCAGGTACACCTTGATGAGACAAAAACTAGAGCAGCAAATCAATCGATTTAATTGAAAAATAGACGATTTAATCGATTGTGATAACGATAAAAATACGGGAGTGTGAAACATTCGTTAATCATAACTCAATCCCGAGCAATGCCGGGCCTCCTAACAAATTATAGATTAGGTTGGTGCAAAAATAATATTGTTTTTATCTTATGTCAAAAACCGACATTATTTTTTCACTAGCATAAAATGCCCGGCTTTGCCCTAGCCCAATGTATTTTTAATAACTTTGTATGTATATGTATATATATATTAAGAAGTTTGTACTCATGTAATGGTAACCTGCGTCTGATATTTCTAATGTTTAGACAATAAATTTGCGGAGGAGTTTGGTAAAGTTTTCAAAGCTCAAATCGTTTGACTTCGACCCGTTATCAACAAAAATTCTGGCCACAATCCGATTTAAAAGGATTTTCCCGACTCTCATTAACCCTTTTGTCAAATCTCCAGCCTGTAGGCTAAAAATTGACAAAATAGTATGCTAGCGAAATATGCATATACACACAGACAATATTACTTTAATAGATATAATAGATAGATTAATTCAAAATTAATCTAAAACCCAAAATTATTTGCTACTAATTTACTATTATTCTTAAATTTAAACTTATTTACTATTAATTTACTAATAATGTCAACCTAAAATTATTTGCTACTAATTTCCTATTTTCTCAACTCCAAACATTTTACTAATAATTCACTATTAATCTCAAACCCAAAATTATTTGCTATTAATTTACTATTTTTCTCAACTCCAAACTTATTTACGAATAATTCACTTTTAATCTGACCTTCAAAATTATTTGATACAAATTTGCTATTGCTCTTAAATCAAAAGTTATTTTCTTTTAATTCACTACTTTTCTCAAACCGAATGTTATTTGCTATTAATTTACTATTGTTCTCGAGTCTATACTTATTAATAATTCACTATTAATCTCAAACCCAAAATTATTTGCTATTAATTTACTATTACTCTCAACACAAGCCTATTTACTATTAATTCCCTATTAATCTCAAACCCATAATTATTTCCTACTAATTTACCATTGTTCTCAACTACAAAACTTATTCACTATTCCCAATTAATCTCAAACACAAAATTATTTGCCACTTATTTACTATTGTTCTTAACTCCAAACTTATTTACTTCTTACTCACTATTAATCTCAAACCCAAACTTATTTACTATCGATTTACTATTACTCTCAACACCAAGTGTATTTACTACTTTCATTTCTGCCCGGCTTTGCTCGGCTTTATGTACTGTTCGTAACTTGCCCTACGTGTGGATACACTTTATGTAAGATTTCAAATGTTTAGATCAAAAGTTGTCTGAGTAATTTTGTAGAGACCGCAGAAGTCAATTTATTTTACATTTGCCCCATATTTTGACCTCTTAACATCATGGTCTCAAATCAAAACACAAAGTTTTGCTCATATCTAAGTTACCTACATTTTAAATTCAAAGTCTTTAGACCCAAAATTGGCATAGGAATTTGGTAGAATCTGCAAAGATCAACTCTTTCAACTTTGACCTTTGACAGCAAAAATTTCGCCCTAAAACTGATTAAAATGCTTACCAAATATCTGACTATTGTTATGTATAAATTTCAAATGTTTCGACACAACATTGGCTGAGTAGTTTACTACACGCCACAAACGTTAAATATTTTTAACTTTGACCCCTTGGCTGCACGAATTTTCGAACCAAAACTATTAAAAAGCTTGCCCTTTCTCTGAATACACTTTATGTAAAATTTCACATCGCTAAACCAGAAATTGATTGAGTAATTTGGCAGAGACCGCAGAGAATTTCTTTTTACTTTGACCCCAATTTTGACAACTGAACATTAATTTTTGGGGACTCTAATCAAATTAAAATTTTAATCAATGTCAAAGTAACCTACATTTAAAATATCAAGTGTTTAGACCCAAAATTGACGGTAGGGTTTGGCAGAGGTTTCAAAGATCAAATCGTTGAAATTTGAGCCCTCGACAACCAAATTTCTAGCCGCAAAACCGATTAAAAAGATTTTCCCAAATCTCAATATCCCTTATGTCAAATTTCGAGTCTGTAGACTGAAAATTGACAGAGTAGTTTGGTAGGGAAATGTACACAGACACACACACATACCTTTTCGCTTTTATAGATAGATAGATAGATAGATAGATAGACAGAGAGACAGATAGATAGATAGATGAATAGATAGATAGATAGATAAATTCACTCAACCCCAAAATTATTTGCTATTAATTTACCATTCCTGTAAACCCAAACTTATTTACTAATAATTCACTATTAATCTCAAACCATATGGTAGTTGCTATTTATTTACTATTTTCTCAACTTCAACTTATTTACTATTAATTCACTATCAACCTCACACCAAAAGTATTTGCTATTAATTTATCATTTTCCAACTCCAAACTTATTTGCTATTAATTCACTATTAATCTCAACCCCAAAATTATTTTATATTAATTAACTATTGTTCTCAAATCCAAACTTATTTACTATTAATTCACTATTAATCTCCAACCCAATATTATTTTCTATTCAATAACTATTTTCCCAAGTCCAAACGTATTTGCCATTAATTCACCATAAATCTCAAACCGAAAATAGTTGCTATTAATTCATTTTTTCTTAACTCCAAACTTATTTACTTATTAATCTTAAACCCAAAATTATTTGTTACTTATTTACTATAACTCTAAATTTTGAAGTTAATTACTCTTTTATCACTATTAATCTCAAACCCAAAATTATTTCCTATTAATTTACTATTACTCTCAAAATTATTTCCTATTAATTTACTATTAATCTCAAAATTATTTCCTATTAATTTACTATTAATCTCAAAATTATTTCCTATTAATTTACTATTACTCTCAAAATTATTTCCTATTAATTTACTATTAATCTCAAAATTATTTCCTATTAATTTACTATTATTCTCAAAATTATTTCCTATTAATTTACTATTACTCTCAAAATTATTTCCTATTAATTTACTATAACTCTCAAAATTATTTCCTATTAATTTACTATTACTCTACAAAATTATTTCCTATTAATTTACTATTAATCTCAAAATTATTTCCTATTAATTTACTATTACTCTCAAAATTATTTCCTATTAATTTACTATTACTCTCAAAATTATTTTCTATTAATTTACTATTACTCTCAAAATTATTTCCTATTAATTTACTATTACTCTCAAAATTATTTCCTATTAATTTACTATTACTCTCAAAATTATTTCCTATTAATTTACTATTACTCTCAAAATTATTTCCTATTAATTTACTATTAATCTCAAAATTATTTCCTATTAATTTACTATTACTCTCAAAATTATTTCCTATTAATTTACTATTAATCTCAAAATTATTTCCTATTAATTTACTATTAATCTCAAAATTATTTCCTATTAATTTACTATTACTCTCAAAATTATTTCCTATTAATTTACTATTACTCTCAACATTATTTCCTATTAATTTACTATTACTCTCAAAATTATTTCCTATTAATTTACTATTAATCTCAAAATTATTTCCTATTAATTTACTATTAATCTCAAAATTATTTCCTATTAATTTACTATTACTCTCAAAATTATTTCCTATTAATTTACTATTACTCTCAAAATTATTTCCTATTAATTTACTATTACTCTCAAAATTATTTCCTATTAATTTACTATTAATCTCAAAATTATTTCCTATTAATTTACTATTACTCTCAAAATTATTTCCTATTAATTTACTATTAATCTCAAAATTATTTCCTATTAATTTACTATTAATCTCAAAATTATTTCCTATTAATTTACTATTACTCTCAAAATTATTTCCTATTAATTTACTATTACTCTCAACATTATTTCCTATTAATTTACTATTACTCTCAAAATTATTTCCTATTAATTTACTATTAATCTCAAAATTATTTCCTATTAATTTACTATTAATCTCAAAATTATTTCCTATTAATTTACTATTAATGTCAAAATTATTTCCTATTAATTTACTATTAATCTCAAAATTATTTCCTATTAATTTACTATTACTCTCAAAACCACCCTTATTTACTACTTGCATTTCTGTCCGGCTTTGCTTGAGCCCTTTGTATTGTTCATAACTTACCCTATGTGTGAATATACTTTTTTGTAAAATTTCAAATGTTTAGACCAAAAATTGTCTTATTTCGTAGGCAGCACAGGTAAATGTTTTCAAACCTATACCCCAAATTTTGACCCCTTTAACATTTATTGTTTTGGCTTAAAATAACAAAAAAAAATTTTTTAGACTCATGTCCAAGTTACCTACAATTAAAATTTCAAGTCTTAAATTGTCGGAAGAGTTTGGTAGAATCTGCAAAGGTCAGCTCCTTAAACTTTGACATTTTGGCAGCCAAATCCTTGCCTCTCAAAATTTTAAAATGCTTGCCGCATATCTGAATACCCGTTATATACAATTTCAAATGTTTAGACCAAAAATTTGCTGAGTAGTTTGCTGGATACCGTAAAGGTCAAATATTTTGAACTTTGGCCCCTTGTTAGCTCAAATTTTCGACTCAACCCGATTAAAAAGTCTACCCTTTCTCTGAATACTCTTTATGTGAAATTTCAAATGTTTAGACCAAAAATTTGCTGAGTCATTTGGTAGACACTGTAAAAGTCAAATCGTTTTTATCTTTGATCCCAATTTTAAACCCTTTACACTTATATTTTGGGCTCAAATCAAATTATAATGTTAGATCTATGCCGAAGTAATCTACATTTTAAATTTCATGTGTTTAGACCCAAAATTGACGGAGGAGTTTGGTAGAGTTTTCAAAAGTTAAATCGCCGAACTTTGGCCTCTTGACAGTCAAATTTCTAGCCGAAAATGGATTAAAACGATTTTCCGAAAACTTAATACCCCTTATGTCAAATCTCGAGTCTGTAGACCGAATATTGACGGGGTTATTTGGTAGGCAAATGTACACCGACACACAGACAGATATTTTCACTTTTATCGATATATAGATACATATGAGAATAATGGAAATAGTATTCCGACAAAATAGAGAAATAAAAAAGGAACAAACGCAGTTATATGTTCATCAACGTTTCGTCTTTATTTCTCGAAATAAAGACGAAACGTCGATGAACACATAACTTGGTTTGTTCCTTTTTATTTTTCTCTCTATATATGTAGATGTGTGTGTTTGTGTTTTGTCTTTTATTTTTCGATAATCAAAAACACACACCCACATACACACGAACGCGCACACACACGCACACACACACTCACTCACGCACATACACACACACTCGCGCACACACGCACATACACACGAACACACACACACGTGCACGTACACCCACGCACAAACACGCATGCGCACGCCCACGCAAACACACACGCAAACATATGCACACACGCACACAAAAACACACACAGAAACACACAAAAACACACACACTCACACAAACGCACACACGCACAAACACACGTCAAACGATATAGTTCACTGTGTAAGGTTTTAATCAATCGTACTTTAAAAAAGAAAGATTTATCTAACTCAAAAAAGATGAAATAATGGTTCATTAGAGTGTGCCGATGTGTCGAAAAACAGTATTGAATAACAATATGTACGATCTATGTAAACACAAAAGAGTTTGCACGTTAGCGTAACTGTATGGGAACAATTAACGTATACGGCATATTTAATGTAAAAAAAAAATAAAAGAATTATTGGCTTATGAACATGAGTTGGTTATGTTTGTATTTGGTTTATTTTATTACAAACGATTGCGTCTTGTAGAGAGTAACGCCATATTTGAAAATTTCTTGACCCTTTGTCTTTTAATAAGATTTAGATTGAGAATGAACGAATTATCAGCTTTCAGCCAAGGATATCTGGCGGAATGGGAGAAGGGAGATTTATTTTTGAATTGGGAAATAGAAAAGTCATGGGATGTCTATGAGTGTATGATTCACTTAATGAGGGTGAAATCCCATATCCGTCGTAAGTGCAGAAATCCTCCCGGTGATGAGTGGGAACAGTAGAAGGACATGTTATTTAGAGGGAAAAAAGGGACTACTTCCTCTAAATATGATGGCGATCGTGATGATGTTGCTCCTAAGATGAAATGTAGGATTTTATTATAACGAATAAATGTATCTAAAATAGCGTTATAAAGTTACAATATATATATATATATATATATATATATATATATATATATATATATATATATATATATATATAAAATGCATAAAGTTACATAAGATAGTGACTAATAATAAATTTGTATGTGGCATCTCTAGTTGAAAACCTACGGTACTTTGGTCCAGAGGGAATTTCTGCAAGCAAAATACTATATAGGAGATAAGAATCCATAGAACATTAACTCTATAATGATATAGACGAAATCTGCAAGAATTAAAATATCATATTTAAGCATATTTTACGACTGGGCTACGCCGGGTGTCCCTGCTAGCTTAGATAAATACTTTTGCGGTTTTAACAAAAGAGCTACAATAATATCAGAGCGTCTCCATTTACGCTGAACATCTATAGAATGCCAACATCAATATATTACATATGATTGAGTCTCCTGTGGAATTTCCAAAGGTCTTGCTAGTTTTTGTTATTATTATTATTATTATTATTATTATTATTATTATTATTATTAACCCACTGTGAGGTTTTACACAGATCATCATCAGAGATTATTGCTCACTGATATTAACCGGTGCTGTTTGTTCCTTGAAGTCTAGGTCACATTTTTCCCAGATTTCCAGCACGCTCCATCTCTTTCTATTACATTGACAAATGACTTTGTATCATCGCCACAGCCTCTTGCCATTAATTTCTCATTGGCATCAACCATTGGTTTTGAGTGGCAATAAACCTGTCCAAAGCCACATTCCTCTTCGCAGTTATCAAGTGAATGTCTGGATAATGCTCTTCCTCCCTGTTCTTTCTCTCCTTATTGACCCTCCAGAGCTATTTTTGTGCTGTCATCCGAGACGGATGCATTTTTATATATTTTTTAATTTATTTTTTCATTTATTTATTCATTTATTTTTATTTTGTTTTATTATTTATTATTTTTTTTTTTAATATATATAAGATATATTTTGCAGTTTTCATTTCCTTTGGTTGTTTTATTTCTTTTGCAGTATCCATTTGGCCAGTTAGTGTTTATATTTTGTTGTTCGGTTGCCGCATTCGAGGATTTTCCTTAAGATTTCACCTCTGTTTTTATACTTGCCATTCACTGAAAAGTCCCACTCATGACACACAGATCTTTCTTCAGGGCACCACATTGCGTGTGATTTATCTGATGCACGGTTCTTGCTGCAGTGTTTCTGGCTACACCAAGCCCAGAATGGCTTTTACCTCTTGATGTGTTACAGAGATAATGTTCATCTCTCAGGTAGATGAGAGGCACTGTGCACTATCACACGTGCATAAAGGACATGACCAGACGGTACAAATACGAGAGGACAAAAACAGAAACCTAAGTACATGTACTTAGTATAAGTTTGCAGGAACTCTTCTTTTTTAAGAGGTGTTGGAGGATATGTCGTCCGCCTACGAAATTTAGAAATATATGAATTATTTTCTTCACTCATGTAAACATTTCCTAATTTCTCATTGTATTTTGTCCATTTTTTTTCGGCCGGGAAGGAGGGCGGGACGACTATTTTGAAAGCGCCTATTATTACTGGTATTATGTTGACTTTAGTTATGTTCCATTACTAGTAGTAGTAGTAGTAGTAGTAGTAGTAGCATTTTCCTTCTTTCCTATCTTTCTTTTTTTTCCTTATTCTGATATCTTTCCTTCATCCAAACTCATTTTCCTTCCTCTTTCCTTAACGGCATTTATTTCCCGCTGTACGCGCGAAAACAATACTCTTTGTTTACCGATAGCCGACGACTGTGAAGAAAAAGACCAATTAAAACGAATCTGCAAAAAACCGAAACTTCCATTACTCTCCCCTCTCCCTCTCCCTCACCCAAATACTTCTCATTCACTGTGAACTACCAACAACGTCAACATTTTTGAAAACCAAGGGCATATCTCACGAATGATGGAGGCTAGCATTTGCTGGTGAAGTAAATAAAAAACAAAAACATTTCCCATAATTCTTTTCCTTTTTCTAAGAACTTTGATATTTCAATTACTAGCAAAGTCTTATTATCATCACATAAATTATTCATAGTGAAATTGATTTCGACACTATTTCCACTATATGTTCACTTTCCGTATACTACTACTACTACTACTACTACTACTACTAATAATAATAATAATAATAATAATAATAATAATACAGGGGCAGTATCACTAGTAAGATACTCTGGGTCGTTCATTGGGTAGACTAAAGAAGAACTGAGACAGCTTGACTAGAAGACCAGGAAACTCATGACCATGCCTAATGCACTACACCCGACTTTGTGTGAAAAGGAAAGACGGCGGGAGACGACTGGTTTGTATAGAATTCTGTGTGAATGACACAAAAAGGATTTAAAACTATACATAATACAAAACACTGAAAGGATAGTTATGACAGCAAGACACATGCAACAAATCAACAAAACAGAGAGAGAGAATAAGATGCGAAAAGAAAAATGTAAAGAGAGACAACTACACGGAAGATTCATAAGGATGACACAAGATAATTCGATAAGAACCAATCATACCAGAGCAAAGATCGACAAAGCACAAGAAAACAGCAAATGCAGACCTTGTGTACAGAGAGGAGAAATAATATACCATATAGTAGGCGAATGCAGAAAACTGGCCCAAAAGGAATATAAGAACAGGCACGACCAAGTGGGAAGGGCATTAAACTAGGAATTATGCAAACAACTGTATCTCGAATGCACAGACAAATGGCACAAGCATAAGCCACCAACAGTACTTGAAAACGAGAATCACAAAATCCTATAGGACATGGACATACAAACAGACAAAATACTCCAAGCAAGAAGACCAGATGTCGTAATAATTATATAAGAAAGAAAAGTTCTGCCAAATCGTAGACTTTGCTGTTCCAGCTAACCACAGTGTGAATATCAAAGAAAAGGATAACGGGGCAAATACACAAAACTAGCCAGAGAGCTGAAAGGAATATTGATGATGAAGAAAATCAAGATAATACCTATAATAGTAGGAGCACTAGAAACAATTCTATAAAAAAAATTTTTTTAAAGAATAGGAGAAATTGGAATCAGAGGAATGGCTGGTAAGATACAACGGATAAAAATAATGAAAACAGCTGAAATATTAAGGAACCCCCTTGAATGCGGAGACTAATACACATGAGCCATATGCGCGGGCCAGACAAACTGATTCAGAGGCAAAAGATGAAGCATTACATGGAAACAAGAACTTTGAAGCTGCATATCTATAAGTCCGTTACCCGATCTGTCCATTGTCTCATCATCGAACCCCCACAAAGAGCGATGCCAAATAGTTGAGAAGGGTCGAGGAGGATGGAAAGATCGAGGAGAGAGTGCTGAAAAGTGCGAAGAGAACTGGGAACTTAGGGTGGGGCTTATTGCCATTCGAATACCAGTGGAGACTAATGGCCGCTGCCGGCCAGAAATCAATGGTAAGCGGCGTTGCGATAATGCAAATTTATTTTATCGAAAGAGGTGGATAGTACTGGAAATCTGAGAAGACATGTTGTCACTCAGCTTCCAGAGAACGCAGCAGGTTGTTTTCAAAGAGAGATCTTTGATGATCTATGCGAAAGCTCTTTGTGAGCCAATAACAATAATGGGTCTAATGGTTGTTATATTTTGAGGAGTGGAAGTGGGGGAGAGCCTATACTCTTCTAAAATACTCCCACAACATGCTTAAGTCTATAGCCTCTGAAAATCTAGTCCTACTTCTGGCCTTTTCGTGTGGCTTATTCCCTAAGACCGGCAGGTCTGTTTTACTTACAGGACGGGTGCATTAGGTGAGTATCTCACGCCTTAAAAACTATGTAGATGATTGACAGTCCGGCGAGACCGACAATTTAAGAGAATGAAAGACTCCGATCTAAAACTAACACTATCTAGAGTTGCTATATCAAGAAATATAGAAATATAAAACACCGGTTTATTAAATTCTTATGGATGAAACGTTACATCAAAGTATTGAGAATATCGGCATGATTCAAGCTGACCTTCAAAGTGAAGGGGCCATACCCAACAGGTGTATCTTAGCACAGCAGCGAGATCGCGGTCGGCATCCAGCAACTGCTAAAATGAAGTGGAGTAGAGATTAACAAGGTAATCATGGAGTGCTTCTTCAGAAGTAATCCTTTTGATAAAAATGGAAAATCTATCAGTGCGTACAATCAACAGAACAGCGTATGTGACCATGCAAGAGCTATGTGAAAAAATGAATGGCTATCCGAACTAGAAGTAAATGCCATAAAACACATGTGAATGTAGAAATAATGGAGAATGAAACGACAAATAAAGGATATGCGCAGATTAATGAAGAAAAGACAGAGAATTAAGAGGAAGATGTGGCTGAAGTAGCAGGGAATGGAGAGGAAATCAGAAACAATGTAATTGGGGAAATAATGATAAAGTGCTAGAAAGAAACTGACGAAGGTAAAAGTTATTATCTTAATTGGAATTCATTATTGAGATGAGTATTATCCAATTAAAATGATATACCATGCGGTACGAACCCGACCATGGAAGATTAGATAATAAATAAACGTGGATTTATAAGATAAAAAAATCCAACCTTCGGTGCCCGTGGCGCAGTTGATAGAGACATTGAATCTCTACGGTTCCAGATGAGCATTGTCTGAAGATAGCGGTTTCAATCTGCCCAAAGCCGGCCAGAGTCTTACTTGGCCAAAACGTGGTGAGACGACAACAACTACGGATGGCAGTGATTGCTGAGAATGCAGTTAGGAGATTCGAAGTTCCTATCCATCGCGGTTACTACCTGACGAAAGCCAGAGGAATAGTTGGCCGAAACGTTGTGAAAACAAAACACAAAAAAACTAATAAAGATGAGAATAATAGTCCGCAATAAGTAAAAGTCATTGCTGAAAAACTGAAAGAGAGTATGGTGGAAGGAAAGAGAAGTGACGGAATCATGTTTAAGAAATGAGTAAAAAAAAAAACTCTGAAGGTTCAGGTAGACAAAGTAGATGAACCAATGAAGTATGTTAAATGCAGGACCATTACATAAATAAATAATTTTATTATACTAGGATGTGTTTGGGTCGCAGAAAAATTCAGATTGAAAAGAGGTAGGCATCAGAAAAAAATGAAACGAAGAATAAAAAGTAATACAAAGAATTTAAGGCAGGATGAAAACCCTTGAATACTTGTCGCCGTTATTATTTGTTTTTAGTATGGTATTCTTGTCGTTCATATTCCAAAACATGTTATGAGTGGGGAAAGGTATTAAAGATGTATGGAAAGAATTAATATCAGCTAAGTATGTACTTGAAGATTATTCACATGTTAAGTAACGATATATGTATGGAATTTGGCATGAAAAAAAAAACGGTTCCCTGAAATTTAAAAGGAAAAAAATTGTAGAAACTGAGGAAACAAAGCTTTTAAATGGGGAAATAATTAAAAGAAAAGGGATACACATACTTAAGAAAACCAATAGTATCTACTTAATTGTCAGGTCGTAATAATGAACATATCCAAAAATTACAGAAAACAATAGTGTGAAAAAGTAATTATTAGTGAAAACAGTTTCCAAAGGCAGTTAGCAAAAACTGAGTTTTGATAAATTGACTTAAGATTTCAGAGAATAATTAGGACCCTTGTTAATATCTACTCCTTTTTTTTTTTTAGCAAAACTCAATTTTTACTAACTTTAAAAAAAATATTGTCAATAATAATTAATTTTCTATCTCATCGGTTTTCGTAATTTTTGGATATGTTAATTACTGTAACATTAAAATTAAGTAGATTCCTGTGGTTTTACTTGAAATTCTATTTTCTGGTGCATGAATTTCGCTCTAACGAAGTAGCACTGATAATTCTCTTAAAAATTGAAAAAAAAATTCTTTTTGTTGCTACAAAGAAAATACAATGAATAATTATTGAACATATTTTACGAAACTTTAAGAAAATCAAAATTCAAATCAAGAAAAAACATGAATATTTTTTTAATTAAAATCCTTTGAAGTATGTAATTTGGATGTTTATTAATTTATTTATTTGCGAACTGTTATCTTCATTCTTGTTTCGCCACGTTTCGGCCAGCTGATCCTCTGTCCTTCTTCAAGTAGATAACTGCGACGGGATAAGAATGCTAAGTCTCTTAGCCGTATCCTCAGTAATTACTGCCTTCCATAGTTGCTGTTGTCTCGCCACGTTTTGGCCAACTAATCCTTTGGCCTTCTTTGGGTAGGATTGAAACCGCTATCTTCAGACAATGCTCACCTGAAACCTTAGAGATTCAACACCTCCATCTACTGCTGCAGGAACCCCGAAGGGTTCTTTCACCGTCGAGTCTATACCGAATGGTATTATACAATGTGTAACGAAAAAAAATATCGCCTTTTTTTTTCTTTTTCTTTTAAGACAATTTACTAGTTTACAAGTTCTGTACAAATCCTAAGAGCGATAAGAGTCTTCTATCATGTCTGAAAGGGACACAATGTTCAAGAAAAGAGATAGAAGATGCGCCGCTGTACAATTCATGTTCTCCACCGATTCAAGTTATGACAACGGGACCATTGCCAGCACCCTCCAAAGGCATCGCTGCCTTGCCATGGATAACAGGGACGTGCCTAGTGTGAAGAAAATAAAGTTTCCGCCCACGGTTATGGTCTTTGGTGTGGCCTCAAGTGAGGATCACATCATGCCACCTCACATCTTCCAAGTCGGTTCGAAAGTCAACACCAAAGTGTACCTGGATGTGTTAAAGAGTGTGGTGATTCCCTGGTGTAATCATGTGGCCGTTGGCAGACACTGGATGTGGCAGCAAGACTCGGCACCATCCCACGTTCAAAGAGACTCAGACTTGGTTTCAGGAGTACTACGGCTTTGTACTCTTCTCTCACTGAGCCCCCTCTCCTCCTCCGACCTGAACTCACTGGACTACTTCGTTTGGCCATACGTCGAGTACATCACTGACATAGCCTTCCACAACACTAAAGTCAACCTGATCACCGCCATCCACCGAGTATTCGTCGATCTCTCACTTGTGGAAAAGGCATGCTCTCAATTCCGGACCCGTATTGAGGCGGTGATTGAGGGTGAAGGCGGCTACATTGAATAGATGTCAGCTATACTACATAATCAAGTTACCTGAATTGATTTTAAAATAGTGTTTTTCTATGTTTTTAGGGCGACAAATTTATCGTTCCACACTGTATAATATTTTTTTTTTATTATTGGAATCCTTTGAGATGAGTAATTTGAATATGTACGGGTGCAATGGATAGAGGCGTTGAATTTCTACGGTTTCAGGTGAGCATTGTCTGAAGCTAGCGGTTTCAATCCTACCGAATACAGGCCAGATGATTAGTTGGCCCAAATTGCGGTCAGGCAACAACAACTATGGAAGGCAATAACTACTGATGATACGGTTAATGAACTCAGCATTCCTATCCTGTCGCAGTTATCAACCTGAAGAAGACCAGAGGAATAGTTGGCCGAAACGTTGTGAAACAACACCGACTATGAAGATGACGATAACAGTCAACAAATAAATAAATATAAAGAAAAAAAAACACTGATACTATGATAAGTTCTATGAATTAATGTTTTTGATTTTTTTTTTAGATAAAAGACAGCGGATTTTTTATATTTGATATTTTTATGGATATTTTTGTTAAAAACCCAAAAAAATATCTAAAATAAACTAATGCTAGCAAATGTTTTTTTTTTTTTTTAATGACGTTGCTTACTGCGATTTCATTAGCTCAGGGTTTCCGCACCTTTAGACGTTTTAGGAAAATTTCCCGGGAAACCGTGGGCTGTAGTCTTTCTTTTTTTACAAAGGAGTCACCACTTATCCAGGCCCAAAGACAACACAAGGATAAGGGTTACTGGGTGTACAGTAGTCAATGGAATAATATCGCAGTATTCGTTAGCAGTGGAGATTTGGCAAATTCGATTACTTAAAAGGAACGGTTCAACAAGAATTTGTTTAGGTTGGACTAGAAGATGACCAAATTGTAGTCAGCTGGCAAATGGAAGAGAGTTCCAGAGACGTGTAGTTTTAAGAAAGAACCTTTGTTCATGGAATCTACATTTATGCTTAGACACATAAAAAGTGGGGAAAATTATTGATAGTGGTTTCAGAAGGACGAGTGTTTTTCATAAAAGTTGGGGGGGCCATAGATATGAGCTCAGATGCGATAATGCCATAATGAAAACACTACTAGTAAAAAATTGTGCCGTTTTGTGTTGGTAATAGTATTTTTTTTATGATTCATCATTAGTGTTACCCCTCAGTCAACTAAAAAAATTTTTTTTTTTTAACAGAACAATGTACCCGCACCACCTTCCTCAACATCTGATGGTATTTTTGTCACAAGAACTAAAAACTAATTTTATGCCTTCTAGTTTTGTGTTAGATATAAACCGTAAACAAATTTAAATTGCACCGTACTGTGTGTGAGATCGAGAAGATAACGTTTATATATATTATACATTATATATTTATATATATATATATTATATATATTTACGTGCATACGTATATAAGTACAAATAATATGTTTATCTTTCCGATCTCCTATTAAAGAATGACAACATGCTCCGAGCCTTTTGCTGTGTGCATGTGTGGATGAGTGTTACCAGAATGTATTTAACGCCACAAAAAAACTAAATAAGCATATGAGATACAATGAGTCAGTGATATTATGACAAGAGAATTTTCACGCAAAACCCCCTCGTTATTTTTGACAAGAAGGTGGCCCGGTGTTGCCCGGTTATAAAATACGAACGTATATTATATTTAAATTCATGCAGTTCTGTATTTTTTTTTTATTATAGAACCAATTCTCTATTGACTATTATCCAGTATATGGTAATGATTTCAAAAGTTGTTTTAAACAAGGCCGATAGCCATTAGTCGCATGCTCGCGTGTAATGAATGAATGCGTGAATGTAGGATTGACATGAAATTCTTAAAGATAAACTAAAATGACCGAAAAATGGGCTGAAATGACTTAAATAAATAAAAAGTAAATGACTTTAATGAACTTAAGGATGAATTGAATGACCTTAAGAATGACTTGAATGCTTAAAAAATAACTGGAGTGCCCGTCCTAGTGTAAGTAAAATATTCTTTTGCTCGAAATAGCAAATGATACATAGACATTAAAAATTCCTCTATCCTATAAATAACAAATATTTTCAAAATCAACTTCAATTTTCTCATTGTTTATACGGTCCCGAGCAACGCCGGGTAGCCAAGGTGTAATGTTTTATTTGACTTATCTGTCAAGGTTAGCGCTTTTATTTTCAATTTTGACCTCTTAGCAGCGTGGCTTTTAACATATTTTATACTAAAGTTGGATCTGGAACATTGGAAACTAATACAGTTGGTTACATCTCCTTAAAACATTGTCTGATCAATGAGATGTGATCATTTTGCATTAAATTTTTTATACGAAACTTATTATTTGGTGTTTTCTTTTTTTTTAATTTTTACCACTAAATTTTTCAAGCTGTAATCGCATAAAGATGGAGAATCGCGTTTTTCTTTTTTAGGTGTATTAGAATATAAGTTAATTTTTAAAAAATAATAAATGTGGTTTTTCATATATAATTTTATGTTTTTTGGCGGTGAAGGTTCTTGTAAAAATTAAATAAATTCATTTTTATTCTTTAATCGAAACTGTGCTATAGTTTCAACTACAATATATATATATATCAAATTTCAACTTTGTAGACCAAATATTTATACAAGAAAACCAACAAGCTCACTTATATATATATGTATATATATATATATATATATATGTGTGTGTGTGTGTGTGTGTGTGCGCGCGCTAGAACGTTTGCATCTCAGATTCCACGCAGTTATGCCAAATATCAAAACTATGCATAAATAGAATTTAACGAAATAATGAAATAGAACCAATCATATGATAAAGAAATATAGAAAATGAAAAGTAATTAATTGACGCTCGTTTTTCAAAAGAATAGGCTAATTGGTCTACCCTCATGCAGTCGTTCGCATATCCATATGTTTTTAAAAAGGAGTCACCACTTATGAAAACCTGGAAAACATTCGATGATAAGACTTAACGCGTGTACAGTAGTCATTGGGACAATATTGTAGTAGTGGAAATGTGGTAAACTGGATTACTTAAAGGAACGGCTCGTCAAGAAATTGTTTGCGTTGAACTTGAAGACAACCATATTGTCGTCAGCTGGAAAGCAGAGAAAAGGAAAAGAGTTCTACGGGCGTGCAGTTATAACAAAGATTTCTGTAAAGAAAGAAAGCGCCGTCTGGACTTCGTCAGATGCAATGAACATCATGAATCTTCGTATTGGTCAAAAGTGCTTTTTAGCGACGAAAGCAACTTCCATAGGCTAGGCAGTGATGGTAGGCAATCCGTCTGTCGGAGAAAAAGCGAAGAATTTAATCCTAGGTGCTCAATTTCAACGCTGCAAGGTGGTAGAGGTTCAGTTCTGGTGTGGGACATTATTAGTACCAATGTTCCAGGGCCTATAGTTCGCTTGCAAGGTCGAATTAATTCGACAAAGTACATTACTATGTTGACTGACCATTTTCTACACTATTTTGGTCGGAATTTGGATGATACTCCTATCTTAATGCGAGATAATGCTCCCATTCACACAGCTGGTAATGTCAAGAGGTTCTTGGAAGAGCATGATATTCCGTGTTTGGATTGGCCTGCACAATCTCCAGATCTCAATCCTATCGAGAACGTATGGCATTACATAAAGCAACAGCTAGGTAATGATAAAATTTCAAATTTGGAAGAACTTTGGACAAAAATTAAAGAAAAGTGGGATGCCCTTTTACCCGGAATATTGCTGCAGTCTAATTCAAGGAATTTCCAAAAGATTGCAGAAGGGCTATGCTACTAAATATTAACTAGTCCATTGTGTCCCTGTTGTATTTGTGTTAACGTTGCATTTAAATAACAATTTTCCATTATGCGGACATTCTTTTTGTCTCCTCAATTTGAAGTTATTTTTTTATAAATTGACGTGAACACTAGAATATTTCAATTAAAAGTCAAATATGAACAGGTAAAATTATAAAAGTATAAAAGGCCAATCAAATGAGATATAGTTTGTTTAAACAGTTACATTTAATTTAGCTTGAATTTGTGAAAAAATTACAAGTGCGGACTTTCTTTTTGCCGCCTATGTATATCGTAGAGATCTTGTGAAGTAGACCTTTATGCCATACCCTATCAAAGGCCTTTTATATGTCAAGAGCAATTGCCTAAAAATGAAGCCTCTTTAGAGAGATTCGCTAATCCTAAGAGATAGAATCGTTAGCATATATGCTGTCAGTTTAGCAGAGTAAAAACCGTGTTGCATGTCACTAAGGATGTTATTTTTGTTGAGATGGTTGACTACTTCTTTATTTAACACAGATTCCAGCAATTTACTCATGACGCACAAGAGACTTATTGGTCTGCATTGAAAATGACCTGAATTCTTAAGTACTTGGCATACCGATGGGATTTTCCAGGGTGTTGAGAAACAGCTTTGTAAGCATGAGAGATATTTCTGGTTGAAGCTTTTTTTTCAGCACTATAATTTGTATGCTGTCAGCACCAGTTGCTTTACGGCAATCAAGGTTTTTGAATAGCATGGCAACGACACATGCAAGTGTTTGTATGTCGCATAGCGTGTTTTCAGATACAGGAGGAAATACAGGTGTTGGCTTGATTGCATAGATTTGGCAAAACTGAGTATACAAAGGAGTTCGTTTGAATAATTTTTAAATAGAAAAGGTAGGCTTTTAATATCAATGTCAGAGCACGAAAAAAATCAACTTTCTTTGTATATAGATTTGTAAATGTATATCTAGTTGTGCAGATACAGCGGATACATTCAGAGACACACAAGCACCTTACAGCATGTACGATTACCCATATTGAACACCACCGTCTATTTGTGAGTTTGTTCTGTATGGACTCGAAAATGGTTATGCTACTATTTTAAATTTAATACAAATGTTCTTTATGCGTCCCGCAGTGTATTTGCTAAGTTTTGTATCGAAAGTACCTCGATAATTATCAAAATCGATAATCGATAAAATCCGATTTTATTTTCGTTGGATAATGTTCGATATGATATGCTTAGTGTGCAGTTATACACTTGATTCGAGCTACAAGAATTTAATGTAGTGAAGTATTGCATGACTAGCTTTACTCGTCTAAGTTTTAATGGTTGTTCATTCTCCTTTATATTATATAGGATTTCTATTTGAGAGGTGGAGAAAGCGCTAAGTGCGGCCTCCGTCCCTGATAGTGCATTGTATCTAGAGCTTGTAGACAGGATTTGCTGACTTATCCATAGATCATAGAGTTGTAAATCAGTTCAGATAGTATTATAGCTTTACAAACTTTTAGTAAAATGTCTTTGTCTGTTCGCCATGCGTGTGATCCACCACACGTAGTAGTTATAGAGCCTGATTGCATTTTGTCCAGAGTTTCCTGATGTGTGGTATAAAAGTTTATTTCTTATTAAAAGTTATTCCAAGAAATTTGAATCCATCTATCTATCTATCTATCTATCTATCTATATATATATATATATATATATATATATATATATATATATATATATATATACAGATGTATATTTAAACATATAAACAGGCTCCTACAGTCTCTGACGGACTACGGATACCCACCGTAGGGGCGCCTGCGCGTGAAAGTTTTCCGGCGGAGGTGCGCAATCTCTCCTAAGTCGACATCGTTAAATACCAGTGACAAGTGAAATGTATGTACAGGACGACTGGAAACAAATACCGAGATAAGCGGAGAACACATACAGAGCATAGCATTCTCAAATGGTCACCCATCTGGTACTAATCAGACTCAACGTTGCTTAACTGAGAACCGGTGTGTCAATCCGATTGCATACATACATATGCATGTTTATATATATATATATATATATATATATATATATATATTTGTGTGTGTATGTATATATGTTTATATTTATTTTACACACATGTTTATATATATATTTATACATGTGTTTATATATATATACTTAACTTCATATAGATATATCTTTACATATATATATGCGTGTGTGTGTGTGTGTGTGTGTGTGTGTGTGTGTGCGTGTGTGATAAGAAGTATCAGAATAAAATCCTGTAATTCCCAAAGTATCATTTATCCTCTGGGCTAATCCGATACGTTTCGATATTCTAGTAATATTATCTACCATCTTTGTTATTTCCGACATTTTCAAATTGCGGGGTTGGGTAAGGATTTCATAAGCGAGATTTGTGTCGATTAAGATTTACACAAAATATCGTCAAACACTAAGTTTTAATGTAATAACATGCTTAAAAATGTACGCATTGGGAAGTTTATATATCATATAAATTCTGAAGAGGTTCTTACTTTACTTGATTGCTTGTTAACGTGTACAACTCAGTTGTACTTGAATGTTTAAGATGATGGGAGAAAAAGTGAATAACTTAAATACAAAGCGAAAAATCCAAGAAGTGACGAGAGAAATGGAATGATGCAAGTTATTAAAAGATAAGAAACTTACCTGTATCGTGGACTCTTCCAGTACTACATTACGATATGATGATCCTCTAAGGGAGCAGTATAATAATACCGTAGAATCAGTAAAAGTACTAGTATCCTGTATCTCTATAAGGCCACCATTCGTCATTATCTGGAGTATTGTTGTCATATTTCGGCTGGTGCATCTGCTACAAGTCTTTCGCTCCTGGGCTAGGTCCAAAAGAGAGTCGCCAACCTAATAGGTCCTGAACTATCATCTAAGCTTCAACCTCTGTCACATCGACGAAATGTTGCATCCCTCTGCCTGTTCTACAAGTACTTTAACGGTGAATGCTCTGACGAACTGCAAGCACTTGTATCCCCTCGACGTAAATACCCCCGACAGACCGGACAAGCAGCTAAATCCCACCAGTAGAGATCCCTAGATGTAAGAGAGCCTTCTACTCCAGTAGTTTCTTCTCCAGAACCGCTAGACTTTGGAACTCCCTTCCGGGACCCTGCTTCCCCAACTGTACTGACATGCAGAAGTTCAAGTGTAACGTGAACCGACATCTTGCTGCCCAACTCCCTACATAGTACCCCTGTAGCTTATGTCCCTGATAGTATCACCCTACATCAAAGTGGTGATGTGCCTTGTTTTGGGTGAAAATGTTATAAAAAGTGTTATAAAATAAGTAGTGCGCAGCTCGTACGATTACCTAAATTGAATACGACCGGATAGTAATCTCCGCTTACCCGTTATCCTATCCTTGTAAACTTTTTCGGTTAATATATCTTTCTTACATCATAATCCGGGTTCCGTGTTTTCCATTCTGTGGTATCAACCTTGAGTCCACATCACATATTAAGACAGTTACGTTACAGGTGGGAAGTATCTGATGAGACGTGGTGAATGTGAAAATTAGATTTTCTCTTTTTACTGAATTGGTCGTGAGAGAAGTTGAGTTTTAGATAGCTGCTCTTTCCTTCAGTGGAGGCAGCTTAGAGCATTATACTCGTATACATGTGTCCTGTAAAGAATATATATTAGGTTGGTGCAAAAATAATGTCGTTTTTTTGCCGTTCGCCCATATATATAAACACGACATTACTTTTGCACCAACCTAATATATTGTAAAATACTAAATGATTTTGTATTGTTAATGAATGTAATAACGTTTATTAAAGTGATTAATTAAATAAATATAATAAGTCTATGTAGCGAGAAAGAGGGGAAGGAAACTGTTATACCGGCCTTTCTATACATAAGGAAAATTACACCGGTTCTCACTATATATATATAGTGCCAGTAATGTCTACACCGGTGAGAAGAAGCGAAAGTACTTCATTGCCTAGCTGAGCGCTAGCCAGTTATACCCGTATTACTACCTTTGTACCTGTGATGTATATACACTTCGTTTGTTAAACCAACCTAGACTTGATTTTCTTCTTTTACTATTGTGTTACGACATAACAGATTGGCTACCACGGAATCAAAACAATATCACTGCACGCAATCATTAAAAGTGATTGAAATACAAGGATTCGCGAGATTTTTATGGCAAAACACCTTCGTCATTTCAAACAGATATTTGGATGCGTAAGGATTAGCAGCAAATTGATTACTGTAATATTAATGTGACGATGTTATAAAAAAACTAAAGACTTACTGTCAAAAACCTACAGCGAGAGAACGCGAATAATATGGTCAATTATTAAAATAATTGAACAGACTTACACGAGTGTTTCGAAAATAAAAGAAGGTTCAGTGTTGTTTCTTTTTTTGCACAATAAACCAGTTTTGTTTTGGGTTTTTTTTTTACGGTAAGAGTCTTTATCTTCAAATGGCTTGTTCAGATTAACTACCACAAATTCGAGTCGTTATTTCTGATATTGGAACAAACATGTGGACTATTTATTAGTAAAACGGCGATCAAATTTGATAGGAGAAGGAGAAATGGAATGTGAATGAATTTAAACTAAAACAGGAAAAAATGTAGGTTTTTTCACGAGGAAAATAAAATACTTGAGGCAAATCATCGATGAAGATGGATCGAGTACAACAAGAGACATGCCTACTCCAGAAAATATTGCGTCTTTACAAAGTTTCTTACTACTAATTACTAAAATGTATTCGTGCCAAATATGCATACACTAAGATCACCCTTAAATAAACTGTTAAGGAAGGGCCAAAAATGGGTCTGGACGCAAGAGCGCGAAGAAGCATTACAGGAAATTAAAGATATATTAACGTCTGACTTGTTTCTGGCACACTACACCTTTTACACCTCAAATTAAAAAAGCACAACTTCAAATTAAAAAACACAACTTCAAATTAAAAAAACTAAACTTCAAATTAAAAAACATAACTTCAAATTAAAAAAAGACAACATCAAATTAAATAAACCCAAGTTCAATTTAAAAGCACGTGACATTATGTTAGAATTATTCATACTCAAACTTTGTAAGGTAATTTGCATAACATCACTTATGTAAATTACCCACTATTACTTGTAGTTGCTCGCAACAATAAAAAAAGAAAAGTTTCTAACAATTAACATTACAATAATTTAAAATATGGAAAATAACAATGGATCTCCGGTAGTTGTGCGATCAAGTAGAGGAGTCAAGAGAGGCACAGTACGTGGTCAGTACAAACGCAATCGAAATTCTCCTAAGCGTCGGATTCTGGAAGCCGCTCGAAATAGCAGGGACTGGACAACTGTCGCAGAGAACTGTGGGATAAATAGGAACACCGCGTACGCCTGGGTGAATAAACAGGCCAAGGGGCAAGACGTGGAGGATAAGCCGCGGGGTGGAAGGCGACATGGGAAAGTGAATCCGGACATGGTCAACAACATGCTTGATATAATCGGAGAAGATCCTACCATCACTCTCAAGGAGTTGGCCTTGAAGATTTCGGAGATGCATGGAATCAACCCCCCAATCAGCGTTACTACCATAAATAACCATCTCGATGGTAGACTCTTCACTGTAAAACGGGTTCACAAGCAAGCCGAGAATGTCAACACTCCGGAGAATAAGGTAAAACGTCGTATCTATGTAGAAAGGGTTATGGCCGCATTGGGAGCTGGTAAACATGTGGTGTATTTGGATGAGTCAAACGTGAACTTATTTTGTACTCGGACCGTTGGACGATCCGCGAGGGGCCAGAGAGTGGTGCTACATGTTCCAGGCTCGAAAGGTCCAAATATTCACATGGTTGCTGGTATTAGTCAACAGGGACTCATCAACTTCACCCACAGGCGTGGCGCCTACAAGCACCCGGATGTCAACCAATGGGTTGCAGAACTACTCAATTCTGTCTTCGCAATGGGATATGATGCCGGACAGGTAGCCTTGGTAATTGACAACGCCCCGTGCCATTCCCGAGTGGAACAACTACACGACCAGGCAGCTTTTGCAGAAGTGGAGTTTATTCGCTTGCCTCCATACAGCCCGGCTCTCAACCCCATCGAAATGGCCTGGTCAGCCATCAAAGCCGTCATCAAGAGGGATCTACCGAGCGTTATACATGTGCCACAACCGGAAGATATCACAAAAGTGGAGCACCGTCTTCGTCTTGTGGAGACCGCCATCGACCGAGCCTACCAAGTGGTAACTCCTGCCATGTCTCAGGCATTCTGTAATCGGGTTCAACGCCATCACGCTAGATGTCTCAGGGAAGAGGACCTCCCTGTTGGAGAATAAATGGTTTATCTATCATGTAATAAAATTTTAATTTAATTTGAACTTGGATTTTTTTAATTTGAAGTTGTGTATTTTAATTTGAAGTTTAGTTTTTTTAATTTGAAGTTGTGTTTTTTAATTTGAAGTTGTGTTTTTTTAATTTGAACTTTAGTTTTTTTTAATTTGAGGTGTAAAAGATGTATAATCCCAAGCGTGATATTGTAGTTGCAAGCGATGCCAGCACCTATCACATAGGAGCATGCATATTGCACAAAATGGATGATGGAAAAGTAAAACCCATAGCCCATGCATCCCGGATATTTTTGTCAGCAGAAAAAAATTACTCACAAATTGAGAAAGAAGCGCTAGCAATTATATTCGCGGTATAGAAATTTCATCGTTTCTTGCACGTTACGAAATTTCTGTTAAAAACAGATCATAGACAATTATTAACGATTTTCAGATCGAAAAAGGGACTACCACAACATATGACGAATAGACTCCAAAGATGGGGTACCATGCTTAGAACTAAAATTTTCAAATGGAGTATGTATCATCTAAAAACTTGGTCAAGCAGACGGGTTATCAAGGTTAATACCTAAGCAGACAGAACCATTGGAGGATCTGGTAATAACAGCTATTCAAGCGGATGTTGACTTACAAAATACTTTATGTGACACAATAAGAGAATGTCCAGTAACGCTTGATGAGATTAAGAGTAAGGCATAGGTAGATGAATTTATTATAAGCACGAAAGAAAAAATCAACAATAATCAACTGGATGAGGAAATCTATTCAATTTGCGATAACGTCCTGTTATATAGCGACAGGGTGATAATTCCTGCAACACTACAGAAAAGAATGCTCAAGGAATTCCATGTAGGACATTCAGGCATATCAAGAGTGAAAAGCCTTATGCGCTCTTTCATTTTTTGACCAAACATGGATAAGAATATAGAAGAAAAGCCAGGGAGTGTAGAGGATGCGTATTAGCTATGAAAGCTCCTCCGACTCAATTCGGATCGTGGGCAAAACCGGACCGACCTTGGTTGAGAATTCACTTAGACTTTGCGGACCGATAGACAAGTTCTATTATCTCATTGTCGTAGACAGCTTAAGTGGCCGGAAGTACTAAAATGCAAGAACCCCACATCCGAGGCAACTATTAACTTCCTGTATGAACTATTCACTAGGTTTGGTTGTCACAGAAAATGGAACGCAATTCACGTCTACTGAATTTAAACATTTTTGTGGGGATCATCTAATCGAGCATATAACCATTCCACCATATCAACCGAGAAGTAACGGGCAAGCGGAGGGGTTCGTTGATAAATTCAAGAGAGCTCTGAAAAAAACTAGTAGATCACCGACGGATAAGTCAATCCAACAGTTTTTACAGGTTTACAGGGTCACGTTAAATGCAAACATCGAAACACACCTGCTGACATCATGTTCGGATGCAAGGTTAGATCGATTTTCCACAAGTTGTTACGAAATCAGGATGGGTCAAACCTCAAAAGACCGAAAACAAAAAAAAAACGGTATAAATTTGGCGAAAGAGTCTACTACAAGATTCACAAAAAGTACTTTCTGGGAGTTCGGCATTGTTGAAAAACAAATAGGCAACACGGTCTATATTAATAAGAGACCAGATTTCGTGCACAAACGTCACACTAATCAAATGCGGAAAAGATACTCGAACAGTGAGGTGACCAGATCGCCCGATGAGATCATCATGGACACAATGTTTGATAGTTTTCAGGTGCCCATACCAGAGACAGCTTCTGAGAATAGAAGGTCAAAAAGCAAACGGAAATCCACTGAGTTGATTAGGGTGAACCCAAAACAGAAACGTTATTAATCCCCAGACGAGATATTTTCAAAGGGGGGGGGTGTTATACCGGCCTTTCTATGCATAAGGGAAATTACACCAGTTCTCACTATATATATATATATATATATATATATATATATATATATATATATATATATATATATATATATATATATAGTGCCAGTAATGTCTACACCGGGGAGACGGCGCGACAGTACTTCACTTCCTAGCTGAGCGTTAATCAGTTATACCCGTATTCCTACCGTTGTACCTGTGATGTTAATACACTTCGTTTGTTAAGCCAACCTCGACTTGATTTTCTTCTTTTACTATCGTGTTACGACACAACAGAAACAAATTGATGCATCGTGTCAACAAACCATAATAGATCAATGGCGTCGCAGGTATGATCTTTGTTTAATATAGAAAAAATTGAAATGTCAGAGAAAAGAAGACACAGGATTCATACTGAACGTAAAAAAAAAGATCGCTTTAGTTAATAAACCGTGGTAATTAATATAGCTGGGTTTTATTGCCTACTAGCAGGAAGACCCGACGTTTACTGGGATTGAATGAGGATGAACCAATGTTCTACACTTCTAACACTGTTATTTTATTCGGTAAAGTTGCCCATATTTCAGTTAACTCGATTGGTTAACTGCTCTAATCAAGGCCTCAGATCAGTGCGCCGGGAGGAAGCTTCATATGCCTTCGCGTAGTGATTGATTCCACAATATATTATAATCTACATTGCACTGTAGAGAACCTACTGTTGATTTTATAAAAACTATTTTTATATAATGGCTTGCAATAAAATTATTTTTATATAATGGCTTGAATTAAATTTTAAAATGCAAAAGTCAAGTATCATGGTTCAATTGTGCTCTAAACAGAAACATTTATTTCAAACGCGCTTCTGTCTTATCCAAAATCTACTGTTGATTATATATGCCGGGCCCTTTGCTTGTTCGATGATGAGACTTCTCAAAGATTGATAAATAAAAGTCATAATTTTAGAGTATTATTGGATAAAAAAAAAGTAAAATATAAAACTTGTTTTAGAGAAAAATAAAAAAGATTGGTATTAATATTCTTATTAAATAAGCATTTTCTATTTTATCGCAACAAAATTAAATGAAATTATTATACTTGTCGTCATCCGTACTTTTGAGAAAGTCAGCGTTTTTTTTGTTTACAAATGATTGCCGACGTACTTTTTCAACGAACACAATTTTTTTGTTTGTTTATAATGTAATTTTTAGTTTACACAAGTATGTACATTGTCTTTAATTCGGTATCTTAAGATTTTAATCTATTAAGAAATCGTTGGAATAGTTTCAGAAAACCGATAATTATTTTTTCAAAGATTTTTAAAATTGATTTATTTGGACTTGAAAATTAAACAAAATTTTCACTCTCATTTTTTTAGCACATAAATATACAGTAGAACCCCGGGATACGGCGGCTCTAGGATATATTTTTTCAGGTAACAAGATGTTTTTCCGGACCCTGGTTACGATATTTCCCCTCCTTACGGTGTTCTTTATAATTTTATTTGATTATATACATGTGTATTATATACTGTACTGAATTTTGTTACTAATTTTTAATGCCGTATCCCAATGTTCTACTGTATTTTTTTTTCCTGTTAAAGATTAGCTTTAGTTTATTATTTTCCAAACAAAATTTAAATTTATACATATTCTAAAACAAATAATTTTGATTAAATCTTTTTAATAAAGATATGGGTTTGGTTTTTCGGTCATTCTTGCCCATACCTAATGAATATATATTTGAAGATTTAAAGAAGTTGAGATGTAAATCTTAAATAACCTCAAAGTAGATGATATGTCGTAAATTCAAACAACGACACAATCGCACAGTCAGGGGACCATTAATTTATGTCTACAAACGGTGACCTCCCACTCTAATTTAATTACGTGTAAACAAAATTAGACGTAACGTAGCTAGTGTGTTCTACAATAGAAACGCTGTCTTTTTAGTTGGCGAAATCAGCAGTTACTATTTTGTAGATAGCGGTTTCAGTCCTACCCAAAAGCCGGTTAGAGGCTTACTTGGCCAAAACGTGGTGAGATAACAACAACTATGGATGGCAGTTATTACTGAGAATACAGTTAGGAGTTTCGGAGTTCCTATCCTGTCACGGTTACCACCTGACGAAGGCCAGAGAAATAGTTGACCGAAACGTCGTGAAACAACCATAAAAAAGATGAGAATAATAGTTTCTCTATAAATAAATTAATTAATTAATAATACCCATTTCAATAATGAATTCCAATTAAATAATATATATACCATTCGTTAAGGACCCGACTACGGAAGATCAGATAATAAATAAACGTTGATTTATAAGACAAAAAAATCCTACCTTAATCGCCCTTCAGGGCCCGTGGTACATTGGATAGAGACGTTGAATCTCTATGGTTGAGAATTATCTGAAGATAGCGGTTTCAATCCTACCCAAAAGCCGGCTAGAGGCTTACTTGGCCAAAACGTGATGAGACGACAATGACTATGGATGGCAGTAATTGCTGAGAATGCAGTTAGGAGATTCAGAGTTCCTATCCTGTCATGGTTACCACCTGACGAAGGCCAGAGGAATAGTTGGCCGAAACGTCGTGAAACAACAACTAAGAAAAATGAGGAAAATCGTCTGCAATAAAGAAATTAAGACATGAAATTGGCTTTTGAAATTAAATTTAAAGATTTTATTTTCATTCATAGAATGCAGTCTTATGTATAAAACATCCACCATTCAAGGAGGTAGAATGCTCTCGTTCCGTCAGCTATGACTGGATAGATGTCCTAAATAATACACAATTTTATTTTTTTCGGCCTCTCAGACTAAAAATTAAACCTTCAACCTTCAGGAGAATATCAGTTTTACAATTGATTTTTCCAAATACTCGAACGACTGCGTGAAGAAAATAAAAGATTTCGTTCGATATTTTATGCAAATTCCCGAGTTCAACCGAAACGTTGTGAAAATGACACTCAAGATGAGAACAGTAGTCAGAAAATTCTATATAATACGAATAATCAACCCTCATCTAAAAAATTCAGAAACAAACTTATTAAATATATGGATTTTTTTTTTTCAAATAGGACGTTACGTTTATTTTATTCTGTCTAAAAGCAAACTTCAAAATCCAGTAGAACTCCAGAATACGGTGGCCCTGGGATACGTTTTTTTCAGGCTACGATGTGGAATACGATGTTTTCCGATCCATGGTTTGCCCTGCTTTACAGTGTTATTTATAATATTATTTTGATTATATACATGCATATTCTATACTGTACTGTATTTTGTTACTAATTTTTAATGACGTATCCCGGGGTACTACTGCATTTAAAATATTGGAAAATCTTCATTAATCAATATTACATAGCTATTTTTTAAAACTTCACAAAATTCGAATCTGAATTTTATAACACTTTTGCACATAATAAAACAAGTTAGAAAAGCATTTTATCCAAGGCTGAAAATTGTTAAACAAAATGTTTTTACTATAGGCTTTATATATATATATATATATATATATATATATATATATATATATATATATATATATATATATATATTTTCTTAGTTGTTGTTGTTTCACGACGTTTCGGCCAACTATTCCTCTGGCCTTCGTCAGGTGGTAACCATGACAGGATAGGAACTCTGAATATATATATATATATATATATATATATATATATATATATATATATATATATATATATATATATATATATATATAAATAAAAAAGCTCACCGGTACCTGCGAACATATATCTGTATACATATATCAGCACATCGGTATCTGCGGACATATATCTGCACATATATCCGCACAACGAATTAAAACTAGTATTAAAGTCTATATAAATTAGTAGGTAGGGTAGGATGACTTTAAGTAATTGTTAAGGAGGTAACACATGGGCAGTGCAGTATCCTATAAAAAATGAAACTTTCTTTTTAAAAAAAAACTAATAATCTAGCGCCATTTTCCCATGCGAGATATGCATCTCTTTATGTCTAATTCGAATTACCTTCTTTGTTTGTTCCCTTCACGTTGCGTCTCGTGACAATCCGCCTTTTGTCCCGAAGACAAAGAGATTTTACCGATTTCTTTCAAATTCGATTTGTGAACGCCATTTTATTTTATTTTTTTTTTTTTTTAAGAACCGTCACTATATTGTTGTTTATTCGGTCTTTTCTTTTGTTTTTCTTCATTTCTTGCTTTATTATTTATTTCATATTTATTTTTAAAACGTGTTTCCTTTGCTTTACTTTTCCCTACTACCCCCCTCTCTCTCTCTCTCTTTCTTTATTAATTTCTTTCTTCTATTCGAAATAGGTTTTGATTATATATTTATTATTCCCTTTTTTTCTCTTTATTTTTCTTTTGTTTCTTCGCCTTGTTTTCTTAATAGAAATCAGGTTCGAACCGTAACAACTATAAAGTCCAAATCTTTCTTCACTCTGGTAAGGAAGGTTGCAAGTGGTGGTATCAGAGCTACAGGGTTAGCAAGAGGCTAGTAAAACTCCAGCCGAATTCGACATCAGTTTCCGTTAACTCCAGGTTGTATCCGCATTTGCGGATGGGAAGTCCAATCGTTTCCTCACGAATATCCCGACGGGATCAATGTTAGGATCCGTCGTCCTGATCGTCTCTGTCTCGGCGCGTGATAAGCAAAGATGTATCAAAACAGGATGCGCAAATAAATGGAGTGAGAATGACAACGTGCTTTAGGGTAATTTTTTTTTATGTTCCTCGTCAAACCTTCTCCGACATCGCATGCAATCGCTGAGCATTGTTGTCTTCGGCATCGGATAAAAAAACAAGCAGGACTTCATGCAAATGAGACTATTCTGAGGTACATTATTATTGAGCTGTTATGTGTACGGCAAAATCATGTTGACACACAGATTCTCGTTGGATCACCGAAGTTAAGCAACGTTGAACCTGGTCAGTACTAAATGGGTGACTATTTGGGACCTCCAGGTATTGTATGTTCTCTCCGCTTATCTCCGCATTCGTCCCAGTCCTCCTGCCACTGGACTTAAACAGCGCGGATTCAGGAGAGGTATAGTTGGTGATTGCGCAACCCTTGCTTCACAATTACACGCGCAGCTGCTCCTTTGTCTTTTGAGATTGAACAGAGGCCTCGAATCGAATATTTTTTAGCTATATGTCGGAGTACTACACGCTTAGCAACCCTACAACAACGACAACGGCAGGGAGGTGATGCTGGCTAAGTAGTTAACGACACCGTTGAAAATTTGGTTGTGCCAAGTTCAAATCCAGTTCGTTCCACAGAAACATTTTCATTTAGGTTGTTGGCAATATTCAATTGGTGCCCTTTACCCCGTAAATACCCAATCTCTGCCTTTATAGAATTCCAGTAAGGAAGATATTGGAGAAACCTCTCCTGAGCCGGTACTGCTTGAGTCTAGTGGCAAAGAGAAGTGCTAAACAATGCTGAGATTAGTGGAGAATATATATAACACGTGTTGTTACCAAATGGTCACCTATTTTAGTACTGACAAGGCTCAGCGTTGCTTAACTTCGTTGATCTTACTTGAACTGGTGAGTTAACGTGATTATTCCTCATATGCAACAATAACAACGACAAGAGCAACAAAAGGAAATATCTTTGTAAAAAATGTCGGCGTTTATTGATTGAAATAACTAATACTGATTGGTCAGTTCTACCGAAATGCTCAATGTTGTTACCTCTGACAGTCTAGCCCCTGCTGCCGTTGGTTACTTAAACAAGAAGAAAAACACAGCCGCTAGTGACAACATACGCATGAATATGAAATGGCATATTATTTTATAGGTGTTGCAATTCAATAGTATACCTATTATGACGGAATTTATAAATTGAGTGTGTCTGTTTTCCTTTGAGTTCGTTGCCTATAGCCTCCCCTACGGCTGGATTGATTTTTATAGAATTTTATACAAATGTACTTTATATACATGGCAATGTTCTTAGGTAGCTTTTGTACCGGAATGTCTTCGATAAGTATCAATAATCGATAATTGAAAAAAAAATCCGATGAAAGAAGGAGGAAAAGAAAGTGAAAAAAAACGTGACGCATTAGCTGTTGCGGCCATCGTCAAACCGGAAGCGACGTAGGTTTAAATTAAGGCTAAACAATCGAAAAGAGGCGATGACTTTTGAAAGTATCGGCGAAAAAAGCGACCTCTCCCTGTAGAAAAGTGCCTAGTTGAGGCTGTTTTGGGCCAATTTTTCGATATGTAGGTTCTTTGATATGGCAGGGACGCGTTTGAAATGAATGTTTCTATATAGAGCTTAATTGAACCAGGATTCTTGACTTTTGTGTTTTAAATGTTAATTACAGCCATTATATATGAAATAGTTTTATAAAATCAACAGTAGGTTCTCTCCAATGCAAAGTACACTACAATGTAATGTGAACCAAGTCACTGAGAGAGGCATGTGGAACTTCTTGTCGGTGCACCGCGATGTATCCCCAACTAGAGCAGGCAATTAATCGATTTGATTAAAAAAATGAGCGGTTTTACCGATTTCGATGACAATAAAAATATCGGAGTTCGTTGATCATCATTCAATCCCGGGCAGCGTCGGGTTTCCCTGCTAGTATAGCCGTTTCTATTATTTCATTTTGTTTATTCAATTTGTTTCATTTTTACGTTTCTCTCTCTTTACGCTTCAAACTTCTTTCTTTATTGCAACTATACCTCTCTGTCTGCAGATCAACTCTCTTTCTCTCTCTCTCTCTCTCTCTCTCTCTCTCTATATATATATATATATATATATATATATATATATATATATATATATATATACATACATTTATCTTTCTTTCTTTCTCTCTATCTGTCTATTACTCTGGCTATCTTTTTTTTGGGGGGTGGGGGGATATCTATTTTTATATGCGTTTGTAGGTATTCTTTTGCTTTTCGTATTTTCTAAACATTTCTGCATTTTCCCGTTTTTATTTGTTTGCCTCGTTTCTTTTCGAAACGGGCGGAAATCCCTTGGAACCGTTAATCTTGATCAGGAAGAATGTTCGCAGGAGGCTTTTTGATGTTTCAACTTTTTAAACTTAATTTCAATCAAAAGAACAGTGGGAACTCGCTTTTTTTCGAGAAAGAATTCTAGAATTATGATTTTAGCAACGGCCCTCGGGCTAAGCTCAAATACGTCAAGTATAAATATGCATAAGATTATATATGCACATATATGTATGTACACACACGCACACAGTTATATACTATATATGCGTGTGTGTATACATACATTATATATACATGTATACAT
>NC_136501.1:62712317-62797317 GCF_053919585.1 Euprymna scolopes
TCACCTAATTAACGTTTGATATGTTACACAAGCTTTTTTGTTTATACATAGAATAAAGTGTAACCTAATTGACGTTTAACATGTTATACAAGTCTGTTTATATATAGCAACAATGTGTAACGTTTTACATGTTACAAAGATTTGTTCCTTTATACATAGCAAAAATGTGTAACCTAATAAACATTTTACATGTTACACAAGCCTACTCGTTTATACGTAGCAACACAAGTTTACATCTTACACAAGTTTGTTTGTTTATGCATAGTAATAAAGTGTAACCTAATAACCGTTTAACGTGTTACACTAGTTTGTTTGTTTTTACATAGAAACAATGTGTACTCTTATTAACATATAACATGTTACACAAGTTTGTTATTTAAGCATCGTAAAAAAGAGTAACCTAATAACCATTTAACGTATTACACAAGTATGTGTGTTTATGAATCGTAACAATATGTAATCTATTTAACAGATAAAATATTACACAAGTTTTTTTATACATGGAAACAAGTTGTAACTTAATAAATAATTTACATGTTACACAAGTTTTTTGTATTATTAATTGGAACAATGTGTAACGCAATTACTCTTACACATGTGACACATTTTATTCCTTTTTTGCATAACAACAATGTGTAATTAAGTTAACATTTAACATGTTACACAAATCTTGTTTTTATGCATGATAACAGTTTGTAAACGATTTTACGGTTAACATGTTACACTCGTTTATTTGTTCATAAGTAGCAACAATGTGTAACCTCATTAAAGTTAAACACGTCATACAAGTTTATTTGTTTATGCATGGTAACAAGATGTAACTTTATTAAAGTTTAACACGTAACGTAAGAGTGTTTCTTTATGCATCATAACAATGTCTCAGCTAATTAACGTTTAACATTTTACACAAGTTTGCTTGTTTAGTCATGGTAACAATGTGTAACTTAATTAGCGTATAATATGTTGCACAAGTTTGTTTATGCATGGTAAGAATGTGTAACCTAATTAACGTTTAACATATGTGTAACATGTTAAACGTTAATTGGTTAAGATTGTTGGTTAATGCATGGTAACAATGTGTAAACTAATTAACGTTTAACACGTTATGTATGTCTGTTGGTTAATGCATGGTAACAATGTGGAACCTGATTAACGTTTAACACGTTATGTATGTTTGTTGTCCATGCATGGTAACAATGTGTATCCTAATTTACGTTTTACACGCGACGTAAGTTTGTTGGTTTATGCATGGTAGAAATTTGTAACCTAATTAAAGTTTTACATGTTACAAAAGTTTGTTTGTTCATGTGTGGGAACATGTTACGTAAGATCGTTGTTTCATGCGTGGTAACAATCTGTAACCTTATTTACGTTTAAAATATTACACAAGTTTGTTGGTCCATGCATGGATACGATGTGTAACCTAATTAACGTTTAACATGTTATAAAAGTGTGTTGATTCATGCATGGTAACAATGTGTGACCTAATTAACGTTTAACACGTTAGGTATGTTTGTTGTTTCATGCATCGAAACAACGTGTAACCTAAATAACGTTTAACATGTTACCCAAGTTTGTTGGTTCATGCATGGTAATAATGTATAATCTAATTAATGTTTAACATGTTACCCAAGTTTGTTGGTTCATGCATAGTAACAATGTATAATCTAATTAACGTTTAACATGTTACCCAAGTTTGTTGGTTCCGTCATGGTAATAATGTATAATCTAATTAACGCTAAACATGTTACCCTAGTTTGTTGGTTCATGCATGGTAACAATGTATAATCTAATTAACGTTTAACATGTTACCCAAGTGTGTTGGTTCATGCATGGTAATAATGTATAATCTAATTAACGTTTAACATGTTACCCAAGTTTGTTGGTTCATGCATGGTAATAATGTATAATCTAATTAACGCTAAACATGTTACCCTAGTTTGTTGGTTCATGCATGGTAACAATGTATAATCTAATTAACGTTTAACATGTTACCCAAGTTTTCTTGGTTCATGCAGAGTAATAATGTATAATCTAATTAATGTTTAACATGTTACCCAAGTTTGTTGGTTCATGCATAGTAACAATGTATAATCTAATTAACGTTTAACATGGTACCCAATTTTGTTGGTTCATGCATGGTAATAATGTATAACCTAATTAACGTTTAACATGTTACCCAAGTTTGTTGGTTTATGCATGGTAACAATGTATAATCTAATTAACGTTTAACATGTTACCCAAGTTGTTGGTTCATGCATGGTAACAATGTATAATCTAATTAACTTTTAACATGGTACCCAAGTTTGTGGGTTCATGTATGGTAATAATGTATAATCTAATTAACGTTTAACATGGTACCCAAGTTTGTGGGTTCATGTATGGTAATAATGTATAATCTAATTAACGTTTAACATGCTACCCAAGTTTGTTGGTTCATGTATGGTAATAATGTATAATCTAATTAACGTTTAGCATGGTACCCAAGTTTGTTGGTTCATGTATGGTAATAATGTATAATCTAATTAACGTTTAACATTGTACCCAAGTTTGTTGGTTCATGTATGGTAATAATGTATAATCTAATTAACGTTTAACATGGTACCCAAGTTTGTTGGTTCATGCATGGTAGTAATGTATAATCTAATTAACGTTTAACATGTTACCCAAGTTTGTTGGTTCCTGCATGGTAATAATGTATAATCTAATTAACGTTTAACATGGTACCCAAGTTTGTTGGTTCCTGCATGGTAATAATGTATAATCTAATTAATGTTTAACATGTTACCCAAGTTTGTTGGTTCATGTATAGTAATAATGTATAATCTAATTAATGTTTAACATGTTACCCAAGTTTGTTGGTTCATGCATGGTAATAATGTATAATCTAATTAATGTTTAACATGTTACCCAAGTTTGTTGGTTCATGCATGGTAATAACGTATAATCTAATTAATGTTTAACATGTTACCCAAGTTTGTTGGTTCATGCATGGTAATAACGTATAATCTAATTAATGTTTAACATGTTACCCAAGTTTGTTGGTTCATGCATAGTAACAAGGTATAATCTAATTAACGTTTAACATGGTACCTAAGTTTGTTGGTTCATGCATGGTAATAATGTATAATCTAATTAACGTTTAACATGTTACCCAAGTTTGTTGGTTCATGCATGGTAATAATGTATAATCTAATTAACGTTTAAAATGTTACCCAAGTATGTTGGTTCATGCATGGTAACAATGTATAATCTAATTAACGTTTAACATGTTACCCAAGTTTGTTGGTTCATGCATGGTTATAATGTATAATCTAATTAACGTTTAACATGTTACCCAAGTTTGTTGCTTCATGTATGGTAATAACGTATAATCTAATTAACGTTTAACATGTTACCCTAGTTTGTTGGTTCCGTCATGGTAATAATGTATAATCTAATCAACGTTTAACATGTTACCCAAGTTTGTTGGTTCATGTATGGTAATAATGTATAATCTAATTAACGTTGTGATGTGGTGTGTTGCACACAGGGCCTTTGAGCGTGTAGTGTTGTAGCTTAGTGGATGTGTAGAGTGCTTAGCTGCTTGGCTTTCAGGTGCTTTGCTCCTCTTGCTTCCAGCTGTAACCGCCACCTATACTCGCAAGAGTGAAGGGGAGGCAGTTTAGTAAGCCCTGCCCACTGGTGGTTAGAGCGTCTCACTGGTCAAGACTCGCATGCCACCTCCTCGTGGTACATCACGGTTTAACTGGGTACCTTGCGGCCCCAGGCTAAGTGTATGTGGGATCTCGGAGTAGTCTGGAGCCCCAGAGGTGTTGAGTGCATGGCCCTCCGGCGTGAGGACACGCCCTGGCTTACACCAATCCAGACCCCAGCTATGTGGTCAAATAGCAAAATGTCATCTCGGCAGCAGGAGTTGGCAGTCATGGTATGAGCGCAGCTGATATATTTTTCAACCACCGGTCTCCCATGGCGGATCACTGAGCGGATGAATCAAGAACGATCAACGGTCAGGGATCAACACCCAGTTAGCGGGTACTGCGGGGCAACCTACCACTGCTCCAGCTGTCGCACTCCTGTGCTCCGCTGGGTTCCGCAATGTTGGGTCCAGAGGTGGATGTTCTGTTCTGGGCATGCACTCATCCACTACTTCCCTGCCCCGGCGCTTGACGTTTCAGGCAACTACTATGGATATGTCAAGAATAAATTACAGACTTCCTGAACTGTAGAAGACTGAAGCGCCTTGCCAATCGTCGTCCTCGACGTTAAGGGCCTATACAATTAACGTTTAACATGTTACCCAAGTTTGTTGGTTCATGCATGGTAATAATGTATAATCTAATTAACGCTAAACATGTTACCCAAGTTTGTTGGTTCATGCATGGTAATAATGTATAATCTAATTAATGTTTAACATGTTACCCAAGTTTGTTGGTTAATGCATGGTAACAATGTATAATCTAATTAACGTTTAACATGTTACCCAATTTGGTTGGTTCATGCATGGTAACAATGTATAATCTAATTAACGTTTAACATGTTACCAAAGTTTGTTGGTTCATGCATGGTAATAATGTATAATCTAATTAACGTTTGACATGTTACCCAATTTTGTTGGTTCATGCATGGTAACAATGTATAATCTAATTAACGTTTAACATGTTACCCAAGTTTGTTGGTTCATGCATGGTAATAATGTATAATCTAATTAACGTTTAACATGTTACCCAATTTTGTTGGTTCATGCATGGTAACAATGTATAATCTAATTAACGTTTAACATGTTACCCAAGTTTGTTGGTTCATGCATGGTAATAATGTATAATCTAATTAACGTTTAACATGTTACCCAAGTTTGTTGGTTCCGTCATGGTAATAATGTATAATCTAATTAACGTTTAACATGTTACCCAAGTTTGTTGGTTCCGTCATGGTAATAATGTATAATCTAATTAACGTTTAACATGTTACCCAAGTTTGTTGGTTCATGTATGGTAATAATGTATAATCTAATAAACGTTTAACATGTTACCCAAGTTTGTTGGTTCATGCATGGTAATAATGTATAATCGAATTAACGCTAAACATGTTACCCAAGTTTGTTGGTTCATGCATGGTAATAATGTATAATCTAATTAACGTTTAACATGTTACCCAAGTTTGTTGGTTCCGTCATGGTAATAATGTATAATCTAATTAACGTTTAACATGTTACCCAAGTTTGTTGGTTCCGTCATAGTAATAATGTATAATCTAATTAACGTTTAACATGTTACCCAAGTTTGTTGGTTCCGTCATGGTAATAATGTATAATCTAATTAACGTTTAACATGTTACCCAAGTTTGTTGGTTCCGTCATGGTAATAATGTATAATCTAATTAACGTTTAACATGTAACCCAAGTTTGTTGGTTCCGTCATGGTAATAATGTATAATCTAATTAACGTTTAACATGTTACCCAAGTTTGTTGGTTCCGTCATGGTAATAATGTATAATCTAATTAACGTTTAACATGTTACCCAAGTTTGTTGGTTCCGTCATGGTAATAATGTATAATCTAATTAACGTTTAACATGTTACCCAAGTTTGTTGGTTCCGTCATGGTAATAATGTATAATCTAATTAACGTTTAACATGTTACCCAAGTTTGTTGGTTCCGTCATGGTAATAATGTATAATCTAATTAACGTTTAACATGTTACCCAAGTTTGTTGGTTCCGTCATGGTAATAATGTATAATCTAATTAACGTTAAACATGTTACCCAAGTTTGTTGGTTCATGTATGGTAATAATGTATAATCTAATTAACGTTTAACATGTTACCCAAGTTTGTTGGTTCATGTATGGTAATAATGTATAATCTAATTAACGTTTAACATGTTACCCAAGTTTGTTGGTTCATGCATGGTAATAATGTATAATCTTATTAACGCTAAACATGTTTCCCAAGTTTGTTGGTTCATGCATGGTAATAATGTATAATCTAATTAATGTTTAACATGTTACCCAAGTATGTTGGTTCATGCATGGTAACAATGTATAATCTAATTAACGTTTAACATGTTACCCAAGTTTGTTGGTTCATGCATGGTAATAATGTATAATCTAATTAACGTTTAACATGTTACCCAAGTTTGTTGGTTCCGTCATGGTAATAATGTATAATCTAATTAACGTTTAAAATGTTACACAAGTTTGTTGGTTCATGTATGGTAATAATGTATAATCTAATTAACGTTTAACATGTTACCCAAGTTTGTTGGTTCATGCATGGTAATAATGTATAATCTAATTAACGCTAAACATGTTACCCAAGTTTGTTGGTTCATGCATGGTAATAATGTATAATCTAATTAACGTTTAACATGTTACCCAAGTTTGTTGGTTCCGTCATGGTAATAATGTATAATCTAATTAACGTTTAAAATGTTACACAAGTTTGTTGGTTCATGTATGGTAATAATGTATAATCTAATTAACGTTTAACATGTTACCCAAGTTTGTTGGTTCATGTATGGTAATAATGTATAATCTAATTAACGTTTAACATGTTACCCAAGTTTGTTGGTTCATGCATGGTAATAATGTATAATCTAATTAACGCTAAACATGTTACCCAAGTTTGTTGGTTCATGCATGGTAATAATGTATAATCTAATTAATGTTTAACATGTTACCCAAGTATGTTGGTTCATGCATGGTAACAATGTATAATCTAATTAACGTTTAACATGTTACCCAAGTTTGTTGGTTCATGCATGGTAATAATGTATAATCTAATTAACGCTAAACATGTTACCCAAGTTTGTTGGTTCATGCATGGTAATAATGTATAATCTAATTAATGTTTAACATATTACCCAAGTTTGTTGGTTCATGTATGGTAATAATGTATAATCTAATTAATGTTTAACATGTAACCCAAGTTTGTTGGTTCATGCATGGTAATAATGTATAATCTAATTAATGTTTAACATGTTACCCAAGTTGGTTGGTTCCTGCATGGTAATAATGTATAATCTAATTAACGTTTGACATGTTACCCAAGTTTGTTGGTTCATGCATGTTAACAATGTATAATCTAATTAATGTTTAACATGTTACACAAGTTTGTTGGTTCATGCATGCTAACAATGTATAATCTAATTAATGTTTAACATGTTACCCAAGTTTGTTGGTTCATGCATGTTAACAATGTATAATCTAATTAATGTTTAACATGTTACACAAGTATTTTTGGTAATGCATGGGAATAATGTGTAACCTAATTAAAGTTTAACATGTTACCCAAGTTTAACATGGTAACAATGTAATTACTGTTTAATATGTTGCACAAGTTTTTTGGTTCATGCATGGTAACAATGTATAACCTAATAAACTTTAACATGTTACGCAAGTTTGTTGGTTCATGCATGGTAATAATGTGTAACCTAATTAACGTTTAACATGTTACACAAGTTTAACATGGTAACAATGTAATTACTGTTTAATATGTTACCCAAGTTTGTTGGTTCATGCATGGTAATAATTTATAATCTAATTAACGTTTAACATGTTACACAAGCTGATTTGCTTATACATGACAACAATTTTACATATAATTCGTATTGAGTTCAAATTATCTCTTGATTTAGACAATGGCAATTAAAGGGTGGCTCCACACTTCGTTCGAAGCCCGCAAGCCGGGGGCTCAACACAGGATATAGTTTAAGGTCATATCCAGGACCTTAATGGTAGTAATGATGATATTATGGATACGATGTGTAACCTAATTAACGTTTAACATGTTATAAAAGTGTGTTGGTTCATGCATGGTAACAATGTGTGACCTAATTAACGTTTAACACGTTAGGTATGTTTGTTGTTTCATGCATCGAAACAACGTGTAACCTAAATAACGTTTAACATGTTACCCAAGTTTGTTGGTTCATGCATGGTAATAATGTATAATCTAATTAATGTTTAACATGTTACCCAAGTATGTTGGTTCATGCATGGTAACAATGTATAATCTAATTAACGTTTAACATGGTACCCAAGTTTGTTGGTTCATGCATGGTAACAATGTATAATCTAATTAACGTTTAACATGTTACCCAAGTTTGTTGGTTCATGCATGGTAACAATGTATAATCTAATTAACGTTTAACATGTTACCCAAGTTTGTTGGTTCATGCATGGTAACAATGTATAATCTAATTAACGTTTAACATGGTACCCAAGTTTGTTGGTTCCGTCATGGTAATAATGTATAATCTAATTAACGTTTAACATGTTACCCAAGTTTGTTGGTTCATGCATGGTAACAATGTATAATCTAATTAACGTTTAACATGTTACCCAAGTTTGTTGGTTCATGCATGGTAACAATGTATAATCTAATTAACGTTTAACATGTTACCCAAGTTTGTTGGTTCATGCATGGTAACAATGTATAATCTAATTAACGTTTAACATGTTACCCAAGTTTTTTGGTTCATGCATGGTAACAATGTATAATCTAATTAACGTTTAACATGTTACCCAAGTTAGTTGGTTCATGCATGGTAACAATGTATAATCTAATTAACGTTTAACATGTTACCCAAGTTTGTTGGTTCATGCATGGTAACAATGTATAATCTAATTAACGTTTAACATGGTACCCAAGTTTGTTGGTTCCGTCATGGTAATAAGGTATAATCTAATTAACGTTTAACATGTTACCCAAGTTTGTTGGTTCATGCATGGTAACAATGTATAATCTAATTAACGTTTAACATGTTACCCAAGTTTGTTGGTTCATGCATGGTAACAATGTATAATCTAATTAACGTTTAACATGTTACCCAAGTATGTTGGTTCATGCATGGTAACAATGTATAATCTAATTAACGTTTAACATGTTACCCAAGTTTGTTGGTTCATGCATGGTAACAATGTATAATCTAATTAACGTTTAACATGTTACCCAAGTTTGTTGGTTCATGCATGGTAACAATGTATAATCTAATTAACGTTTAACATGTTACCCAAGTTTGTTGGTTCATGCATGGTAACAATGTATAATCTAATTAACGTTTAACATGTTACCCAAGTTTGTTGGTTCATGCATGGTAACAATATATAATCTAATTAACGCTAAACATGTTACCCAAGTTTGTTGGTTCATGTATAGTAATAATGTATAATCTAATTAACGTTTAACATGTTACCCAAGTTTGTTGGTTCATGCATGGCAACAATGTATAATCTAATTAACGTTTAACATGTTACCCAAGTTTGTTGGTTCATGCATGGTAACAATGTATAATCTAATTAATGTCTAACATGTTACCCAAGTTTGGTGGTTCATGCATGGTAACAATATATAATCTAATTAACGTTTAACATGTTACCCAAGTTTGTTGGTTCATGTATGGTAATAATGTATAATCTAATTAACGTTTAACATGTTACCCAAGTTTGTTGGTTCATGCATGGTAACAATGTATAATCTAATTAATGTCTAACATGTTACCCAAGTTTGGTGGTTCATGCATGGTAACAATATATAATCTAATTAACGTTTAACATGTTACCCAAGTTTGTTGGTTCATGTATGCTAATAATGTATAATCTAATTAACGTTTAACATGTTACCCAAGTTTGTTGGTTCATGCATGGTAATAATGTATAATCTAATTAATGTTTAACATGTTACACAAGTTTTTTTGTTCATGCATGGTAACAATGTATAATCTAATTAACGTTTAACATGTTACCCAAGTTTGGTGGTTCATGCATGGTAACAATATATAATCTAATTAACGTTTAACATGTTACCCAAGTTTGTTGGTTCATGTATGGTAATAATGTATAATCTAATTAACGTTTAACATGTTACCCAAGTTTGTTGGTTCATGCATGGTAATAATGTATAATCTAATTAATGTTTAACATGTTACACAAGTTTTTTTGTTCATGCATGGTAACAATGTATAACCTAATAAACTTTAACATGTTACGCAAGTTTGTTGGTTCATGCATGGTAATAATGTGTAACCTAATTAACGTTTAACATGTTACACAAGTTTAACATGGTAACAATGTAATTACTGTTTAATATGTTACCCAAGTTTGTTGGTTCATGCATGGTAATAATTTATAATCTAATTAACGTTTAACATGTTACACAAGCTGATTAGCTTATACATGTCAACAATTTTACATATAATTCGTATTGAGTTCAAATTATCTCTTGATTTAGGCAATGGCAATTAAAGGGTGGCTCCACACTTCGTTCGAAACCCGCAAGCCGGGGGCTCAACACTGGATATAGTTTAAGGTCATATCCAGGACCTTAATGGTAGTAATGATGATATTATTACTTTATACATGTAAAATATAATGATGAGACTATTGCATTAATATACTCATAGTATAAGTAATGACTTAATGGTAGTATTAATAAAAAAAATTCATAGCATTAACAAATGAATCATAGTATTAATTGAATTTGCAAAATAAATGCGTAGTATGATATTTCAAATAAATTTAGAGCAGTATTTGTCTTTGTTTAGAAGGTAACTATCAATGCTTTTTTTACTTATGAGACAATTACATTTTTTGATAGTATATATCTTTGTAACAAATTATTTAATCAGATCAATGCTAGCAATAGCGTAAAATATTTGTGTGGCTTCCGAAATGATAGCAAACATAAATCCGTATGAATGAACACGACACGACTTTTGATCAATTTGATCCTATTGTAGACATTGGTTCATCTAGAACTAGATATTTAAAAGGAGCCGTGAACAATTGTTAGGTATTGGCAGGGCAACACCGAAAGTGTGCTAGTCGAGGGTTATTATGTTTATTCAAGCCAAAACATGTTGCCAGCTAAAATACAGTTTAGAATAATGAAAAGGTTTAGAATAAATATTCATTTACATTAACTTAGGAATGTAACTTAAAAATGTTATCATAACAATTTAGTTGAAAACTTAGAAATAATGACATGTAAAAACATCAGGTAATTATCTTAGTAACGTATATTAATGACGTCATTAGAGAAGGGGTGATGGTCTTTTTGAGATACATGGAAATTAGTTGAGTCAGGAGAGAGACAGAGACGGTCTTCAGATCGTGATTGCTCCGGGTTGAGGAGGTCAGAGATAGCGATAATCAGAATCAGCGTTGCAACTTTCGAAAAAGGGAAAAAAACACTCTGGAATAAAAAGTTGCCGAAACTAAAACCCGAAGCTCTTTCATTTCTTGGGAAGTACTTCCATTGCAGCTTCTAGTCAAAGAAGATGAAAGGTGGGTCAAATATATTCCGAATTGGCCAGATGTCGAAACCTCAAATAAGTTTTATTTGTCTTTTTTGTTGTAAAGGTGTGTAGGTACGTCCTTGTCCCGTCATGAACTAAATTTAAATGTGCATACGCACACAACGAACTCTAGATTAGACGATCACTACACTAAACGATCATAGATGAACACACGTATATACACACATCATATGTACACTCTCATACAACTTCTCCATCTTATATAGATCCCCACTATACGACCACGTGAACACTGCTAATATTTATAAATGAAATACTATACGACCACTGCTAATATTTATAAATGAAAGTTGTCTTATGGAACCGGATGAGTTCAAAGTTTACACACCAGAGTCGTCAGTTAGTGTCATTGTCCCCTTTCTAGAAATCATAGTGATAAAAAATATTTATAAAGGGATTTTTGGGAATGACTGCATGAAATATTTAACATAATTTAATCTTAAACTAAAAGTATACGTAAACTGTTGAATCATCCGTTTTAATAATAATATGAAATAAAATACGCATCAAGTGCGCTTGAAAGCCAAATCACAATGTAATATTAGGAAAATAAACAAATATTTCACTTGTTCGAAATTTATCACAAATATATTTCAGAGATATACTCCATCTTCAGTGTGTTGTTTTGTTTCTTTTTTCTTTTCTTCTTTCTTTTATTCAAATTAAATCAACGTTTCAATATGAACTCACATACTTGACGTTACTATGGAATGCTTCAGACTGTTTTTGGACTATTTTGCATGACTCGAGCGTCGATTTTTGAGTGGCATAGGAGATTCAACGAAGGCAGGTCGTCTGTTAGAAATGATGAGAGGTGTGGACAGCGTAAGGAAGTCAGAACATCAGAGATGGTTTGCCAATTTAAGAGTTTAATGGATAAAGACCGCCGTGTGTCTATAAAGACAATAAGTGCAGTTTGATGTCAGTGTGGGAACTGCACATAAAATTATTCACGAGAAAATGAAGATGCGGAAGATTTGTGCGAAGTTTGTTCCAAGTGGTGTTCCATCCTTGTCACAGATTATTTGACCAAGATTGGCATCATGACAGTCTCCCACCCTCGCTATAGTCCAGACCTTGCTTCCTGTGACTTTTGATTATTCCCTAAGCTCAAGGAAAACCTTAGAGCCTGTCATTATGAGAAAAGATTACTGTAGGACCATCCAGAAGATGTTGGAACGGTACAATCAGTACATTGTATCCAGAGAAGATTACTTCAAAGGGAACTAGAGTTTCATGTGTGTACTATCAATAAAAGTTGTCATACGAAAAAAAATCTGGAAATTTATTGAAGGCACTTCGTAGTTACGACTTATTATTACGTTCACTCTATAATTAACTATTCCAGTCTTTTTTCTTTTCATTCTGTATTAGTTCTGACTGTCCATAAACAATGGGTGAGAGAAAGAAAGACGTAATAAAACGCTAATTAATAGAATGTTTAGTAATAAACGGTTAATAATAAAAAGACAGTGAATAACATATTAATAAGTGACACGAAAAATAATTAAATGTTAAGCAGTAAATATTACTAAAACGTTAAGTAATAATATGCCACGCAATAAGAGGTTAATTGATAAAAAGATATGCAATAAAACTGTAAGTAATAAAAATGTTAATTAACATAATGTTACGTAATGAAACGTCAAGTAAAAAATCATTGGATTCATAAAATATGCTAATCAGTAAAACGCGCTACATAAAAAAATGTTAATTAAAATACTTAATTGAAGTAATTAAACGCTCTGCAATAAAGAGGTATTCAATAATATGTCAAGTGATACAATCTTAATTAATAAAGCGTTAACGAACAAAACGTTAGTCATTAAAACATTACTTACTAAACCATCACTTATTTAAGCAGTAAGTAATAAAATATTACGTAATAAGAGGTTAATTGATAAAACGCTAAACAATAAAAAGTTAAGTAATAAAAACATTTACTAACATAACGTTATGTAATAAAACGTTATACAATAAACCATGAGGGTTATAAATCAAACTAATTAATAAACTTTTTATAATAAACATTAATTAATTAATTAAACTTCAAGTAATTAAATGCTGAGTAATAAAGTCGTGTTGAATAGAGGGTTACGTAATAAAACGTTAATTAATAAAACGTTAATTAATAACACGTTAATTATTAAAATGGTCATTAATAGAACGTTAATTGATAAAAGGTTAATAAATAAAACGTTTATTATTAAAACCTTGAAAAGGTGTGAAGGCTTGTCAATGCAGGAATTATTTTGTAGTTATAAATAACTAAATACAATTCAATAGTTTAAATAAATATTCCCTTATTTGCCTGGCTGTAGATCGTCAGTTCCGCAAATACTTCTGGATGCAACATCCATTTTCAAGAGGTAGAAATATACGTCCACTCTTCTTGCTGCCGTCTCTGGTTTACTTTAATTTAAAGAGTTGACATATATTCGTTTACCTCTTTAAAATAGATGTTGCATCCGAAAGGATTTGAGAAATTTACGACTCACAGTTAGGCAAATAAATGAAAATTTATTTAAACTATTAAATTGTACTTATTTATTGATCTATTTACAACGACTGATTAGTTCCTGCATTGACAAGCCTTCAAACACGCCATTTATCCGATAAACAATGCTTCAAGTGAACTACAGCATACTTCTTATTAAAACATTAATTATTAAAACGTTAATTATAAAATCGTAATTAATAAAACATTAATTAATAAACCAGTTTATTATTACAAGTTAATTATGAAAACGTTAAAAAATAAATTGTTACATAACAAAAAGTCACGCAATAAAGCCAGGGTAATTTACATTTTCTAGTTCTCACAATCATAATGAACGGATTATTAGAAATCATATTTAAAATTAATAATTAGAAACAAATTTATTTTAATCATATTTAATAATCATAGAAAATGGTGCCGCCATGCGATATAATTGATAGCTTACTAAAAAGCCCGTTAAATTGTGGGTTATTTGCTGCGGGTTATTGTCTGTCGGAAAAAGAAAATTGTGCTATTTAGAAAAATATTAGCTCTATCAAAACATATTTGATGCTTAAATATATTTCTTATTTTGTGGAATTTCCACAGGTCCCATTGGGTAAGAATATTGTAATTGGAGTACATCTTTATGAATATCCTAAAGGCATATCTTTCGTAGTAATTATCTAAGGTTAATAAGGGGCAGATATACAAATAAACAGAATGTATCTGACACTTGACGCAATCATCTACCTGTATAAGAGCCAAATACGTTCTGATATGGAGCATTTTTACCACATCTGGGGAGGAGATGCTAAGAGTACATTTTCCTGCCTAGATAGTGTTCAAAACAGACTTCGAAATCTAATGGACCAAGCCCCCTTTTCATCCTACTTCATCTTTCTCACAGAAGAGACGTAACGAGTCTATTTCTGCCTTATCGTTATTTCCCTGGTAGGTGCTCGACTCAGCTTTAATCTACGCCCTCCCTTGTAGCACATTCGTACGACAAAGGCCAGAGGAATAGTTGGCCGAAACGTCGTGAAATCACAACTTAAAATAAAAGAAGAAAAATGATGAGGATAATTGTCCTCAATACATAAATGAATGAATAATACTCATCTCAATAAACATTCCAATTAATTAAATAATATATACCATTCGGTACGAAGTCGACAATGGAAGATCAGATCATAAATAAATGTGGATTTATAAGACCAAAAAATCCAACATTGATCGGCCTTCGAGTGGATAGAGATGTTAAATCTATATAGATAGTGGTTTCAGTCTTACCCAAAGTCGGCCAGAGGTTTAGTTTATAGAAGGCAGTAATTGCTGAGAATGCATTTAGGAGATTCGGAGTTCTTATCCCGTCTCGATTACCACCTGACGAAGGCCAGATGAATAGTTGGCCGAAACGTCGTTATACAACAACCAAAAGAAAAAGTTGAGGATAATAGTCCTCGATAAATAAATGAATAAACAAGCCGTTGTTGAGCCGTCTTTTTAAATAAACAGACACTATCCAAGTTCCATGTTTATGACAATCGTGATAGTGTCTCATCTGACATTCATTAACCTTTATACTCGAGAGGATTTTATGCCTAGATAAGCGGTGGCCTCCTCGTCATAGCTCTTTGACAAGAGTAGTATATGTTCTGACGTGCCACCTCATCTTTTCAGCTGTCCATCGTTTAAAAAGAAATCCTTCTAGACATGTACTTTTTATGTCTGTTCCAGTTCACAATGGCTTTTTGTGAGTGGGGGGGGGATGAGAGTTGGAATTCCACCAACATTGTGTTTAAAATCTTCCCTTGCAGAGTTGCAAGTAAATAGATACAAACAAATAAACGCTGGGCAAAACGTAACTTCCCTGGGAGAGGTGACGACGCTCTATTTAAGACCATTCCAAGCTGCTGCCTAATTAATTGATTCTGTAGTTTATCGCCTGCCAAGCGTGAACAGCGTCATCTTGTTGCTGTAAATGGACGCAATTTGTTCCGTGTGGTGAGCGGTCGCCTCGGATCGTTGTCCTTTTACTGAGCTCACCAACATTAAAAACATGAGACGACTAGGATACATTCACATTGGGCGGGAAATTACTTGATTGACTGAACAGGGAAAAGCTGCGGATGCGTCAGTAACACACTCCATTCTTAACCAAAAACATGGCGGACTTAAAGCTAAAGAAAAAAAAATTGAAAAATGAATTATTGAAAAAAGTAACAGTAAGGCGAATATTAATACATCTACTACTTCTACTACTACTGATACTACTACTACTACTACTACTAATAATAATAATAATAATAATAAGCGGGACTTGTGGAAATTCCACAGAGGACTCATTCATATGTAATATATTGATGTCGGCATTCTGTAGATGTTCAGTGTAAATGGAGAGGCTCTGATATTATCGTAGCTCTTTTGTTAAAACTGCAGAAGTATTCACCTACGCTAGCAGGGACGTATGGCATACTTCGGACGTACAGTACATTTAAATATGATATTTTAATTCCTGTAGATTTCATATATAATATCATCATGTTAATGTTCTATCGATTTTTATGTATTATAAAGTTGTGATTTCAAATATATATATATATATATATATATATATATATATATACATATATATATATATGACTTGGGTGCATCAGTTTGCATCGAAACTGAAACCGAAACTTACGAAAATATATATATATATATATATATATATATATATATATAACTTGAATTCCTTCAGCTCTAATCGGAACCGAAACCAAATTTTATGAAGAATTCTTAATGAGATTGTTTATTTTTTAAAAAAAATAGATTACTGGGGTGTCATCAGCTATAATAGAAACAGAAACCAAAACTTATGAAGAATTCTTGGTAATAATTTATTTATTACAATAAATGGAAGTTCATAACAATCAAACGACAGTCATTCGGTTGTGAGCGTGGCACAAAAAATAGCACACACGCTATCCTATTAATATATAGATAATAATAATAATAATAATAATAATAATAATAATAATAATAATAGTAATAATAATAATAACTAGAAGGCCCTATGGAAATTTCACAGCGGACTCTTTCACATGTAATATGTTGATGTTCGCATTCTGTGGATGTTCAGCGTAAATAAAGACGCCATGATTGTAGCTCTTTTGTTAAAACTGCAAAAGTATTTATCTAAACTAACAGAGATGCTCAACGAAGCCCGGTCGTAAAATACGCTTAAATATGATATTTTAATGTATGCAGATTTCGCCTATATACTCTATATACAGAGTCAATTTTCTATCGATTCTTATATATTATAGAGTTGTGAGTTAAACAAGGCCGATGGCCATTAGTCGCGTGCTCTCGTGTAATGAGTGAATGCGTGAATGTAGGATTGACATGAAATTCTTAAAAATAAACTAAAATGACCGAAAAATAGGCTGAAAAGACTTAAATAAATAAAAATTAAATGACTTAGAATGACTTTAATTACCTTAAGGATGAATTGAATGACCTTAATAATGACTTGAATGCTTAAAAAATAACCGGAATCCTTCAAAAACAACTTGAATGATCTGGAGAATGAATTGAATGGCTTTGAGACTGACTGGTTGTAAAGTGGATGATCATTGTACATTAAATTAATACAGAAAAGTGATCTCCCACTTTATATCACAAAAATTATTTGATTTAGGGAATTTGAAACGTTATTTTCGTATTCAAGAACCCCGAAAACCAATAAATAGTAGTATAATAAACATAAAATGAAATAAAAAAAAGTACATGTGTTACGGACAGACCGACCGACTGAGTGACTTATAGAGTTGCTTGCACACAACTAAAAAAAACTATTCTGTGGTATGCATTTAAAAAAAACTATTTTCGTCGGTCGGTCCGTCCGTAACACATATACTTATTAGTTACAAACAAGTGCAGCATCGGTTAAGAACAGATACTACATTTTGAGCTTAGCCATGTGGCCAAGGAAAAGTTACATTTTGGACAAGTTTCACAAAAGTCTAATGGATAGGTAAAAATTTATGGGGCAAAAAGTGTCATTATTTGCAATTTTGGTACATTTTTGACCCCTTAGGAGACCCTTGGAATGCTGAATACCAGTGACAATAGACAAATTATGCAGTTTTACACCGTAACACATGTAGATTTTAATTCAGCTCCATGGGAGAGCACTATATAGATATACATATCAAGTTTTTTATTGAGAAATATGAAAAAAGGGCGTTTTTAGCACTAAAAGTCCCCGGGGGACGCAAAGCAGAATTTTGCTAGGGTAACCCATACTGACTTTATATTAAGAACAATGCCCTGCGCATTTTGGACAAGTTTCAGAAAAATGTAATGGATAGGTCAAAATTTATGGGGCAAAAAGTGTCATTTTTTTTTTCAATTTTGGTACATTTTTTACCCGTTATGAGCCACTTTGAATGCCGAATACCAGTGACAATGGACAAACAGTGCAGTTTCACACTTTAACACATGTATATTTACATTCGGCAACATAGGCAACCACTATATAGACATACATATCAAGTTTTTGTTGAGAAATATGAAAAACGCGTCAGAAGAAAGGGCGTTTTCAGAACTAAAAGTCCCTCGGGGATGCAAATCAGACTTTTGCCAGGGTCACCCATACTGAATTTATATTAAGAACAATTCCCTTCACATTTTGAGCAAGATTCAAAAATCTAATGGATGGATCAAATGTTACGGGACAAAAAGTGTCATTTTGGGCCATTTTGAGGCATTTTTGACCTCTTTTTAGTCCCTGTAGGCGAAATGGGAATTTCCATACAAAAAATTAACCACAATATAGCGATAGATAGATCCCTTCAGATCAAGGGGTGGATATGTCGTCGGCTATGTCTGCTGATGAGTCTTGTGTCGGCTTCATTAGCCATCATTAATTCTCTCCGGAGAATTATCTCGACTTTCGGTGCTGGAATTAGGCACTCGTATAAAATAAACAACAGACACATTACTCTTTATTATTTGAACATCTTATCGCTTAGACAAACAGTATGAGAAATAGGAATACACAGCAAAAATCACTATAATAATAACAATATTAATGGCAACAATTATAACAATAACTATTATAATATTACAATAACAACAAATATTAACAATAATAACAAGAAGAAGAATAATAGCAATAATTATTTAAATGATAGTCATAATAACAGCAACAAATAATAACAATAATAATAAACACAAAATAAATTCATAAATAATAATAATAATAATAATAATAATAATATAATAATAGAACGAGGATAACACTTAGAAACAAAACTCTATAGTAGAAATCTAGTTAAAAGGAATATTCATTAATGAGTTGGACTTTTTTACGAGATCATTTTTTTACGAAATCATTTTTACGAGAAAGCGATGAAACTAATGACCATACAAAACGTGCTAGACCATGAAAATGATACTGATCTACATTATAAGGAGAAAAAAAGAAGTGGGGAAGGGATCTAGTAAGTATAGAAGATTGGTTGAAATTGGAAAATACGTAATTTAGAACACAGAAAGATTGATCCTACCAGCAAGAGACACGGTAAAAGCAAACAAAACAAGAAATCGCGTGACCGGAAACAAATAGACAGGAAAAGAAAAATGTGAAGAAAAACAGCTATATTTGCAGTTCGTAAGCACAACTAGAAAAGAGAATAAATATAGCACGTGAACATGGCTAAGAAAAATAATACATGAACAGAAAAACCGAATCTCTACAGACAGCTGCACAAAACAATGCGATTAGAACTAACCATATAAAGTTAACAATAGATTAAACGCGGGAAAGTGGCACATGTAGACTCTTTAGCCAAAGTAACGAAACGCTAAGCCACATAGTAAATGAATGTAGCAAATCAGCCACACAAAATACAAAAACAGACATGACTGAAACGAATGCACTTTGAATAAGCATAAAAATGGCACGGGCACAAGCCGTAGACCGTACTGGAAAACCAAAAACACAAAATGCTCTAGGATGTGGAGGTATAGACAGAAAAACTCATCTATACATGGAGACCGAATGTAATTATACAAAGAGGGGACAAACTGGCAAATTTTACATTTTGCTGTGCTAATTTTAAAAACATTGCTAGTCGAGCAATAGTTTTAAAATCCCCGTATTAAAAAGAATAACAAAAAGAAAAGTAAATGATAGTAGAAAAAGAATAACTGCATAAATGGACGTTTACAGTAACAAGAAAATTGTTTGCTTTTTCTTTTCATGGATTGTTAACTTCGAAAAGTCGAAAAGGGAATAGAAATACGCAGTATATAATCGAAAATACTGAGAAATAAATAACTGGAGAATTCCTATCGTTAACTGTTGTTATTGATTAACCCCCTTTGCTTCATTATATGCATCAAAGTTATATGACATAATCCATTGTCTCTCTGTCTTTCTCTCTAGCATCCTCTCTGTCTTACTCTCTCTCTCTTACTTGTTCTTTTTTCCTCTTTCTCCCTCTTTATATCTCCGTCTATTGCTCTTTATTTGTGTTTTGTCACGCTTCTTTCGTTTTTCCTACTATTCCGGCAGATGAAATTCGTTACTATGTTCCTCGGCCATTGGCGTGAAATTAGCTTGAACTCAACAGGTCACATGTATTCCTCCGCAGTGAAGTGGCACGTTCATCTGCTGCTGATTGGTTGGACTGCGACCGGCGAAGCGTTACAGAATTGACATCCGATGGTGAAAAAGAGAGACGCAATTGAAAGCGGTTTTCATCTAGGCAGGAAAACAGAAACGGCTATTTGCACAGAGCTACGTACGCATGCGCACACAGACAATATTATTTATTTATTTATTTTATCTTCATCAATATAACCAATTGTAAAAGTATATAGCACAGTGGTTCCAAGATTTTTTTACATAGCAGTACATAATGAAGTTCACAAAAAATCAATATTAAATGAATATTTTATAATACTTACCGATCTTTATTCTTATAGAAAATTCGAAATATCAAACAATTTAAACAACGATTTAATATATATATATATATATATATATATATATATATATATATATATATATATATATATATTTTTTTTTTTTTTTTTTTTTTTTTCGCGGGGTAAAAAATTTTTTGAAAAGATGGAAAAGTAGGGGAAAAAAAAGAAAAATGTGAAGAAAAACAGCTATATATGCATTACGTATATATAATCGTATTTGCGCTTTGAATTTTAGTGCGGACTTTTTTTTACCATTTTTTAGCAAGTCGCACTCTCTTTACCATCTCAGAATTCTAGAAACTATATATATTAAGATTCTGAGACCTTGCAAACAAAAAGAGAATCTCTTAGGGCTTAATCTAGTTTCTATTTAATAATTAATCCCCCCTCCCCCCTACTTTTTCATCTCCGATTCATTGTTCCCTCTTTTCTTTTTAAAACGTAATTAAGCTCGATTTTAGCTCTGTTGAGCGAGCTTCGAAACCGGTCAGCTGACACATTCATTTTATTTTTTTAATTTCACAATCTAAAATAATGTTTACGAACAAGTTTAAATTTAGTCTTTACATAGCCATATATATGTGTGTATGTATATATATATATATATATATATATATATATATATATATATATATATATATATATATATAGTTCTGCAGCGTAGGTTTAGCAACGTGCGGGCATTTTGTTTCATCTTTATTATCGGTTTGGCAAGAAAGTTCTTGAAGTTTTTAAATTCAGTTGAACATATCTGAACTCATAGAAAGTAAATTAATCAAAATAAGCACCATCAGAATCAACTCACTTTTGCCAACGCAAAACAAGTGTATTTTGGCCAATAACGTGAAAATCTTGCGTTCTGGTGAGGATGAAGTTGCTGAAGGCGCTTTTCATATCGCTTAGCTTTTTGAAGAAACTGTTGAGATGCTTAGAAAGTGATAGTCGGTAGGTGAGAGGTCTAGAGAGTATGGCGGATGAAGCCTGAGCTTCCTAGTTCAATTCGTTCAACATCTGCAGAGTCGGTTTAGCAACGTGCGGTTGGGCATTGTCATGGATGAAAATTAGGCCTTTTCTGTTGGCTAATGCTGGGTGTTGTTGTCGAAGTTTCTGATACATTTCATCCATTTGTTGACAGTTCTTCTCCGATGTAATGGATTCTCCCGCATTCAAAACCCTGTTATGGAAGAGACCGGTTGCAGACCAGCAAACAGTCAACATGAGCTTCTTTTGGTGCAATTCTGGCTTCGGGAAGTGTCGTGGAGCTCCGTCAGCGTTTAACTATTGAACTGAGCGTCGTTGGCTGTCTTAAAGAACCCACTTTTCACCGCAACTCACAACCTGGACGAGAAACGGGTCGTTCTTGTTGCATTAAAGAAGGGAAGCTTACACGTCATAACCGGGTTTCTTTTGATTGTCGCTTAGTTCGTGAGGCCTCCATTTATCAAGTATTTTTGTCTTCCCACTCTCTCAAGTGGTTGGAAATCGTCGTATACGTTATGTTTAATTCATTAGGAAGTTGTCGAACAGTTGTGCGTGGACTGGCTTCGACTAAGGCTCTTAATTGATCGTTGTCAACATCCGATGGCCAACCACTATGCTCACCATCTTCAAATCTCTGGTCGTTGCCACGAAATTTCTTTAACCACCGTTGTGCCATGCGTTCATATCACGAGCTGTTTTAGCAGCTTTTCGCCCTAGCTTAAATTGAAATAAGAAAATTGTGCGAATTTGCTTTTTTTCCTTCTTATATTCAACGTTCTGAAAAGAAGACATAATTGTTTTAAAACGATTGTAATTACAACGATTAGATAGAACGAAAAACGCCCTTTAAAATGATATGTAAAATAAAGGTATTATAATAACTTATTTGAAAATACGTCATTGAAATCATAATTCACGTCTTGGCGTTTTTTGGGAAAAGGGAGCATCTTTAATTGCAGGCGATATGAAATATGCTTTGAAAAGTATGTGTCTTTTGCTGTTGAAATTGTCTCTGTGTGAATGTCTGTCTATGTACATTTATCTATCAAATTACTCTGTCAATTTTCAGTTTAAACACTTAAAATTAAGATGTAATTTTGTTTGGACATCAATCAAACTTTTTAACTTGATTTGAACCCAAAACTATAAATTTTTAGAGGTCAAAATTGGGGTGAACGTTTTTAAGTCTAAACATTTGAAATTTTACATAAAGGGCATTCAGACACAAGACAAGCATTTTTAATCAGGTTTAAGCCGTGAATTTGGCTACCAAGAAGTCATGGTTCAAAAGATTTGACCTTTGCGGTCTCTATCAAACGATTCAGCAAATTTTGGGTCTAAACATTTGAAATTTTACGTAAAGGATATTCAGACATGCAGCAACTTTTAAAATCAGTATTTGGGTGATGATTTGACTGTCAAGACGTCAAAGTTGAAATAGGTGACCTTTGCAGACTCTACTAATCTCCTCCGCCAATTTTGGGTCCAAATACTTAAAATTTTAGATGTAAGTTACCTGGACATGAGTCAAACTTGTTTATATATATATATATATATATATGTGTGTGTGTGTGTGTGTGTGTATGTTTGTGTGTGTATGTGTGTGTGCGTGCGTATGTGTGTGTGCACATAAAATTATGAACAGTACATAGGGCTCGAACAAAGCCGGGCTGAATTACTAGTCTTTGGGTTGAGCACTGTCGTAAATAATCTCACTCGCTACTTAATTTGGCTGAAAAATGCGAAGCTCGCGGTTTGTTTACAAACAAGCGTTTGAGCACGTTACAAATGGCGGACGGACGTTTATTTAAATAGACATTCGGACAGATTAGTTGCGGGCACCGCTTCCGTGGTCAAGGGGTAGAACTGCCGACTGTCATCACGACGGTTCTAGGTTCGATCCTCGGCTTGGGATAGGTGCTAGTCTAGCGGCACTGATGAGTTGTGATACAACGAAACAGGACTGTATGTCGATCACTACAAATATATATATATATATATATATATATATATATATATATATATATATATAATCGTGACACTCTGAAATGATGATTCCCGAAAGGATGAAATATAATGGGCATACATTAGTCAATGTGATTATAGCGTAGTAAACATAAGAAGTGGAAATTTTGTAAATTGGATCACTGGGGGGGGGATCATTAAGAACTTGTTTATGATGGACTTGAAGACAATCAGATTGTAGTCGCTTGAAAGTAGGCAAACGGAAGAGAGTTCCACAGGTGTGCAGTTCAAAGAAAGAAGCTTTGATCATGGAATCTACGTTTAGGTTTAGGCACAGATAAAAAGTGTGGGAAATTATTGATAATGGTTTTGGTTAGACGGATGTTTCTCGAGAAAGTTTGGCGAGAGGAGATCATAGATTGAAGCTCGGGCATGAACTCGCCGTGAAAATAAGGATGAAGCAGAGGTAGGCTCGCAACGTCACTTCTGTGGGAAAGAGGTTGCAAGGAAAAACGCATCCCTCACTAAGCTACGAAATCTATTTTGAACTATTTCAGGATGAGCTGCTTCTAGCAGCTCCTGCCCAGATACGGTAACAGTACTTCATCATTAGTCGTACCTGGCTTTTATATAGGGAGATGCTGAGTAGATCTACGTAGTTTTGAAAACATATCGAAAATTTTTTAAAGCTTCCTGAACTACGGTTGAACTAATCAATTATCTATGCCTTCCTCTGTTTGATCTTTGATTTGTGCCGATCATATTTCTGTATTTAATCTGTGGCATTCTGCTTCCTGAAAAGACAAACATCTGAGACTTACCTTACTTGAAATGCAAGACTTACATCAGATATTTTACCAAAATTGCTGGAATAACGGTTGAATAAGTCTACTGTTCCAGAAAAAATATCTCACTTCTGACGTAATCCTCTATCAGCACAAAAGTCAAATACGTCATACAACGAAATACGGTAGTCACAAACGGGGGTAACATAGCGGGGATGCGCGAATATAAATGAATGCGAAATGATGTCAGCAGTGAAGAGAAAAAGGCTATAAAAATGAGAAAGAGAACGATCACGTGAGAGACGTTGGGCATAGAACGAGATAACGTTCGAGGTCTCGTAGGAATACGTTCTAGATCATGTGTGTGACGTCACGTCTGTAACACTGAGGAAATAAACGTTGTTGCTACAAATAAAAATGCGAGTTGGAGTTATTTCCTATTCTTTGTCTTGTTCTCTTTTGCTATTGAAACCCGACAGTCAAAGCTCCTAACCTCTACGCTATTGGCGGCTGCTGCGTGAGTCATGAGTTTAACGATGCTTTGACATCGTCCGAACTACCTCTGCTCGATTTGTTTACACAAAGAGCATCGCTTATACGCTGATGGTAATTCGTATATCACTTCTCAAGATAAGGAGCATTATAGTCATCCACATACAGTACTGTTACGCTGTTTCACAATTCATCAGTGCGGCTAGACGGGCAACTACCTCAAGCCAGGATTGAAACCCGACCGTCTGTACGACAGTCAAGGCTCCTAACCACTAGCTATATATATATATATATATATATATATATATATATATATATATATATATATATATATATATATATATATATATATATATATATTACTTCAATAGGGTCTAATACGTGGGTAGATCTACGTAGTTTTGAAATCATATCGAAAAATGAAAAATAGATCACTAAAGTAATCTATATAATTATAAAACTCAAATGACCTTGTAACGGGTGTTGTAACCCAAAATTCGGCTTACGACTTCGGGTTGCGGATGCGTACACAAAAATAAACCCATAACAGCGTAAACAACTAAACATAAATCGCTGAACTGGTTTCGTTCGAACAAACGGACGTCCTTAGAAAAGCGAATATCTTAAATTTATTGAATAAAAAACTTCAAGATATGGGAGGCAAACGCGGAACGTGATTACAAATAATACGTATAATATTCATATATACGATATCTATTATACTAAATAAGCAACGCGACAATAAAGCGTATTGTTTTACTGTGTACGTTTTCACCGTCCCAATTTTTTTTTCGCGTTTATATTATCCAAATAAACAATTGTTATTACTTTCTGCTTTTTTCTACTTCGTTCATTTCCGTTTTACGTTTAAGTTATTTTAACGCAATTTCGTTACAAATAAATCTACTTTAACTTGTTGAAAACCATAAGAGCATCTTACAACGGCGATTCATCCACCGTCTCCCTGTTTTTTAAATTTATTCTCATTTTTTAATACAGCTTTCTTAAAAAACATTCATACATTTTCTTCTACAGTGCTAATATAAATAAATAAATAACCTCGAAAATATGTTTTTTTTTAAATTGCGTTACAAATGAATAATCAACGCGGCAATAAAACGTATTATTTTACTGTGTACGTTTTCAGCGTCCCAATTATTGATTTTTTTCACGTTTAAATTAAAAGATATATCAAAATTTGAATGTAACTTTAAGCGGTGTAGTATCTGTTCAGTGCACATTTACCTATAAGTATGGCAAATCACTTATAATTCAATGGCTGTAAGTTTTTTTTTTCGAAAATAAACTATTCTAAACAGAACGACTCATAGAAATCTATCTATATTCATTTTTCATTTGAAATATACTTTCATAGAAATGTTTCTGTTATGTCACAAAAAACTATTTTCTTTACGTCACAAGTGTCACGCTCATACATGAATTCCATAGCTAATATAATATACTGACCCAACGGTCACGGGTAGTCTAGTAATATTATAAAAGTGCTCCAAATAGACACGTGTTAAGATGGGATAAACTATTAATTCTACTGCATATCATATACAAAACAGTACGCTATAACAGTAAATAGAAGCCGGGGCATTAACTAATAAATACAGAACCCCGCGATCGGGAGTTACAATGAATCTGATTTGTTAGCTTGTTAAACTAAGCTCCACGGGTTTATATAAAACACAAGGAAAACAGGAATCCCATGCATTTAGCCTGACGATTTCTTTAGCATGAAATGCGGAATATCTTTTTATAACCTACTATTTTAAACTTGCTGTTTCTCGAATATTCTCATGGCAGTTGATAATGACAAGCCCGCTTACACGACTATATATGCATGTTAATTCATCCTCATTTAAAGATGAATTCCTGATGGCTGAAAGGAAGAAGGTTAAACCGTTAAGCCAAGTCTGGCTTCAACACGCACGGCCAGCAGTAATTATCACTTTCTGAACCGATGATTGCGTTAGCATGAAACACTAGTGTCCGTGTGCCTAAAACCATAATTATTTATTGAAAAAAGATAGTATATATATATATATGTGTGTGTGTGTGTGTGTGTGCGTGTGTATATATATATATATATATATATATATATATATATATATATATATATATATATATATGAAAGGGAGAGGGATGAAGAGAAAGCGCTCAGCTACACAACTATTTTTTTTATTTTAGATGTAAACATCAGCGACACATATTTTTAATAGATTCACATTATTCGCTGGTGTGACGAACAGCGAAAGACCATTAAGAAGGCACATAAACCAACCCATCACAATAAAAACATGTCTTAGTATCAATATATATATATATATATATATATATATATATATATATATATATATATATATATATATATGTACAGGCAAAAATTATTCTCTTTCGCTTCGTTCATTTTATAGCAACAAAATATTAATCGAAGCCGAGCCAATATCTAAAGATTCACAAACATAAACGGTGTATCAATAAATTAATCATTCAATCGATGAGTAAAACTTTTAAAAGAACGCTGAGAAAGCCGAGCGTTTCGACGGCGATGGGTTCCATTTCGTTTTTTTTATTCATCCATGTCATAAATCATGCCATTTGGTGCGCGAGGACAAGTTATTGCTCTGCCGGCCATTTCCATGCTCCGTTGGGTTGTTAAACGCTTGTTGCTTGCATTTAAGCACCGTTTAAATAGGCAAGCGACGATCTTGCGCGTGCGGCGATGTTGTTTGGAATAGCGCTCGGCTGAAAGAATAGCAGATCATGTTACATAGCCGCGTGGTTCGTTCACTGTGAACCTGTCTGAATGTCTGTGCGCGGAGTTAGTAAAAAGGGCACTATAAAATAGTTTTCGCTGTCTACAATGTTTAAGGTGTGAGGATAAGAATTAAGATGAAAATACTAATCGAAATTATACAAACTGTTAATCCTAATGTTTTTTATACCGAAACATTTTCAATGTTATTTTTTTTAATTTGGAAGTCACCACTTTGTCAAGGTCCGAAGGTCACTCGAGGATAATGGTTAATAAATGTAAGATGATAGTGTAGTAGTCGTTAATAGTGTAAATTGGGTGGAATTTGATAATTTATGGAGACGGCTCAACACGAACTTGTTTATATCGAATTTGAAGCCTACCATGTTGTATTCAACAGGAAAGCAGGCCAGCGAAACAGTGTTCCACAGGCAGGCAGTTCTGGAAAAGAAGCTTTGTTCATGGAATGCGTTTAAATATAGGCACAAATAGAGTGTGGGGAAATCATATATATTGGTTGTAGCTAGTCGAGTGTTTTTGTTGCGATTCTTATTTACTTACCTCCCGACGAGGGCAGAGTTAGACGCAAGATTTGATCTTTATTTTGATGAACCGTGACTCCTCAAAAAAGTACTGTGGATTGAGAGAAAAAATAAATAGTGCTTAAATCTAGACATTTCTTTTTCACTAATTTAGAACAAAATAGATGACGTGTACTTTCAGAACAGATACAACACATTGGTCCTTGCAAAAATTCACACATGTTAGTTCTTATTTACTTGCCTTCATATGAGAGCAAAGTTAGACACAAGGTAGGCTTTAATTTGGGTAAATCCGGCTCCTTTAAAAGGGGGCACAAGATTGGATAAAAATAAAAAATTGTATTAGAATTCTATTTTATTAAAGAAAGATGGAGAAGATTTATGTGTTACAACAGTTTTGCTATAATGAAGGGTAGATATTTACATGCTGCCAACCTCAGTATGGTGTGACACAAGGTCCGTAAATGAAGACGTCCAGCAAGCGCTCCTAAAGTAGAGGCATTCTGGCCTAGCAAAAGTTGCCTGGGCATCACCAACGGCATCCCACAGTAGGAGCGCCTCAGGCAACAAGCAATGAACTTTCCCCACACAAAACCCGGGTTTCAAGGCCTGGGACCGTGGATCTCTTATGCAATATCTAGGTTGTGCACTTCAGTCCGACGGGCCCCGCGCCTGTCTGGCTGATTTTCAAGGACGGATTTTTTGACTGGTACTTTCTACTTAAGTTTCCAAGTAACCGAAGCAGAAAGGCGACTTATTGCACTAATCCTTATGAAGAGTATGGTTTTAGGAAATGGGAAGGCTGTACGTATAGAGGCTAGCGATAAGAACTGACCAATAAAATGGAACCAATCAGAAACCGGAATTGCTCCATAAAAATATTGAGTCTTTTAGAATTCCCGCATGTAATTTTTCGTATCCACACTAGAAAGATCTTTGTTCATTGTTTCCCAAATTTTAAAGTCCAGTATATACAGGTTAGCTATCCGCCGAAAACTCTTTTTCATCTACAGGACTTACACAGGTTAGTTACATATCGGAAAAATTTCTGAAATTAAACATGACTTTCAATTCAAAAATTGTATTATAAGAAGAGATATTACACTTTAATGCTGGTCAAAAGGCCAAATTTTTCAGTCAACCTTCCTATATGTGATATCGAGTACGTCATTATTTACAAGATATGTTATGTAGCTTTTAAATAGAACCGTAATAAAGCAAAAAAGAATGTGGCATTTTTTTAATAATTGTGGCCTTAAAGGTATGAAATGAAATAATGTAACAAGGAAGAAGTTAACAAGGTTAGGTATTATATTGCGTTGACCAAATGTTTATTAATTTTTTTTAATGCTCTGTACTTGGTGTAGCGAGTATGTGGGTGTCACTTTGTAATAAGCTTCCGAGCAGGGGAGTAAACATATTTTTTCTTCTATTTCAGATCTTGAAATGGAATCTTAACAGAGGACTACCGACTACGTTTTAACTATAGTAATATACGGCATAATCAGGTTGACACACCGGTTCTCGCTGGATCACCGAAGTTAAGCAACGTTGAGCCTGATCAGTACTAAATGGGTGACCATTTGGGACTTCCAGGTGCTGTAGGTTCTCTCCGCTTATGTCGGCATTGTTTCCAGTCGTCCTTGTCTTCTCCTTGCCACTGGGCCAAGTGTCGATTCAGGAGAGGTGTGGCTAGGGATTGCGCGACCCTTGCCTCACAATTACACGCGCAACTACCCCTATAGGGGTATCCTTAGTCTTTCGAGACTGGACAGAGGCATCGATAGTAGAGGGGAAAAAGCTACAACTATATCGTGTGTATATGGAGAATGTTGTTAGAGAACAGGTGTGCCAGATATGGTTTGCTTGATAGCAAAAAGGATATTTTTTTCGGTGAGATAGCCTCTTCTCTCTAGCTAGTCAAACATGACTGACAGTGACCCAATGAAAACCGGAGCTGAATAAGATGGCCGTTCGACAACCAAACAAATCGCAGGCATTATCAAGATTTCTTAAATCGATCGTGGGAAATAGATTACATTCATATTTATTTGGAAAAGGAGCGAACTTTTTAGACAACCCAATAGAACGTACGTATGCGCATTAATCTTGTCATAAAAACTCCCGTTTTCTTCATATTGTGTAATATAACGCGGATGCGCGGTGGCGTATACAAATGCATGCGAAATTAAGTCACCGGTACAAAAGAAGGTTCGAGATCATGTGCGCGAAGACGATCACGTGTACGACGTCACAGTCGTAACAATAAGGAAATAAATGTAATTGTTACAAAGCAAAAGCGAGTTGAAGTTCTTTTCTAGTCTTTGTCTAATTTGAGACTGAGGCATACAACGTGTTGGTTCCTGGACAACGTTACAATAGCGAATCTTCCTGTTATCCTTGTTCATAAAGTTTATTGGATGACAGAATAGGGTGAATCACGCTAACACTTATCCAATCTAAAAAGAATTATTATTATTATTATTATTATTATCATTATTATTATTATTATTATTATTATTATTATTAAGATCAAAGCGTATAATGAAGCACACTTTTCATTTTTTAATATTTTTTTTCGGGTGCAATTAATTTCTCATGCGCCAATTATAAAATCCTTGAAATCACTTTTCACACAATAATATTTACTCTATTTAGATATACTAGCAGGCCGCTCGGCATTGCCCGGTCGTAAAATACGTTTAAATATAATATTTAGATTAATGAAGATTTCGTATTTATTATTATTAGGGCTATTGTAATGTTATGACCCTTTAGACTGTGATCATAGAGTAGTATCTGTTAACTATAGTAAGCGGGGTCAAGGGTTAAAACATTATTATCATTGTTATTTTATTATTATTAATTGATTTGAGCGACGGATGGTCGCTGGATCAGTTATTATGATTAGAAGAATAAACAATTAAATTGGGGAAGAAATGATTGACGTGTAAATCGTAAAAGGAATGTGAAAATAGAAAATAGATGTAAACATTATTTTGGGGTTTTGAATAAACAAATAACTAGTTATGGACATTCGGTTGGTCAGATACACGTAATTAGGTGACGTAAGAGAACAGGTGATATAGTTAATTTTGGAGAGATTCTGAGTTGAGAATTGACCACCAAAGCGGACAGACGTCTAGACAGGGGTGGACAGACAGCTAAGAGCGGGCTGTAAGAATAGAAAATGTAGACGAACTGCAGATCCTGTGAAACCCATTTGAGACAACTGTAATAAATTTATATTATAAAAAATATTAAGAGTTGTTTTATGGTTTCACAAATAAGAACAGATGTCTCAGTTGGATGGTGCTGATCGCTTCATGGTTCGTCACGGAGCAGCGGGAAAATACAGAAGAACTCTTCAAGAAAAAAAGGTAGGAAGCATTTATTATTATTCTTACATGTGAACTGTAAAAATATCCCGTGTGATAAATCTGATACAACATGACTCAGTTTACATGTCAATATTATGTCCTCCTGGCTAAACAACATACATACGATTTATACGTTTATTATCTGTCTGTTAAAAGAACAATATCTTACATTCGCTAGATAACACATGGCACGTTTTAATATATCATCTCCTAAGATATAACTCAATATACAACACTATCACAACAGCATATTCTTTTCATTGTTTTGACTCTCGAGTATATATCCGACACAGTAGGACACAATTAATCAATCGAGAACCACATCACTCTACATAAAAACATAGAAGATACCAATGGATATATACCTTATAATCAAAACAAGGAAAAGAATATGCTGTTGTCATAGCTCTAATTATGATATTATATTGAACTCAATATATAGTAATATTTTTAAAAGTTTGTAAAAAATGACTCGTGCGCAACCACCGAGAATCGAAACCAAAACGTTTAGCTTACGATTTACTTTTTCCTTTGACATTAATGTCTGAGCTATGAAGACATGTTTGCTGCAAGGTTAAAAATTAAACCAATAACCATGAACCAATAGCTATTACGTTACGCATGCATATTCGTAATGCCGTCGTTCCACCTTCACCTGGCAAACTCCATTTTTTAATTTTCACGCTTTTGCACCAATTTTTCCCAGCTAAGCCCCAAATATAAAGTTTCACATCAGTCTAAATACCCTATATATGAAGTTTCATGTCTGACAGAGGAATTTGGTAAGCAATTTTTGTAGGCAATTTTTTGTAGGCAACTGACAGAGGAATTTGGTAAGCAATTTTTGTAGGCAATTTTTTGTAGGCAACTGACAGAGGAATTTGGTAAGCAATTTTTGTAGGCAATTTTTTGTAGGCAACTGACAGAGGAATTTGGTAAGCAATTTTTGTAGGCAATGTTTTGTAGGCAACTTACAGAGGAATTTGGTAAGCAATTTTTGTAGGCAATTTTTTGTAGGCAACTGACAGAGGAATTTGGTAAGCAATTTTTGTAGGCAATTTTTTGTAGGCAACTGACAGAGGAATTTGGTAAGCAATTTTTGTAGGCAATTTTTTGTAGGCAACTGACAGAGGAATTTGGTAAGCAATTTTTGTAGGCAATTTTTTGTAGGCAACTGACAGAGGAATTTGGTGGGCATTTTTTTAAACAGGGATATATAAAATCTATCTATCTATATATATATATATACATATATATATATATAGATATAGATATACGCATACAAAAATATATATAGAGAAAAGTGTTTGTGTTTACTATAAATTTTTACGCAAATATTATGCAAGTATAAATCATGTAGAATATCTGCATGAATATAATTACGCGTAATAGTTAACTAAAGATGATTATCCCAAAAGAAAATCGAAAACAAAAAAACTCGGAGGGAATCAATAAAAATGAACGTTTAAAAGAATATGCAAATTAGCTGAATCTTTTGCACGTCCACGACCCATATATAACAAAGTTGTATTTTCGTTTTAAGTAAATAGAAAAAAAAGGGCTTTTAATATGAATTATGAAAAAAAAAACAACAACAATTAAACAAGAATATATATGCATAATATGGACACGAATACAATTTTATGTCTAAGTTGATGTCTTTTAATTTCCATTCCGCTCAGTTTTCGGCTTGTCTGTCTGTCTGTCTGTCAGCTTAATCAGCTTATGGCTTATGATTTATATATGGGAGGGTGAAACATTCGTTGATCACTATTCAATTCCGGGCAACTTCGGTTCTCCTTGCTAGTATATATATATATATATATATATATGTGTGTGTGTGTGTGTGTGTGTGTGTGTGTGTGTGTGTGTGTGTGTGTGTTGGGAGAATGTTGTTATAGAATGGGTGTGCTAAAAATAGTTTGCTCGATTCTAAAACCATTTTTTTCATCCGCACCCTGACCGGGCGAACATAATCGACAGTAAACAAGTGAAAACCGTAATTGAACATGACGGCCGTTTGACAACCAGACAAATCGCAGATATTCTCAACATTTAAAAAAATCAAGCGTGGAAAATCAGTTGTATTAATTTCTACTAAAAAAATGCAATTAACTTTTTGGCCAACCTAACAGCACGTAGTGAACACATGTGTTGTCATAGATTGTTTCTGTTTTCGTCGTACGAGTTTCTCTGATTGATATGCTTTTTCATAAAGTTCAGGAAATGACAGCGTAGGGTGGATCACGTTAACACTTATCAAATATAAAAGAAAACTTATTAAACAGATCAACGCGAAGAAGGGTATACTTTTCATTTTTTTTTTTAATAGTTCTTTTTCGGACGTAATTAATTTCTTATACGGCAATAATAAAATTCTTGAAATGCCTTTTCACGCATTAATATTTGCATTAATATTCGCCATCAATTTGAAAACTCCCGTCTTTTCTCAAAGTCATTTATCAACTTACATTGCCAGGTTTCTAACACTAGACCCAAATATGTCAAACAGATAAAGTGTTGTGTGAGTTTTTACTTTGATATATGTTATTTTATTTCATTTCGTTTTTATCTAAATATAGACACTGATACAATTTTTTGTCTAACTTAATCTTCCTAATTCTCTCCCCCTCCCTCTCTCTCTCTCTCTCTCTCTCTCTCTCTCTCTCTCTCTCTCTCTCTCTCTATCTGTCTCTCTAACACTCTCGTTTTGTCTGTGTGTCTTTTCAACCTACTAAGAATCTTAGTGCATGCGGCGACATATATCTTAGAAATAAACCGATGAAGTAAGAATAACATCCGATACCAAGCACTGTGTTTGTGTTGTCTGTTCATTATCTCTGTAACGCTGTACATCTTTTTTTAACGGCGTCGTTACATTTTTTTTATTACTTATGTTAACCCCTTACAAAGTATATCGCCACTTGGAAGTAAGGGCTACTATTTGGGGTTATGTCTATGAAAGATTAACAATATAATTGTTTACGTTACATTTAAATTTCTGCATATCAGTACAGACAGGGAAGCAAGTAGCAGGAAGGGAATTCCAAAGTCTAGCTGTTCGGGGGAAGAAACTATTAGAATAGAAAGCTTTCTGGCATTGAAAGCCAGTGAAGGGGTGAGATCTTATTGCTAAGCGGGTTTGTCGGGGATATATACGTTTAGGGGATACAAGTGAAACAAGTTCATCAGAACACATTCCATTAAAATATTTGTAAACCAGTCACAGTGATGCAACATTGCGGCGATGGGACAGGGGCTGAAGCTTAGTTGATAGAGTGGGACGATTAGATTGTCAACTCCTTTTTGGACTTTATCTAAGAGGGAGAGACTAGTGGTAGATGCGCCAGATGTGGCAACAATTTTAACAGACTCAACGCGTTATAGACTCCGTCGCAAAGAAAATAGAAGAAATTTAAAAAAAATACTCAACGCTTATTTTTTTCTTTTTTTAAACAAAAACTTTTATATCTGTTATTTCCAACAGCGCATTTTTCAAAATATTTAAACAGTTCATTTCTCCTTCTCCGGCCATGTGTGACTTTCCATTCTTGCTGTGATGTCACCTACGTCTCGAACACCACTTCTCCGAACAAGTGTGTCTTTTGCCTTTGCCGTGACGTCGCATCGCGCAACCGGCTTGGTCATTAACATATGTTAGTTGGTGTTGCTTCCAGCGCCAGCGGCTTTGTTATACATCAACCATTTAAATGCTAAGAATCTTAGTGTGTGTGTGTGCCGATTCTCAGAAAGAAAGTTCAATGAGGAAGTAGAAATAATATCTGATGCTAAGCACTGAAAGTAGAATAAGGAGTGACAAACTTTGGAAACAATGTAGAACATCGGCGTATATTAATCTAACAATTTTACTTGGACCGGTAATAAAAAAAATGATCTTTCACCTGCCCCGTTTGGGGGCGTTCAGATAACCTGTCAATCAGTCTTCTCTATCTTTCTGCGTCCTCCGCACGTCTGACCGCTTCGCTTAGCTTCAATCCTCTCAATCCTGTGATGTTGTCCTCCCATCTCTTCTTCTGTCTTCCTCTCTTTCTTTCTCCTCCGACTATTCCCTGGCGCACTGTTTTACCAAGTCCCTCTCCCTTTGTTACGTGGCCGAACCATTTTAGTTTGCGCCTCCTTTGTGATGAGAAGATCTTCATGAGCTTGCCTTGTTGTTTTTGACTTTTTCTAGGTCTAAGAGATATACACTCCCTTATGAATATAAAAGGCTGGGAGTAACAGCCTAATGTGAGTGAGAAAGAGTGAGCTAGTAGCTTCCACAGGCAGCCTTTCTCCCCGGCGGATTTGTTCAAAGGCGTCGTAAGAACTTTAACCTCAACCCACTATCACCAGAATCCACCTACTACCCAACTTGGTCATCCCTATTAATACGACGGAGGGTAAAGTATTTTTGTTTATCATTTGACCAAACGTATTGAATATCATATTATGTATTAAGTTCCGAGAATAGATTATTGCTGTGCCTAGTTTTCCCCACTATAATTACCTTCCTCTTGTTACCCTTTTTCCCTCATATTTTAATATTGTGTTCATCCCCTTTTGTCCTGTTTAAATACTACTTGCATAAATATTTCTGCCAGCCTATCTTGTTTTGGTATGTTTTGTGTCTTTAATAAATTCCCTATTTTTATATAAAATATCTGCTTCTTGTATTTTTATCTCTCTCCCTCAAAACCTTTGTCCCTACTCTTCCTTACGATAGCAAATACTGTGTTACGGCGTTGTGATTAGCCACCGCACCCGTAACACTATTGCTTATGTAATCTTTGTAAGAGATACCGAGCAGTCTTCTGCAGCATCTCATTTCTGAGGCCTGAATCCTTTTGTCTAATTCTGCTGGGTCCATATTTCACACACCTACCCACGCACATGTATATATATATATATATATATATATATATATATATATAAAATATTTATGATAGTTTATGCTTACGCATTAGTTATCAATGGTTTATATACCTACATCTCATACGGGGATAATCTTTACAATAAAGAAATGAAGAATAGAGCCAGACAAGAAGTTGGGTAAGATAGAGATATACAGACCACCATGAAGACGAGGAAATTGAATAAAAACAACTATATCAGGCGTCGCAGAGACAACCCTGCAAAGAATTGAACATGGAAAAAGAATGAGAGGTAGACTAAGAAACATGCAGAAATACAACATTCAAGAGTGCAAGAGTGGGTTGAGTAATCTATCTATATATCTATAAAAGTGAACGTGTCTGTCTGTCTGTGTGTCTGTCTGTGTGTCTGTCTGTCTGTGTACATTTCCCTACGCAATAACTCTGTCAATTTTTAGTCTATAGACTCGAAATTTGAAATACCGGGTACTGAGATTTGGGAAAATCGATGTGACGGGTGTCAGTCAGAAATTTGGCTCTTAAGGGGTCAAATTTCAACGATTTGACCTTTAAGAACTCTACCAAACTCCTCCGACAATTTTGGGTCTAGACACTTGAAATTTTAGACATAGATTCCTTGAACATGGATCTAACTTAATAAAGTGATTTGAGCCCGAAACAATAAATTTTAAGGGGTCACAATAGGGGTCAAAGTTTTACAAAATTAACCATTTTTTTGTTTTTTTGCCTTTTTTGCACAGCATACACCTCCAAACACCCGAGCAACGCCGGGCACCCCTGCTAGTATATCTATAAAAGTGAACGTATCTGTGTGTGTGTCTGTGTGTGTGTCTGTGTACATTTCCCTACGCAATAACTCTGTCAATTTTAAGTCCACAGACTCGAAATTTATATATACAGGTTATTGAGATTAGGGAATATCAATGTGATCGGTTTTTGTCCATAAATTTGGCGATTAAGGGGTCAAAATTCAATGATTTGACCTTTGAGAACTCTACCAAACTCCTCCGACAATTTTTGGTCTACACACTTGAAATTTTAGATATAGTTTTCTTGGACATAAATCTAACTTAATAACTGGATTTGAGCGTAAAACAATAAATTTTAAGGGGGCATAATAGGGGTCAAAGTTAAAAAAAAATCACCTTTGAGATCTCTTCCAAATTACTCAGAAAATTTCTGGTCTAAATATTTGAAATTGGTCATAAAGTGTATTCAGAGATAGGGCAAGCTTTTTCATAAGTTTTGGTCGAAAATTTTTAGTTACCAATATATAAATGCATGTATATATGTCTGTTTGCATTTCTGTCTTAGACTTTCAATAGAGGCAACGAATATTACCAAGATCAGTATCGTTTTAAAGTTCGACCTTTCATGCGACAAATATCGAAAAAATGGGCTAAAAACATTAATATCTTCCCCTTCAACTAGACACTTTTCTACAGAGGAGGGGGTCACTTTTTTCGCTGATATTTTTTAAAGTTATCCTCTCCTTTAGATTGTCGAGCCTAAATTTTAAAAAATGTCACTTCCAGTTTGGCGGTGATCGTAACAGCATAAACGTTAGGTTTTACCCCGTTCTTTTCCTCCTTTGCGGTACGGGTTCGAGCCTGCCTTCCTATTACCGCTTTTTTTTTTTTTTTTGCTCAACATACACATCCAAACACCCGGGCAACGCCGGGCTAAAATGCTAGTATCCTTATAAATACAAAATGTTGGAAAGAAAAGTTGTTGTTAGTTTATGTTTGGTGCCCCAACGGTTATCCAGATAACGATTAGAAACTTCCCTATATATATATTTATATATATTTATATATATATATATATATATATATATATATATATATACTAGCAGGGAAATCCGACGTTGCCCGGGAATGAATGATGATCGGCAAATATTTCACACTCTTATTTTTTATTGTCGTGAAATCGCTCGGGGTAAGTTTCACATGCCTCCATGCAGTAACTTATCGCAAGATATATTTTATTCTACGTTGCACTCTAGAGAACCTACTTTTTTTCTTTTTTATATAAGATTATTTTATATAAACTTCTTTCTAGTTAACGAAAAAAAAAGACATTAAGAAATTTAAGTGCGGGGTTTTAACTTACAGACCACGTCATGCAAAAAAAGAAAACAAAAAAAAACACGCTGTCAACTTAACTACAGTAGAATTTTCAGGACCCGTTGTTATATCATTGTTGCTAAGCGACAACATGGAAAAGGGCGTTAGCGATGATAGATAACTAAAATTATATGATGCTGTTTCGATTATCGATTATCGATTATCAGGGGTATTCCAAGACAAAATTTAACTCTAAGATCACTATCAGCTGTATACACTAAATGTCTGTTAATTTTAAAGAAAATCCGTTCAGCCGTTTCGGACTCTATAAGGAAGGAAGTCACAAAAACATAGAGACAAAGTTGCATTCATATATATATATATATATATATATATATATATATATATATATATATATATATATATATATATATGTATGTATATATGAATACGTTTTGAAAGCTGAAAAAATTTATTTGCTTATATCAGATATATTTCGATGTTAAACATCCTTGTCAATGAAGTGTCTGTTTTTTGCGCAAAATTGAAATTAAGAGAGAAAAAGATTAGAAAATTAAGAGAGAAAAAGATTAGAAAAACAGTCATCAGCATCGAGCCGTTACCAAGACCATCCGGCTACTACTACCACTCTAGCACGCAGAATTGCACCATGCGGTCAAGAAAAAGAAAAAAAAAAGAAAACAAAGACATTTCATTGACAAGGATGTTTAACATCGAAATAATACTGATATAAGCAAATAAATTTGTTTTATTTGAAAAAAAAATCGTTGTTTATTTATACATATCTAAGATATAATCCAAAATGTTACAAATCTTGGACGATAAAAGTAAATTTCTCCGTTTGGGTGATTTAAGCCATGATGATACTTTTCGTATGGAAATAAAAATCCAGAAAAGATTTCTCCAACTTCATAAAAGCGGATTTATTTCTAAGGAGATTTATGATAGAATCCGACCCATCGGTTCTCAAAGGCCTAGAATGTACGGTTTACCCAAGGTCCATAAACCCAACATTCCTTTGCGACCCATTTTATCTATGCTGGGTTCTGCACAACATGAACTTGGTAAATGGCTGGTTGATCTTCTTAAACCTGTGCTTTCTTTTTATTCGGTCCATTGTATCTCTGATTCTTTTCAATTCGTATCTCAGATACAAAAATTACCTTTATCTAAAAATACCGAGTTCTTGGCTTCCTTTGACATTAATAGTCTTTTTACTAATATACCTTTGGATGAAACCATTGGTATTTGTGCTGACTATTTATACCGTGGCCCCTTAAAATCTCCACAATTTCCTGAACGAATTTTCGTTGAACTGATGGAACTTGCTACTAAATCAGTCTCCTTTAGTTTCAACAACATTATGTACCGTCAAATTGATGGGATATCTATGGGTAGCCCTCTTGGTCCTTCGTTAGCCAACATTTTCGTTGGATTTTTGGAAAACGAATTATTTTCCAAAATTACTAAGCCAGCATTCTACACACGCTACGTTGATGATACTTTTGCATGCTTTCCCTCTCGGAGCGAAGCTGAACAGTTTCTTCGTCTTCTTTGTAACCTGCATCCATCTTTACAATTTACTATGGAGGTTGAAGACTGTAGCTCTCTCCCATTCCTCGACGTTCGTGTTTCTAAAGTTGGTACTACGTTTGAGACCTCTGTTTATAGAAAACCTACATTTACAGGGCTCTATCTTAATTGGTTTTCTTTTGCCCCTCAGTCTAGAAAAATAAACCTCATTAGCGCTCTTACGCATCGTGCACTTATGATTTGTTCACCAAACCGTCTTGATACGGAACTTGGTGAAATCATAAATATTTTTCTTAATAATGGATATCCCATTAATATAATAAAATCTACTATTGAACGTAAAATTACTACATTTAATAGTGGTAAACATATTGGTACATCACGTTGTCCCATTTATCTAAAATTACCATGGTTGGGTCCTGATGGCCTTCATATTGTTAAAAGGATTTCTTCTGCTACTCAACGTTGTTTTCCAGCTACTATGCTTAGAGTAGTTTACACAACTCGAACCTTTTTCTCTTCTTTTCGTAAAGATGTTTTGCCAACCATTCAAAAGAACTCTGTTGTTTATAAATTCGTTTGTCAGTGTGGAGCTGACTACGTTGGAAAAACATCCCAAAGATTAGAAATGAGAATATCCCAACATATCCCTCGGGATATTCGACTACACCAGGTTTCGAGAACATCCGGGCACTCCCAAGCTCATGAGTCCGCCATTGGCAATCACCTGTTGAGTATAAATAGGTGTGCCGATCAATATTCCGATGGGTGGTTTTCTGTTTTATACAGTGCTAAGTCGAACTATCATCTCAATATCATTGAGGCGTTAGTTATTAACAACTCTCGACCTAGCCTGTGTAGACAAAAGATTCTGAAACATCAGTTGGAGATATTCATTGATTTAAAACCACCTGAACAGTGAGAATTTTTTTTTTCACTGTTCTTCCAACTGAAACCAAAATTCCCCTCTTCCCTCATTCGTTTTCTTAGTTTTTAATTTATCATTCTGAAGTTTCCTCTTAGAGGGTCAGACGATAAGGCCTTAAGGAAATTTTAATTTCATCTGCCCATTTCTTGTTTTTTGGTATTTAAATTAAATTATGTTTCCTCTGAAATTTCTCCTTCCATTTTGTTGTACCAAAAATTTACTTATATATATATATATATATATATATATATATATATATATATATATATATATATATATATAATGTAGAAATTATTGATAACCAAATAACGCAATATATTTGGGGGTGGGTTAATTTCTAAACGATTTGATTTTCGCTAATCGATGGCGACAATGGATGACACGCTTTAAAATATTTACCTCATCCCGATAGCTAGAAAGATAGAAAACTAAAATCTGAAGCACAAGAGGTCGCTGGTTTTAATGGTACTACTCCCGCCTTCGTAATTCTTCACCCTTTTAAATTAAAAACAAATACATAAAGCTTCTTTATGAAAGATCCTCGTATGACGAAGCACGCTCCGGGCGCTCATGCACAGTCATCATTCATCTATGGAAAAAGTGCACTGAGAATGTGTTGACTGTGAAAACGACAAATAAATCTTGAAAAAATAAAAGTTTTTATAGTACTACTCCCGCCCTTGTAGCTCTTCAACTTTTTTTAGTTAAAAAAATACGAGGTGTTGCTTTTGCAACGAGCCTCGTACTTTATCCACTACGTCACTGACAAGATACACCTGAAGAAACTCAGAGGTTAAATCGAGCCAATCTTTATAAAGTAACACTAAAGATTAGCACAGTAGCCCGAAAAATCCAAATAATAGGAAACAGAGGAAAGTTTATTTGACGAGAGGTTGTGATTTTGATCTGAAATATCAGGTTGTTGCATAGGTTCCCGCCGTTTCATATAAAATTTGTTCTAAAACATGTTTTTATATTTGGCAAAGTGTTATATATTATTAGAAAGCAGATATTTTCTTCTAAAAGGTAATGGTCATCATTTGTGATCATATAATTTTTTTCTCATTTTCAGAACTGTCAAATAGATTGCCAAGTAAGTAAAAAAAAAATCACATTTTCGATACATCCTTCTTTTCGCCTTTAATGGAGGTCAAAAAACGAGTGAAGTAACTAAGAATATTTGTGTTACATGATAAAGGCTGGCCCCTTTTCATGTAAGTAAAAAAAAGAAGGAATTAGTTAAATGTAAATATGAAATAGGATAGTCAAGGATTCGAACTTGCGAAGCTAGATTTGGAATTGAAAATTCCAATCATAAGTTAAAATAAATACAGAATGTTATTGAAATAAGGAATTGCAATTGTTTAGCTTACATATCTGCATATGGAAAAGGAATGTAATAATGAAATTTGTTTCTGTGAAAATTTAAATAAGGAATTTAATCGTCAATTGGAATTGTAAACATATTTTGTAAAATTGTTATTTGAAAAATAGGTTACTGAACTCTGGGTCATGTCAACTTTGGCAACGTGATGCATATCATGCAACGTGCTTTATGAGCACATGTTTAATCATGCGATGACGTGACGAGTTCTCAATATATATCGGAGTTAGTTAGAGCGAGTTAGACCAGTCAGATCAGAGGAGCAGAGAGGTTCAGACTGATTCTCGGCACTCTCTGGAAACGAGGAGGGTTTTAGAAATAACCATGTAAAGAAATTTTGAATTCCTCACGCGAAATGATGGACCGGTGCTGAAATAAACGACGCCATCATCTTAGTGTATCTGCGTCTTCTGTGTTCATCATTACAACGAGAAAGGTAACGTGTTTATATTATATGCACAACTGTCAAAACGTAAATGTCAAACGCACTATCTCTCGGTCTATCAAGATATTCATAAATCTCCTCTCGTTGAATTGGTTCTCTTGTAGTAACATGTACACTGTCTATATATATATATATATATATATATATATATATATATATATACATAACTGTCTGTCTCTTTATATGTATTCTGTCTCTATATCTCACCAATGTCTCCATCTCTTACAACACATGAACACTTTTAAGACTGTCTCTATGACTCTAAGACTCTCACAAATATGAACAACAACAAATAACATCAGTCCTTCTCTAATAAGAATTACACAACTTAACATTTGTTCCGTATATGGGGAAAACGCTATAGATGAGAGAACTGCACGAGACTGGTTTACCAGGTTTAAACACGTTAATTTTGACATCAATGACGCTCCTCGTTTCGGAGAACCAATCAGGACAGATAAAGACCAACTCAGATTTCTTTTGAAGAAAGATGGCCATCAGACATGAAGAGAATTAGGTGAAAAGATGAAGTGTGATTTTGCGACAATTTCACGCCACCTTCACGCGATGGGATTCGCACAAAAACTTGAAGCTTGGGTCTCACACGAACTTACTTTTGCTGTTAAGATTCTTTGATTTTCTTACAAAAAAACAGCTCTTACGGGGACTTTGCAACAACCTAATAGATATTGTCTGAAACCAGTCCCGTTACTTTGTAGACAACCCGATTTGAACCCGTTATGATAAATTCCGTAGGCCGCGATGTGAACGAGAGTTAAGGGTTATTTTCAGGTATTCTAAACAACTAAGCGAAATCTGAGTCATTAGGATATTTCATTTTGTTTATTTTTTTTCTTCCGAGAAAAGCACACTCGAGATTCTAAGAGATAGCACTCATTTATTTTGTTTTCTGTGTGTTAATTTATTTATTTTTATTTTTATTTTCATATTTTTTATTTTATTTATTTTTTATTATTATTATTATTTTTTTTTTTTTAGTCAAAGGTTAAAAAAGAAACGACGAACAACCGATAGTTCCTGTTTCTAATTGGGGTGCGCGTTCCTGAATCAGCCGTGAAGCTCAGATGGGCTGCGCGTGGTAAATTCAATTCTCTCGTCACGGGCCAACCGACAACAGACTCGCAAAAGCAAAACGAGATTTAATTAAACCATCGACTGTTTCCGAAAACAACTTTTTCTCACTGTTTCTTTAATTCATCAGCTGCTATGGAAGAGAAAAGAAAAAAAAAAGACAGGCATAAATGTCTCGCATATTTTGGAGGTGAAAACGTTGGCAAAATACGTAATGCTCATTATATATATATAAGTATGTATATATATATATATATATATATATATATATATATATATATATATATATATATATATATACACACAGATGTATACTAGCGGTTTTGCCGTGGCGTAAAATACGCTTAAATATGATATTCTAATTTGTCCAGATTTCGTATATATTAATAGTCGAAATTTCAACAGCAAAAAGTAAGTATTTTGAGTGCCATCAGTTAGAATCGAAACTGAAAATTTCAAAGCTGGTGACGTTACCACCGTACTAACCTGACACGAATAAAAACTGGTAAAAAGTTAAAAATTAAAAATAAAGTAACATGAATGTACAAAATGATTTACGATTTTTTAAAAATTTGGATCCTTTTCTTTGACCCCCTAAAAACTATTTTAACAGGCTAAAGCCCCCGTAAAGGAACGGTCAGTAAAAGAAAAATCCAATCATTTGCGGCTCCTAGCGCCGCTCCGCGACTTTTAGTTTCGGAGGAGATAGAGTTTGAAAATATGGAGGCCGACGGACAGACACGCAGACAGACAGACAGACAGACATATAGCCTTTTATATAATAGATATAGGTTGTAGATATCTGCGACTTTTAGTTTCAGAGGAGATAGAGTTTGAAAACACAGACAAACATATGGCCTTTTATATATTAGATATATATTATAAGTATATTGTAAGTAAACGCAGAGTCGTAGAAATTTCCAGCTTTGTATCCGGAGGCGCATTAATTCACTGGGAGAGATGCACCCCCAGTCTTCGTTAAGACATGTATCTAGGAGAAGGAAACTCTGATGTAAAAACCTGCGGTCTACTGTATACTCTGTCCTGTGACAGTTATCTGCACCGACAGAGATTAGCAGTAATATAAAAACGTGGTTGATTCTACACAAAGCCTTCACCATTATAACCAAATCATGTGTGGATTTTCGAGCAACTTAGTTGTTGTGGCGGAACCTAATGTGTCGAAATCGACAGTGAGAGTCCATGTTTTTTTTTATTCTAAGTATTAAAAGACACGTATTTCATCATCTATTATTATCTGTGTGGCTAGGTTTAATGAAATTCTCAACCAAACTCGAAAGACCGTTCATGATGAAATATATATACTGTAGTTATTCACAGACACGTGTTTCGTCGTCTCTACAACTCATCAGTGAAGCTGAATCGTGCGAGTTTTTTTTGTTTTTTTTACTGGAAAAATCTCTAGACAAGCCATGAAGCTACTTGATGTAAGAAGTTGAAACATACTACTTCATAGCCAAAAAAAGCCAAGTATAAGTTTGCTGAATAGAATGAAACTCAGAAAACGGTAATTCTTGTCCGTTTATCATAACACCGCTCTGTGAGGACACAAGTACGAAATGAGAGGCGAGAGTAATTGCTGTACGGTGCTCTTCTAGATAGCTAGAAAACAATTATAGCGAGAGAAGTTGTACCGCATTACAAATGTGGGCTATATTTAGTTTAATTTCAATTCTTTCTTATGACTTTACGCTTATGCTTTAAATGATAGACATGTTCTATAATCAAAACCATGTACTTGATTTGGATCAAAATTCGAATAAAATTCTAGACATAAGGTTTAGTATGATTCTATATAGGAATTATTTAGTATGATTCTATTTCGTAGGAAGATATAATCGGTTGCAAAACTCTTCTGTCCTGAGAATTATTCTTTTTGCTTTTTACTTAGGGATCACCACTTGTTAAGACCCGAAGCCACTTGAGGATAAAGGTTAATGACTGTAAGGTGGAAGCGTAATAACCACTCAACAGGAACTTGTTTTCATTGGATTTGAAGGCTACCATGTTTTATTCAACCGGGGAGCAGGCCAGTGGAACAAAGGCAGGCAGTTCTGAGAAAGAAACTTTGTTCATGGTATCTGCGTTTAGATTTAGACACAGACAGATAGAGGAGGGAATCATATATAGTGGTTGTAGCTTATCGAATGCTTTTGTGAAAGTTTAGCAAGGGGAGACCATAGATTGGAACTCAGCCGAGCACTTACCATGAAAACAGCGATAAAGGACAGACAGGTTCGCGACGTCTCTTCTGTGGGAAAGAGGTTGCAGGGAAGAGAAAAGGGCATTACCTGCTAGGTTTCGAAGCCGGTTTTAAACTTAATCAAGGCAAAATAAGGCGCACCGAGCAGCTCCTGTCCAGATGCAGCAATAGTACTCTATTTAGCGGTAGAGAAATCCAACTATTTGTCCAGCGATCTTGACAACAGATTTGATGTACGTGTTCCATTTCAGATCAGGGGTGAAGGTCAGTTTCAGAAACTTGTTAATGCATGAAGCTTCCCACAGGACGAGAGTCATTCATTTCTTTTCGGCTATATCTGTATTAAGTTATGTATGTGTATATGTTTGTATATTTATTCATGTAAAGGATTCACATAAAAAATAATTAACCGATCTCGATGGATTTTAGAACAGCTGTAAGGCGTAAGTGTCGTAGCGTGTGAAACTTATTTTGAGTTTTATGTAAAAAGCGTAATTAGTGAAAATTAAAATTGCTAAGTTTTTGCGAAATTTTAACAGATATTAGACATAAATTGATAAATAATCACCCAATTTCAGCTTCTTTGGAGTTCTTTAAAGAATTTTAGGGAGAATGTTGCGGGAATGACCTCCCGTTTGGAACTGCAATTTCATGCTTAAAAGATTATAATAAAAAGCTTATCATAATCCAATTGGCGACCATCATGAAATAAGATTTATAGTTCTACTAACAATCCTTTCTAACTTTTTAGCCTTAAATTATTGACCATCTCTTCCGAAAAATTGTACGGCATTATTGAAGATAACTCTTACCATAAATTAAAGTGACGATAACAAATTAATTTAAAATATTAAGAGCAGTCGTCCGTATGTATGTGCGTTTGTATTTCTAGCTAACAGTAAAATTTACAAAACGAACCACCACAAACTTGGTATTGTCTTGATAGGCTCTACTCTGGATGTATAATATCTAAATCTAGAAAAGATATTAATTCTCTGGAGGTTATCAGAGCCAGGTTTCGTCAAGGAGGATGTGTTTTTTTTTTCATTGTTATTCTTAGAGGAATATATTATACTAGCAGCTGTACTCGGCGTTGCCTATTATTTAACGTAACGTTAAATTACTTAAAAAATTAAGTAAAAAGCGAACAGAAACTAAGACGTGTGCATGCTAGTATTGCTTTATTTTCTAAACAGTTCCCTTTTTGAAAGTAAAAAAAAAATACTCGCGCTGAGATCGAAACCAAAACCTAAAGAGAGCGAGTCCAACACGATAACCATTAGGCCAGCTTGCCTCGAACTTTAAATATATTTTAAAACCTACTTATTCTAAACATAAGTAAGCTGTCATATGGACGATTCGCGCATGCGCATTTGGGAAGCAGTTGACAAACAAATAGAAATCCAATGTCCCCCCCCAAGTACTAATTTTTCAATTTTGACCAATTCTCAGTCCCTTTTACCGGATGAGAACCAATTTAAAAGTTTTTCACATGGTAGAGTACTCTATATACCAAATTTCAAGTCTTTAGATAAACAATGTGTTAAGTATATAGGTTGAGAGTTGTTCTAACACACACACACACACACACACACACATTTCCACTTTTATAGATAGACTAGCAGATGTACCCGACGTTGAGTCACGTGCGATAACCATAAGACCAGCTTGACAGGGCTGCTAAACAATTTGTTCAACCTTCTTATTTTTAACATAAGGAAGCGGTCATGATTTACAACCGCACATGCGCTGTCGTGATACAATAGACGAAAGGATAAAAATCTGATGACGCCCAAGTACCATTTTTTTTCTAATTTTGTCCCCTTTTTCCCCGATGAAACCCGATTAAAATGGTTTCCACGTGTCTGTATACCATATATACCAAATTTCAAGACTGTAGATCAAAGATTAGTTGAGTATATAGGTTAAGAGGTTCTTACACAGACATTCTCACTTTTGTAGGTAAGGTAGAGTTATTTGCGTGTATGTCCAACTAAAGAGAAATAGGCTATGCGAAGGAGAAAAAGGGGGATTTTAGTGAGGGGATAAAACCAGAGGAGAAAGAAAGACAGAAAACCAGAAAAACGGATATAATGAGGTAGAGAAATAGAAGTTTTAATAGATTTTTTTTTTAATATGTTATAATTATGCCCCGGGCAACCCCGAGTAAACTTGCTAGTAGATAATAAATCTTACAATCAGTTTCATTAATTGGATCTTCTTACGTAGAAAGAACAGCCAATTTTCTTGCCTTTGGTCACAGTTATTTATTATGTATTTCACCGTTTTGATAGAAATAACAAAAGAAAGAAAGGCGGCGTTTCACTTTAACGCACAGACGAGAAAAGATTAATCGAAATTGTTTGGGAAGTTAGCTATTTTATGGAGAAATAAAAATTACAAAGATGATAGAGAGGCGCCATTGTTTTTCAGAAGGCGCGAATATCCTGCATAGCTTGATCTAAATGGCAACGGATTAATTACGTCTTTTCTTTTATTCCAAGCTGCGCCGAATGCCTTCTTCCGCACGCGAAGAATTCGTCCTGCTAGGGCGGGAAACCCCAAATATTCAGCCCATTAACGTAGCAAAACTCAATGACGATATATAGCAAACATGCAAACGATATTATGGAATGCTAAGACCTTTTTTTTCTAAAATTATTTTGAAAAAAAAAATAAATGTAAAGATAAAAAACAGCTATGTTGAGTGTAAAGGTTATTTGTTATAAGAATTTTAATTATATCTTATGATGACGTTCCAATTTAGGAGCTTTGGGAAGTGTGTGTGGGGGGAGGTTTTGTCATCATTTAACTCCCGGGTTCAGTCTGACTCGAGGTGGTCATATCATTTTTTTTTTATTTGACTGTTCATGGTGTGATTGAACTCTCTTTAATATACTGTATAATCAGCTTGGCACCTAGGTTACTTTTGAATTACCGAAGTTAAGCATCATTGAGCTCGGTTAATACAAACATGGGTGACCATTTGAAGATATCAAATGGTGTATATGCTCGACGCTCATCTCGGCTTAGTTTCCAATCGTCCTGAACTTTTCCTAGCGACTGGAATCAAAGATTCAAGCATGAAGTATTTATATATTGCGCAACACTTGCTTCACAATTGAGGGTATGTCATTAATTATCCGTCCAGGATGATCAGATGGTCCTCTTTGTTACAGCTAGTCGAACATCAATATAGTGTTTGCATACCCTGTAGCTGGAATCGACGTGTTTTTCCTTTATCAAATCATATAACACATGTCTTCTTATTGAATACTAGCAGTTCTGTCCGGCTTTGTCCGGGCCCTATGTACTGTTCATAACTTTAGACTAAAAATTGGCGGATGAGTTTGGTAGAGACAGCAAAGATCAACTCTTTCAACTTTGACCTCTTGGCAGCCAAAATTTTGGCCAAAAACTGATTAAAAAGCTTGCTGTATATCTCAATACCCTTTATGTAAAATTTCAAATGTTTAGACCAACAATTGACTGAATAGTTTGCTAGAGACCGCAAATATCAATACTTTTGAACTTTGACTCCTTGGCAGCCAAATTTTCGACCAAAAACCGATTAAAAAGCTTGCCCTATTTTAGAATACACTTTATGTAAAATTTCAAATGTTTAAAGCAAACAATGGCTAAGTAATTTGGTAGAGACCGCAGAGGTCAAAATTGTTTATCTTTAACCTTAATTTTGATCCCTTAATATTATTTTTTGGGGGGATCAATTGAAATGAAAAAGTTTGATCCATGTCCAAGTAACATACATCTAAAATTTCAAGTGTTTAGACTCAAAATTGGCGGAGGAGTTTGGTAGAGTTTTCAAAGGCCAAATCGCTGAACGTTAATCCTTTGACAGCCAAATTTCTGGCCGAAAACAAATTAAAAAGAGTTTTCCAAATCTCAATACCCCTTATGTAAGTAAAATCTCGAGTATGTAGCCTGAAAATTGACGGAGTAGTTTGGTAGGGATATGTACACCCACGGACAAACACACAAAGACAATTTCATTTTTATAAATGTATAGATATGTTTTATTCGGATTAGGAGCATATTCAAACATTATAATAGAAATCAAAGCTAGATAGATTTAAAAAAAATGAGAGGGAGAGAGAGAGGGGCGAGAAGAGAGGAGTTATACACTCTGGTCTATGAATAATGAGATAGATATACTCACAACTTTAAGCGGTCAAGGCGGAAGAAGTAAATACATAGATATAGACTGAGAGATGGAAGTCGTGACTCCTACTCCCGCCCTCACCCACTCCCATTGGGGCTGAGACGAGCGATTGCTAATGTGAAAGCTAACAGAATCAAGCGACTGTAATACACTTCGAAGACATTATTTATATTCCTCCCACCACGAGATAATATGACCAAGGAGCCAGATAGTATCATTGAAGAACTAGTGCCCTGGAGAAATGGCACTCTAGTATGCAAAAACAAAAATGCCAAAGCAGTTTGATCTGCATTTCAGTGTAGATATGCCTCAGGTGATTAACTATATTCAGACAATGCTGACCTGGAACCGTAGAGACTCAACGCCTCTATCCACTGCGCCACAGCCTCTATGGTTCCAGATAAGAATTTCCTGAACATAGCGGCTTCAATCCTAGTGACTTGGTTTCTGTTTACTAATATATGACTTATGTCCTCTGCAATTCTGGGAGGTCCACTCACCCAAACTTTATTTCTGTCCTTGAGAAGGCGCTAATTTAGTGCTAATCAGCAGAGGATTGATTGGCTAAAACGTTGTGAGACAACTATATAAGGCAGTAATCACTGGGGATACACTTACGAGACTCGGCGTTCCTATCCCGTCGAGGTTAATCACCTGAAGAAGGCAAGAGGATGAGTTGGCCAAAATGTTGTTAAGCAACAGAAACTATAAAGATGAGAATAGCAGCCCGCAAAAGAATGAATACACGAATTATGAAGCCTTCTCTCAGAGGACCCCCCAAAAAAAATAAATAATAATAATAATAATAATAATAATAATAATAATAATAACCTATCCCCCATTACCACATCACTGTCCCTCTTCCTCCTCTCCCAAAAGAGTGAGACCGAATAGTCAAGTTCTCAAGGAGGAAGGAAACATCGAGGAGTGAGCACTGACCAGGCCTCCACTGTACAAGTGCGAAGAGAACTGGGACCTTGGGGAGGCTTATTGCCACTCAAAAAAGACCAATGGCCTCTGCCAACGAGAAATCAATAGCAAGCAGCTGTTGCGATAATGCAAATTTATTTGCAAATATTATCGAAAGACGTGGAGAACCATCAGTCTGTAGAACACGATACGACGGGGCTGTTTCCCAGCTTGCTATAGCATAATCGTTTTCAAGTCTTATTGAGTCGACCTTTTAAATAATTTAACTTCTAGCTAATCTTAACTTCTGTTATAAATTCTTAGATAACTCAGAGAAAGTAATTTTGCCCTCTAATTATTTACTTTGAATATGTGGTTATTTTCTGTGCAAACAATGGCAGTGCTTCTATCTTCGAGGCTGATCTATTTTTATTTATTTATTTATTTTTTTTTTTTTGTAGAAGAGACATTGCCATGAACAGTGACTGTGATAAATCGCTCGACATTCTTTAGGGGGTAAACACGTCTGGGCTAGACATTTTTTTTTTTTTTTTTTGCCATTCTGTTAAAACCGCAGCGATGCAGTTATGTTGTAATTGCTCAAACCACAAAGCAAGTTCGGCGTCGATGCTTCTGTCTCCACGGTCGGGTAAGGCGAGATCATTGTCACGTGATACGCGAGTTTTGCTATGCAATTTACGTGAGAATTAATATGACATTTACTCTGAAGATGTTTCGCTAATAATATGCACATTTGTTGGATGGCGTACTTTGCTATGAAATGGAATGAAAGGAAATCCGAATATACAAAACCTAACTTAATTCAGGGGAGCTTTTGACCTTGAACAGAGTTGTTTCTTATAGTAATGAGTCACAAATTCAAAGGCAAAAGAAAAAACACTAGGATATGCTAGGTTACAAAAAGTCGGGATAGAATTGAAAGATTACTATTGACATGACCTTGTTTATCGACAATGGATAACCTTTCCGAAAACAAATACGTTAATTGAAAATTCCCGTTGAATAGCATTTTGGCTAGAGGTAAAGTGTAGCATAATAAATAGAGAAGTAGTCAACCACCTCAGCAGAAATAACCTTCTTAGTGACATACAATATGGTTTCCGTTCTGCTAGATGTTTTCTAGATCATTAAATAATTTCTCTCTGATAGGCTCATAAGAGTAGTGGTTGATGGGCAGAAATCAGAGGCCCTCAGTATTAATGCTGGGGTTCCTCAGTGGTCCATCCTAGGCCCAACTCTCATCCTGATCTACATCAATGATCTCCCAAAACATATACTTAAATCATTCGTTGACATCTCTGCTGATGACACAGCCATCTACGGCAACACATCAAAGGCCGTAAATGACAAAGTTCTCTCTGATTCTCTCTCCTCTGATTTGAACGCGTGGTACAGTGGGGGAAGAGATGACTGGTTATTTTTAATGCATCTAAAACCTAGCTTCTATCTTTACATCATCAACACTCCGATCTCCATCTGGCATCAATTGAAATGGATGGTTCTCGACTAGGGGAAGCTCCATACTTTTATAAGCTTCTGGGCTTGCCCTTTGCTCCTGACCTGAAATGGAACACGTATATCGTTTATTGCCAAGGTCGCTGAAAAAATGGTAAGATCCTTCCACCGTTCCAGAAGATATCTCATTGCTGATGCAATTCTCTACTTATATAGAAGCCAAGTATGTCCAAGGATGGAGTGCTCTTGTCACATCTGGGTAGAAGCTGCTAAAAACACTCTATCCTGCCTTGACAGAGTACAAAATAGGCTTTGTGGCTTAGTGGGGGATGCCCTTTTCTCTTCCCTGCAACCTCTCTCCCACAGGAGAGACGTTGCGAGCATGTCTTTGTTTTATCGTTACTTCCATGGCAGGTGTTCGTCTGAGCTCCAATCCCTGGTCTCCCCTCGCCGATCTTTCGCGAAAAACACCCGTCTGGCTGAAATCACTGTCAAAGTGTTTCCCCACTCTTTATCTGTGTCAAAACCAAAACGTAGATTCCATGGAAAAAGCTTCTTTCTTAGAAGTGGATGCCTGTGGAACTCTGTTTCGTCTGTCTGTTTCCCACCTGACTACAACTTGGATGTCTTCAAGTCCAATATAAACAAATTCCTGATGAACCGAACCCTAAAGTAGACACTTTATCAAATCTCAACATTAACGTACTGTACACGCAATAACTCTTATTCCCGAGGGACTTCCGGGCTTTGATAAGTGGTGACCACCTTGTAAAAAAAAAGATGGTCCTTGGAGTAAATGTGGTATTATGGTGTGATAATTCTAGTTAAATGTATGATAGATATTCTCTAGTCATAATGAAAATGGATGGCGAAGGACACCCATTTTTCCCACACTTCTGAATGGTTTTGTGCCTAATTTGTTCAAATATTATTATGCATTTTTTTCATATTTTGAGCAAATAACTATTGCAAAATGGAGTATATGTTCTAATACTACACTTTATCTTTTCTGTTCTCGGTGAATAAAAAAAACGTACTCTTGCATAATTTGACCCAAATTCACGGGAATTCTCGTCCAGCATGGATCGGGCGAGACCGACAATCATCGGTTTCATCCGAGCGTTGTTCAAATGTTGAAACGCTAAATTTATTTATTTTTTATATCACCGACAAGGAGGGAGAGGGGGGGTGACCGTACCAAATCGAAACGCCGAAACCCTCCTTCCAGTAATAAACAAATATATTCTGTCGAGGACTACAGTCGTATATCCGACTGTTGGAAGGGCATATAACAAAGTAGGAGGCGAAGGATTCCCCAACTACCTGACAGTGGATCATAAGTATGTATTTTGTGGACCCCGCGACAAAGGCTACAACGAACCACGTCGAGATGAACGTCGTGGAACGGCGAACTAACAAGAATACGGGACCAACCGGGAGCTTCTGGGTACATATCTACTTGAATTTATGTGAAGAGACAAAAATTCAGAAACAATCCTTTTGTCTCCATCATAAGTCACATTTCCGAAAGCTACGCGGTTCTTGGGGAACTTTCTTCCATTTCCTCTACCCGCATCTCCTCCCACTCGTTGCCGTCGATGGCCATTCAACAGTCAACGGAAGTAAAACATTCCTAAGGAAATATCCTCATCTCGAGAAATGAACAGCCGTAATTTTCTTTTTAAATATTAGGTTTTCTTGCCAAAAAAAATAAAACAATAAAAAATTTCCTGTACTTTCATCTAACAATTTACGCTTTTCGTAAACATATTTTTACGTATTTTCTTTGTATATATATATATATATATATATATATATATATATATATATATATATATACATATATATATATATCCAGTAGAGTTTAGTTTCCTAGAAGTACATCCAATGAAACAACATGTGTCTACCAAAGAGTGCTCAATGAGTGAACAGAGCAGGTATATTAAATTTATTTATACAAACATTAATGGCTACATATGTGCATACATGTTTCTGTAATCACCCGCGTTGGGTGATTTTTTTTCTTATTTGGTTTACAAAGTTAGAATGTAACCTGGGTGGGAGTTATAAGCGGGTATATATGTATGTGTGCTTATATATATATATATATATATATATATATATATATATATATATATATATATATATAGATGTATGTACGTGTGTATGTATATGTATTATGTACACATATGTATATGTTGTGTGTATGTGCATGTGTGTATGTGTATATGTATGTGTATGTATATGTGTATATCTATCTATATATATATGTATGTATATGCATGTATATATATATATATATATATATATATATATATATATATATATATATATATATATATATATATATATATATATATATATATATGGGTTGATTTGTGGGGACGTGTATCCGGTTTGGGTCCACGGGTCTTGGGTTTCCCAATCGTACAGTCTTATTATTGTTATTATTATTGATATTGGTGGTGTCATTAGTATTATCAATATTACAAGAATTATTATTATTAGGATTATTAGTGGGATTAATATTAGTTTTGATATAATAACAGTCATGAAGTGTGTACATGGATGTCTGGGTTTGAGGTTCCGCGTATGGATATTACTACGTATATAGGTATAGATGTAAACATGTAATAACTGTATATGACCATTATATGTCTATGTATGTGTATATGTGTGTGTATATATGCGCGGGTGTAGCAACGTGTAGGTATTTATACGTATATTAATATATATGTATACATGTGGAGTTTTGATAACTTTCGAGGTTTTATGTTTATTTTTATTTTGTTTGTTTGTTTATTGTTTTTTTTTTTGTTTTTATTTTGCTTTGTTTTGTTTTATTTCTTTGTTTTATTTACCTTATTTTAATTTTAATTTTATTCTTGCGTAGTTATAGTTATTACCTAGTTTCAGTGCGTGTGTGTGAGTAAAATAAAACGAACAGCATATATCCGCTTCTGAATATCTGTATTAACGTGTGTGTATGTGTCTGTGTGTGTATGTGTGTGTATGTGTGTGTATACATGTATGTGTGTGGATGGGTGTAGATTAAAAGACACCGGTCAGTACTTAGTGACCATAAGAAGTGTTTTTAATTTACGGACTGCAAGACAAAAATACTAAATTCTCAAGTACCTTATGCCATAAAAACCAAAAGATGGGATAGATAAAAAGAAAGGGAAATAAAAAAGATGTTTATTATCTTCAAAGACCTCACTTATCCTCCCCTCCCCGCTTTGAACTCACACCCAGGTTACATTCTAACTTTGTAAACGAAATAAGAAAATGTATTTTTTTTAATATCAGTTCTCGACGGTAATTCTTGGCCTGAAGACGTAATCCCCCAACGCGGGTGATTACAGAAACATGTGTGCACATATGTAGCCATTAATGTTTGCATAAATAAATTATATATATATATATATATATATATATGTATATATATACATATATATATATATATATAAAGAAATCTTGGCCTGAAGACGTAATCCCCCAACGCGGGTGATTACAGAAACATGTGTGCACATATGTAGCCATTAATGTTTGTATAAATAAATTATATATATATATATATATATATATACATATATATATATAAAGAAAATACGTAAAAATATGTTTACGAAAAGCGTAAATTGTTAGATGAAAGTACATATATATATATATATATATATATATATATATATATATATATATATATAATTTCTATGGAATCCTCTTCCCCCCCCCCAAACAAATTAACTGAACGAAAAATCTTGGGGAAAAAAATTGTACTTACTCCTAACAATTTAAGGTTAGAAAAAGTAAAACTTTCATCTTTTCTTGAAGAAAAAAAATTTTGTTGCTAAATAATTTGCAAAAAAAATAAAATAAAATAAAAATTTTCAGTCCTTTAAAGGTAGGTTTTTGCTATTTTTCAAATTTTGCATTTATATTTTTTTCCGGTTTGTTTGTTTGTTTTTAAATTAGTCCGTGTCTGTTTCAACGCTAGGCTTAAACTGATGATTGGCGGTCTCGTCCGATCCTTGCTTGACGGGAATTCCCGAGAATCCGGATACAAAGTATGCAAGAGGATCAAAACAAAATATTCAATAACGAGGTAAATTTTATTTTTGTATTAATTTAGATTGTCCCGTTGAAGAAAAGTGGATTTTCCCCATATTAAAACCCCGACCTCATATCTAACTCGTGCAATCAGAAATCGACTGAAGAATATCAGAAATCGACTGAGAAATGTCCATGCTGTTTGCACATTGCGAATTTTATAAGTTTTTTTTTTTTAATTTTTATGGATATCATTCTAGAGAAGGTATGGAGCCACTTAATATAAATAGCTAAAATAATATATTTCAAGGTAAGAAAAAACAACCCATAATAAGCGTTTAATGGATAGATTCCGGTCCAGAAAACAATGATCCTTTTTCTTTTATTAGAAACAATGCTCATTGAATGTGAGGGTTAAGGGACAAAATAAGAGAAGCAAGAGTTGGGAGTTAGTAAAAATAAATCAGAGATCTACTTTTACTCTCCAAGAGATTAAGGTCCTGGATATGACTATATCCGATGGTGAGGCCGCAGTTTGCGGGCTTTGAGGAGTGTGGGACCACCCTTTAATTGCCATTGCTCCCAGATCGACTCTGACCCTGAGTGGTAGTACCTGTTAGGGTCCCAACTATGGATTAAATAGAAACCGACTTGAAAAAAATATTCTATTAAAAAATGTTCTTCAAAATAACTAGATTCGGCATTAAATAACCTGAGAAGGGTTGATATGCCGTAAAACAAAAACAACCAACCAACCAAGAGGTTAAATATAAGTTTGATAAAAGGGCTCTTGTAGAACGCACTGGATTCGAACTTGGCACATCCAGGAGTTCAGTTCCTGTCGTTAACAGTGATTCTCATAGGTAGTTAAATATATTTAAATAACTTCGCTAAACAAGGATAGTTAAATTATAATAATGAGTCAACATTAGATCTAAAACCAAAAGCCATTTGAGTATAATGACAGTTGGGTGATGAACAATTTGATGAGAGGATTGAAAACAATGGATGGAGTGAACAAAGTTTGATTACTTTAGAGAACGGCTCTACTAAAATTTGTGAACATTGCACTTGAAGACGACCAGGTTGTAGTCTGCAGGGGAGTACCTCCACAATTAAGCGTTCCTTATATTGGAAAGTCTTTGCAATAAATCCTGGGAGGCGTGTTTATGTATCATACTTAGGATTCTTTGTAATATGGCCCGCCTCGCACAATGCCAACATATTCCAACATGTGTTTCAATTCCAACCGATACTTTTACATCTTTTTTTGGTTGGTTGTTTTTGTTTTACGGCATATCAACCCTTTTCAGATTATTTAATGCCGAATCCAGGGATTTTGAAGAATATATTTTTAATAGAATATATTTGGAATTTTCTTTTTTCAAGTCGGTTTCTATTTAACCCATAGTTGGGACCCTAACAGGTACTACCCCTCCGTGTCAGAATGGACCTGGGAGCAATGGCAATTAAAGGGTGGCTCTACACTCTCCAAAGCCTGCAAGCTGGGCCCTCACGATCGGATATAGTTTAAGGTCATATCCAGAACCACTTTTTTACATCTACCCACATTTATAATTCTTATATACCTGACTAATAAGTAGGGCTATGACAACAGCATATTCTTTTCATAGTTTTGACTCTCTAGTATATATTCGAAACAGACACAATTAAACAACCGAGAACCACATCACTCTGTATAAAAGCATATAAGATATCAACGGATACACACTTGAGAGTCAAAACAATGAAATGAATGTGCGGTTGTCTAGGCCTACTAATAACTTACTAATTTTCAAAGTTTCAAGTCACCTAACGATTATGAGATAAATAAATCGACAGTCGAATGGTGATGAAAATATCTACATATCACCAAGTCAAAACAGCTATGAACCTCAGAAAGCAGCAATTCGTCCCGCTTTGTCAGAAGTATTACCCAATGATTGTTAGGACAGAATAATAAAATAGGGTAAAGAAAGAGTTACGATCCTGCCGAAAGTAAATTTATGATCCACTTACTACTATTCATCCGTATGGATCTTAGCTCATCAGCCCTTTAAAAGGTATTGCCTTCAGTGTTACATTGTGACCACATACACCTTCATCTGAAAAGCATATGTCCGCCTGATGTGGGTGTTGCAAAAAACAAGGCCCTTGATCGTGTGTAACCAAAACGAAGTGGATGCTGGTGTTAGTTAATAACATATATTAATGTAAGTATGTTGCACCATTCAAAAGGTCCTGGATATGACCTTAAACTATATCCGAAGGTGAGGCCCCAGCGTGCGGGCTCTGGGGAGTGTGGAGCTACCCTTTAATTGTCATTGCTCCCAGGTCCACTCTAATCCGACGTGGTAGTACCTGTTAGGATCCCAACTATGGGTTAAATAGAAACCGACTTGAAAACAACAAATATATTCTATTAAAAAAATTTTTCTTCAAAATCTTTCGATTCGGCATTAAATAACTCGAAAACAAAACCAACCAACCAACCATTCAAAAAATTAAAATGAGGGAATAACAAAGACTTTAACATGTTAACAGTCGCGTCAGAAAGAGTGTGTGGGGGGCGGGTGAAACAGATCTAGAGAGGGGACAGAATAAAGGAAGGTAGACAGACATAGATATGCTTAGATATTTTGTCTCGCATTTTTCAAGATACACGTTTCCCTTTCCCATCAGAGACGGCGCTTAAAGTGTCGCCAGTTAGTGACCGAATACTCTTACCCACAAAAGTCACATGATTTCGTCGACTTCCGTTAAATAAGGTTAAATTTTAATCTTTCATCCACAAATCGCTCCACGATGCAACAATCAACATCTTACAATTACTTTATGTTGTGCTAGAGTTTGGTTTAGTTTGGTTTAGCTGGTTTTACGATGTATTAACTATCTCCGGGTTATTTAATGGCGAAAAAGTTACTAAATGCACTTTTATAGATAAGGTAATTAGTTATATTCGCAAAACATATTGATCGTAGCAAAAATTGCTCTCAGACTACAGTGTTACCCGGATACAAGTGACCCGAATATTAGAAAAACGGATATAAGAGAGATTTCCTCTGGTCTCAAATTAAAGCCTGTGTTAATGTACAGTGTAACCTGGATATAAGAACCCCGGATGTGAGTGTAACTCAGATATAAGTGATATTATTCGCATGTTATAGGTCTCTTATATCCGGGTTATGTTGTATATTACTCTTAGGATGTGTTGCTCTCACAATACAATGCTTACAAATTACTTTTTCACAAAATACATGGCTCAATATATCGACCTTAGAATATGTTATTCTCTAAATCTAATGCTCTCAGCATACATAGGGTCTAAATGCATTATTCCCATAATTCAATGCTCTGAGAATACATTGCTCTAAAAATACATTGATTTAAAAATGTATTGCTCTAAAAATACATTGCTTTAAAAATACATCGCTCCCGGAATACATTGTTTTCAGAATATATCCCTCTCACAATGCAATGCTCTTGCAATATATTGCTCAAGAATATCTTGCTTTCAAAATGCATTGCTCCCCGAATGTATTACTTTCCGAATTCAAAGATCTCAGAATACGTTTATCTAAAAATACATTGCTTTGTAAATACATTCCTCTCAGAATAAATTGTTCCCAAAATGCATTCCTTTCTGAATACATTGGTCTCGAAATTACATGCTTTCAAAGTACATTGCTCCCAAAATTTATTGCTTTCATAATACATTATTCTCGCTATGTTTCCTCTCAACATACATTGTTTTCACATTCATGTTGTTAGAATAATTGCTCTAAAAAATACATTGTTCACAGAATGCGTTGCTCTCAGAATACATTGACTTTAAATTATATAACTCTCTAAATCTAATCATCTCAGAACACATTGCTCTAAGAATACATTGATCTCAGAATCGAATGCTTTAAGAATAGATTGCTTTCAGAATGCAATGCTCTTAGAATACATTGCTTTAAGATTACATTGCTTTGAAAATATATTGCTTTCAGAATACATTGATTTAAGAATCAAATGCTCTCAGAATACATTACTTACAGAATATAATCTCCTAGGAATACATTGCTTTTTAAATACGTTGCTTCTAGAATGCATTGCTCTCAGAATACGTTGATCTAAATCGAATGCTCTCAGAACACATTATTTACAGAATTTAATGCTTACAGAATATAATGCTCTAAGAATTCATTGCTTTGTAATTCAAGCCACTCAGAATAAATTGCTCTCAGAACACATTGCTTTCAAAATATAATATTCTCAGTTAAGATTGTTTTGAGAATATATTACTCTCAGAGCACATTACTCTTACAATATATTGTTCTTAGAAAATACATTGTCTCACAATCCAATGCATCGATCTTAGAATATATTACACTACTCTTAGTTTATTAAGACAAGCTATTAATGAATGCATATTGTTTTAATAGTTCTCGTTTTATCATCCTTTGTTGCCTACGCGTGTATACAGTCACCCATGTATTCAGGAGGTCCATTTTTAATCCGGAACTGCATTTAGTTTTTTTCTTGAAAGAATGAGAATATTTAATATTGACATTCTCCACTAGAATCCAAATGATTTTTACGGTCTAAGTATCGAATGTATTGCTCAACTTCTGGAAGAAGGATACCTCGTGTTTAGTATTCATTGACGCTTACCTACCAGATATATACGGCACGATCAAGTTGACACACTGGTTCCCGCCAGATCACCGAAGTTAAGCAACGATGACCATGGCCAGTACCAATTTGGAAATTAGGCGCTGTATTTTTCCAGGTTGGTGTCTGGAGGCGCCTTAGTTAACTAGAAGACATGCACCCCCTAGTCTTACTTAAGACATGTATCTAGAAGAAGGTAACTTTGATGACGTCGCGAGCATGATATTGTGTGGACATATAGGAGGATCAATCTCTAGTAGATCAACGATTCTATGGTATTAAGAGTTACGTTATCCGACTACAGATATGCGGATGATCTCAGGACAACGGATAGGTGTAAACAGGCGAGTCAGATGCCACTGCGCTGGAGAAGGTAATGATAACCCACCCCATTTATTCTGCCAAGTTCAAAATCATGTGATGTCTTCAGAGGAATCGAACCAACAATGGACGGGAGCCAATGGAGAAAATGTCATCGACGGCATGAGCATTCAAGAAGAAACCAGATACAAACTGGCATATGACGCAATACATCAGAGAAATAGTTTATATATAGATGGGATAGGGATATAATGTAATCTTCACAATTGGTTGAAAAACATTTCTATTGTTCAATTGCTGACGCTAAAACAATTATTTCCATAACGTGAAGAGGTTCATATTATATTTGGTTTTATAAAAATACTAATATCTAACAATGATTCACATCGAATCACTATACGAACTAATACAATTTTTTTTAGTTATATGCACATATCCATAAAATCTATGCACCTGAAAACCTCACAAAATTGATCTCCCTTAACAAAAATATGAATGTTTATGATAAATGTCCGTAATAAATATCTTAAAGTAACCTGGGAATAAATCAGTGTTTAAAAAATATGTCAGAAAATAAACGGAACTGATATCACTTAACATTTTCTTTTCGTTCCCCCAAAATAACCCTTATTGTTTACCATTAAAACCAGATTTTCTTAACTTTTTTCTTTACTCTTGCGGAATCGTTAAAAAAATCATAACCCTATTATCTTCTCGCTGCATGAGGGTAGTCTTAGACACAGGATTGGTTTTTATGTCGAAAAGCAAACTCCTCCCTCTAAAAGCAACTTAGGTTAAGGATAAAAATGTAAAAATGCCTCAGTCTAGAAGTACTTCTCCCCAATGGACCGAGAACAGCAAAGATAAAGTGCAGCGTTAGGACAGATACAATACTTTACTGCTAGACTAAAGGATAACGTATATTCCCTATTCTGACTTATGTGTCGCAATTTCAAACTTTCATCCGTTCTATTCTCCATCCGTTTTTAGGAGCCTTGCGTCGAATTTAGGAACCATTATCTTATTTTGAAAGCAGCCTTTTATTAGAATACTATGGTATGCATTTGGCATTTCATGTTTAAACGCTTGTGTCATTATTTCAATTAGTTTATTAAACCGCCTTGCTGCTTTTACTGAAAATTGAACTTAACACCTCAGACCACCGATACATTTTTATAAAGGTCTTAATCATTTCGGTCATGTATTACTAGGTTGATATTATGTTTCTGAATTTTTGAATGACTGAGAGAACGAGAAGATACTACTCTCCAGATTAAATAAAGAGTTCCGTTCTGAAATTTCGAGCAAATTACCGAATTCAACACAAAGATTCTCGAGTTGGACAAGGTACATTAAACAAGGTCAGGGGTTACATAGTCGAAACATTGTAAAAATTAGATTTAAACCAGAATGGTAGTCGGTAGAATCCAAATAAGACGAATTACTGGATTGAGTTTCGAATTTTATTCCTGGGTTCCACGCAAGAACCGAAAATAGTTTTGGGTGCAAAATAGCCGAAATACATGGCCTAGTTTAAAGTGTGCTGTTTATACTAGCCGGGGATACGTCCTTGATAATCGGTCGCCTTGCTTATGTAGATACGGTTCTGTTCAGTCCTAGGATGTCAACCCTTCCAGTCTTTACCTTAGAGACGGGGGGATTGTTTACTGATAATCGCATGAGGCGCCCCTACCACTAAATGCAGACGGATACACACTGACATTGTTTGTAAGAGTGTCCAATAGAAAAATCCGTGCATTATCAACCACTCGTCAATATCTGTCCTTTTGCCACAAGGTTACATCCCTGCGCCTGTGTTACAAGTACGTTAATGGAAAGTGCTCTGATGAGCTTACAGCGCCCGTTTCCCTCAACGTACATACCCAGCAAGCAGCAAAATCCCACCTCCTTATTATTGAGGTGTCTGGATGTCGAACAGTCTTTTACTCTAGTAGTTACTTCCTTCAGACTGCGAGACTTTGGAATTCCCTTACTGTTTCCTACTTCCCTGACTGTATCGACATGCAGAATGTTAAATGAAATGTAAACAGACATCTTGCTACTCAGTTTCCTGCATTCTCCTGATAGGCATGATCTCAAATAGTAGGCCCTTACGACAAAGTGGTAACACGTCTTAGTTGGGATGAAAAAGAGTTTTAAAAAAAGACGAGTGCAGTTCCGCTCGTGTGCTAGCTTTTCAAACTTCCAACTGACCTTGTGCCTTACGTCCTCGCTAGGAGGTAAATAAAAGGTAGGAATTTCGATTCTTCGAGCTAACAAAGAAAGAGTCAAGAGTTAGACGTGCAAAAGAATGTTTTATTGCTTCTAATTGACTTTCAAATAAAAGAAAGAAAAAAGTTTCACGTGTTCGAGTGGGCCATATCAAAATTAGCTGGTCAGTTACAAGGGCCACACCATCCATTTTTTTTTAATTTACTTTTATTTAATTTTCCTTTCTTTTTTTTTGTACTTTTATATTCTATTTTTATTCAATCAATTCTCTCTTTTATTTGTCCCACGTTATATGTAATTTCGTAACGGCGAATGTCCGAATTGCAACTTACTGGGTTCTCGCATTCATAGATCCGGCGACCCGGTCGTCTACGGGAAACGTACGGCGTGTGCGTTAATGGTATTCCTAAGACCAATTTCCGATGCCAGCAATTTCGACGTGTTAGGGGCCCTATTGTAGACGCACTTGGCGGAACTACCGACCAACGCCTATCTCCCCTATTCTACCTCTCATTTCGCCGAGGCGCTGGTCATTTTTCCAAAAAGAGTTTACTAATCAAATGAAAACCCGGCGAAACATTTCGTTCCCAGCGTAATTAGAACATCCTCGAAAATCTCTGGATATACAACAATTACTCGTTGCCGCTATGGAAGCGTCACTATAGCACAGCTGCTGCTGCTGATGCTGCTGCTGCTGCTGCTGCGTCTACTGCTTCTATTGCGATTGCAAATGTAATACTTATAACGAATACCAAATACAGGCACATATATAGAATATGCTTTGTCAACTGGCACACACTTCTTCTTCTTTATAATTATTATTCTAATAATGCGTTCTGTTGACTTACTGATTCGTGGAAAAATCGTTACACACTAGTGTCGTCATCGTCTTCAGGCTCGGGTTCTTGCTTGTCTGCGGATAATCACTCGAATACCGCTGTTGATTTATAAAAGGGTTTATTTATGAAGAGAGACAATCACAGAAAAATCAGAACGATTGGTTACTGGTGTACACGCGTGGAGAGAGAGAGAGAGAGAGAGAGAGAGAGAGAGAGAGAGAGAGAGAGAGAGAGAGAGAGGGGGCGGAGAGAGTCGGAACGAGAGATAGACAGGCGTACTAAAAGACAGCTCGTCTCGGTACAGAGACGAGTAACTTCCTCGCTGCTCCTATTGTGGATATGCGCCCTAAACACCTTTTTCATGCTTGAAATCCCGCCAATCAAAAGACAGAAAATATTCGCCTGGAAACCACGTGATTTTTGTTTCTTGCCTGTGAACACAAAACCACTCGGATGCCGGTTTGAGTTTAACAAAGATTTTAAAACAGCGAAAAAGCATTACAGCCACTACTACAGGCTACTTGTATGCATGAGAAAGAAAGAGAAAGATAGAGAGATAAACAGCTTGTATATTGTTTATGCTTCTACTCAGATTGCAAAGGTAATATTTATAGTGAATACAAAGTAAAAGTGTAAATATAAAACACACACGTAGCTCGCTGTTTGTTTGCTTATAAACAGGTGGTTTGAGCACTATAAAAGTGGTGGACGGATGTTTGTTTAAATAGACATTCGGCGAGATTATTTGCGAGCATTGTTTCCGTGGTCGAGTTGTAGAACGGTTCTAGGCTTGGAAGAGGTGTTAGTCTAGCGGCACTGATGAGTTGTGATACAACGAAACAGGACTGTATTTCAATGACTGCAAATATATATATATATATATATATATATATATATATAGATAGATAGATAGATAGATAGATAGATAGATAGATAGACATTGTTAAAAACAACAGAAAGATTCTGTTAAGTAATACCTATTTTATTTTATCAATTTTTCGTATTATCTTTTGTGCATATATCGAAGGTATCTTTTTTGTATATATATATCGAATGTATGGATGTATGCTCCAAGCACTTTTTTTTTCTCGAATGTCCGCGGTATTAACTTTTCGTGACATCGTTTTCAAGTCACCAGGAATGTGTGTTAATCTCGGTAAGGAATTATAAGAAGATTCATTTAATTATTAGTAAATGGGGTGAGAGCGAAGTTTATTTTGACTGCTGATAGCGGCGGGGGCGTTGCTGTGGTAGGGCAAAGTGAGAAGAGCATGCCTGTTCTAAGGTTAATGGCAGGAACGGTTGGGTTTGGGGGAGTTATGCCAGGCATTTAAGCGTATTGGTACTATTCTGAAATGTGACTTGATTAGGTTTTTGCGTTTTGATATACATAGCTTGAAGGATTTTAAGTTTTTTGCATTCGTTTCCTGGTGTGGTATTTTGGTTTTGATAACTAGAATTTCTCTAACATTAGAGGAGGGCAGTGATGTTTGTGGGTAAATGTGTGAAAATGACACTAGATTCAACATTATAGCAGGTGTTTAACGTAATTATCAGTTGCATTTTTGTTACAGGAGTTACATTCTCCCAAGGTGCATTTGAACTGATAGATGACGTCGGTCCGTTCTAGTTGTTTAAGCAGAGGGGAGGGATTGTTTTAATAACTGCTTATATATATATATATATATATATATATAGATATATATATGTATATATATGTATATATATACATATATATGTATGTATATATATGCATATATATATGTATATATATATATGTATATATATATATATATATATATATATATATATATATATATATATATATATATATATATCAAACATGGAACACACGATGCAGATATGCTTCGGATTTTTTCGGATTCATGTGATGATGCCCAATTATTTTAATTTCTATTTTAAAAGACAAAAATTGTCTATTTTTCTGATTAGTCTGTGCAGAAAATATTCAAGATTGACATAATAATCATAATCGTTTCTGCACTACAGGTGCTGTTAAAAAGTAGAAATTTTAGTCATTTTGAAAGACATGAATAGTAAGATAAGTAACATCTTAGAATTTGGGATATAGCTGCTTTGTCATAACATGTTTAAATTACGTTTATTTACACAAGTATTATAAATTACAGATGTGAATACATGTTTCAATAGTATCTCTATTCAGAGGGATTGTTTAATCAGACCGAAAACAAATGAATTCACAAGAGAATTTTTTCCTTCTGATGAAATGGTCTGGCAAAACAGTGATATTATTGATCTATTATTATGTATGCACATGTGTAACCAATAATATTCGTATAAATAAAAAGTATATATATATATATATATATTAACTTTGCCTCGGTGTGTGTAGAAACCATATTTACTAAACTACTCTGTCCATTTTTGGTTTACAGATTTGAAAATTGATATATATAGAACTCGGACCTGTTGAAAAAATTCGATTTGAGTTTTAGTCAGTAAATGTTGCTGCTAATCGTAAAACTTGAAATTTTTTAACTTGCCAGACGTAAGTTCACTTAAGGTGCTCCTCTATGGATGCCAGATATACATTTAAACGATATACATTTAAACGATATACATTTAAACGTTATACATTTAAACGTTATACATTTAAACGTTATACATTTAAACGTTATACATTTAAACATTAAAGTTGGTTAATTTTTCGTTTATATATCCAGTTGTTGTTAGCTTTACTACTAACAGAATAACGCTAGGTAGTTTTTTTGTGTGTCGATTCTTGCTGATGGCACCCAAGTCATATGTTTGTTTGTTCAACCTTTGAAATCACTAATATATATTAAGTACTATTAAGTTGGTGCAACAATAATGTATTTACGTTCAACTATATATATATATATATATATATATATATATATATATATAAATTACATAGTTTTTGTATCAATCTAATATATAACAATCAGTAGAGAATTGGCTCTCAAATTAAAAATACGAAATATGCATGAATTAAAATATCATATTAAAGCATAACTTACGAACGAGCAACTCGATTTCGGGGATTTAACAACAACAACAATATATATACATAAAATAATTAAAAATTATGGACTTAGTATAAAAATCGACCCTAATAAAAAAAATTGTTAATTTCTTAGACATAACCTTAAATCTTGAAAATTCTACCTTTGAACCATACCATAAACCTAACCAATCACTCCTATATGTCCACAATCAATCAAACCACCCTAAATCAATAGTAAAATCAATAGTTCCCAATATCGCTCTGAGAATTTCTAGACTGTCTTCTACTAAATCAATATTTACCAAAAATGAAAAATACTATAATGAAGCCCTTAAAAACTCTGGATATAATTCACAAATTAAATTCATAAATGAAAATGATAGAAACATAAACTGCATTAAAAATAAACCTATTAAGAGCGTAATAACATATAATATGGCAATGTCTTCCCGTATACGAGTTAAGAAAAATAACCAAGAGACAAAAAAAGATAAAACCAAACTACAAATATTAGATAATAATACAAATAAACAGCAAACTAAAACCCGTAAACGTAAGAATAGACACAAGGAGATCCTATGGTTCAACCCCCGTATTCCAAAAACCTAGAAACAAACATAGCCAGAGAATTTTTTAAAATATTAGATAAGAACTTTAAAGCCCCCCATAGATATAATAAAATTTTCAATAAGAACACAATTAAAGTCTCTTACTCTACTATGCCTTACCTTCATCAGAAAATAATTAGCTCTAATAATAATAAAGTTGATAAACTACAAAATACAACTATACAAAATACATCGGACTGTAACTGTAGAAAAAAAAAAAAATGTCCCCTACAAGGCTCATGTAAAATTAAAAATGTTATCTATAGCTGCACAGTATCAAAAACTCCAAATCTACAAGAACCTATTAACAGCCATAATTCAACTACCAGATTAAATAATAACACCAACTTAAATCAATCTACCGATCAATTACTAATCAACCCACCACATAATAATCCAACAATAGACCTAACGGAAAATAATCACAATAATCAAGAGGTAATATATATTGGTTCCACATCTGGCCCAATAAAACATAGAATTTCAACGCACAAACATTCTTTTAAAAATAACTCTCTATCAAACCAAACTACTCTATCCAACTATATTTGGCAACTAAAAAATAGCAATATTTCTTTCAACTTAAAATGGCAAATAATTGAGACTTGCAAATCATATAAACCAGGAGATAAATTTTGTCCACTATGTACAAAAGAAACCCTAAAAATTTTAAAATATGAAGATATAAAAAATACAACCAAACTAGTAAATTCAAGACACGAGCTTCTGATATGTAATCATAAACGTTGGTTTAAATTTAATAAATATAAACCACCTTAAATCATAAAAAATTACTCATTAGTAAAAATAGATTACAATTTTTTTTTTTAAATAAATTAAGTTAGACCAATTACCTCCCCTAGACCCATAAATCAAATAATAAATAAAGTCCATGACAATTATCTCCCCTTAAAAACTTGCAAAATAAATACTCTCTCTATATATATTAACAGTAGCGTCCTTAAATCAAAATACGCTAACGGAAACAATTTACTGCACGAGCGTCACCCTTTTAAAATTCATCATTCAATAAAATAAAAAGCTATAGCAAACATCTAAATGACTACTTTAAACACAGTTCCTGATTTCAAAAAAAGAAAAACTAAAAGGTAACTATCTCTATATATTTTTAAATCAAATTTATTATGTAAATTCAAAAATATATTTTTTTTCTACTCATTTCTATCTATAACCTATATTAATTTTCTTATAAATCTTAAATCCAAACCTTTTATTTCAATTTTTTCAGATTCATCTGCCTTACTTTTAATGCTAGGTTTATTTATGGTGTCTTTTAAATTCAATAAAAATCCTCCTAAATTTGCTGATGAGGAGACCGTGCTTACCAAAAAAACTATATATAATTATTCTACATAACTTCATGTATACCACAAATAAAAAGCACAGATTTCCGAAACGATCGTACAGATAATTGACTTTGTTGTTGTTCCTTCTTATGAAACTGATTTTTAATTTAATTAAAATTTGATTTTTAAATCTAAAAATTTTTTTTTAATTTTTAAATTGAAAATCACTTTACTTAATATTGAATTAGCTCTAGGACATTTAACTATCGAGCTTATTATATATCTAAATTACAACGAGCATTTCCTGTATTTTAATTAAACTAGTAATTTCACTGTTACATTAAAATACACTTAGCTCTTTAGACTATTATTCTAATCTCCTTTAAATTATATATATATGTATATATGTGTGTGTGTGTGTGTGTGTTATATATATATATATATATATATATATATATATATATATATATATATATATATATATATATATATATATATATATGGTAGCTTCCTTCAGTCTATGGATACTCACTTTTAGGATGTCCGCTCGTGGAATTTTTGCGCAATCTCCCACGTCATCTATCCTGGGTGAGCTTTATTAAATACTAATGGCAAGTGGGAGTTCAGGACGACTGGAAACAATGCCGATATAATATGTTGTATGTAATTCGAACAGATTACATAATTTCGTTCCGTCAGCCATAACTGGGTATAATTAGAGTGACACTCAAAGTACAATTGCAAATGATATTAGAAGTTCAACACAATGATTCCCGAGCTGGACAGAAAAATCCATTAGTTCGGCAAGATACACATTAAGATTAATTGCACCGACCGAATCGTGGCGAAGATAATAATCAAGATGAAGACAGTAGTCGTAAGCATTCAAATAATCAGAATAATCAACTCCATCTTAAAAATTCAAAATTATAATGTTATATTTTTAATCATCGGTGAATGTATAAACACGTACACACCGGTGCTATCGTCGTCGTGGTTCTTATTTTTTGTGACTGCAAAACCAACCGGATGCTGAGATTTATTTTTAAGAATGGAATCAGTTACGATTAAAATTTTCTCATTCAGAAGGACAGTGACCGAGAGAAGAGAAGATGAGAACTTCATCGCAACGTGCAAAAATAAATTAAATTAGCTGATTCTGCCGAGAAAGAAGAAGAACGCAGAGGGTTAAAGATGAAGAAAATAAAATCCAATTCAGTGATGAAAATGACTGAAAAAATAAAGGAAAAGTGAAAGAAGGCAATAATATATCGGCGACTCATTAAAATATAGCTTGAATAAAAGCTGACTAGAATAACGTAAGAAAGGGTGACATCGTAGACGTGGTTCTTTCCTTGTGAACGTGTTTATGATTATTTGCATAAAAATGTTACATAGTAGTGGCCTTACGGATTAGACCAAATGAATTACTGGGAGAGGCTGAAAAAGCCGCAACTGTATTCCAGCCGCAATAAGAAATATAGCGATAGTGTCCCCCGACAATTTCAAAAACAACTGGATGTCTAGCTTGAAAAGATACCTGACCAGCCACCAACACCAGGCTACCCTAGTTCCAACCTCAATCGTCTAGTGGACTGGACTTCTGTATGAAGTGGACAGCCTGGGTGCAGTGGAGCTTATTCGTCTAGTTAAACAGAGAATGCAGTCAGAACCACGCATGGAATGACGACGAGAAGAAGCCCTTGTAGAAAAGAGACCACGCATGTATTAAAATACTTTATTTGGTTTGTTGATTGCTCGTTGGGGAAAAACATAGCACACAATGCATGAGAAAAATAACAACTCAAAAAATGTATCTTGAAAGCAACACATTAAGAATACGTAACAAAATATTGTGGCTGAAAATTTTTAAGTGGTCTACCATTATATACGCAAAACCTACTAAAAGAAGGAGAAAGAACAATCGATTGGATGGACGAATATATATAAATAAAACAGTAGATGTATGTATGCGTGTGTCTGTGTGAAAATATGTAACTGATAAACTCTTAAACTACTGGCCACATAATACTAGCATGAATAGGAAATAGTAATCATAAACCAAGTAAAATCTTTGTTTGGATGGATGAACAACGCGTACAGAAATGTGCCGGCAAGTTGAAATGCAAAATATCTAATTCAAATTGGCGACATATTTCTACTGCTTTTGCGCATACGTAAATTCGTCCATAGTTTAAAGTGATTTAACTTTAAATCTTTCTTATCTATCTGTCGACAGCTCAAACGGTAGGCAAGGTGACTGGAAGGCTAAATATCTTGGTTTCGGTTCTAGTTAATGGCACCAAGACATTTTTAAATACGATATATTAGGTAGAATATAATAATAAATTGAGTGTTGATCTTGTGATAATAAAAACGAAATCTGTACGAATAAAAGAAATATATTTAAGCGTATATTATGTCCGCACAAGGCTGGGCATCCCTCCAGCTAGTATTTAATAAAAAGCGTGCAAGGAGGAAAAGTATTTAAAATACAAAAAGATGGCAAAAATCAAATTAAATTCAGAATGAAACAATGAATGCGAGAAAAAGAAAAAAAAATGTCTTGCAAAAGAATGGTCCTCTGACTGGAGCGTGTGAAGAATAAAGGAAAGGTCAGAGAAGGTAAGAAATAAGGATATTGGTGCAGTTGAAAAAAAATCAATAAAGAAGAGGGGCGCGGATACAGGGATATACCAAAACAAAACGAAGCCGGCCATGAAAGTGGGCAGCTGAACAGGCTATGATTAACAACGAAGCGAACAGAAATATAAAACGAAGATATAATACAAAGAGAGGGTGAAAGTGAGAAAGAGAACCAAAGAAATAGAGACAAAGAGGGAGAAATAGATTGATGGAAATGCAGTGTGGGGCGATAGAGTTGTCGCCATATAGAAACCAGCACTACCGAGAGCAGGAGTTATACAGCGGCGCATCTCCGATTTGGCTCGTTGAACATTATGTAACTTTCAGACATGATAGAAGGCTCCTATCGCTCATGATATTTGTACACAGCTGGTCAGCTAGCAGATAGTCTGAAATAATAATAAAAATAGAAAACCGGCTTTCATCAAATGAAAATGGAATCAGGTCGTCTCTTCTACGGCGACAATTTCATCGTTCCGACCAATAGTAGGAGCGAGGAAAGGAGAGACAATAACAGGGATATAATAGAGAGAATGAAAATGAACACAGAGAGGGGGGAAATTAAATAGAGAGGGAGATGCAGAAAGAAAGAATCAGAGACATAGAAAAATAGAGCGTTAGTGACAGGGATAAAGAGAAAGAAGCAAAAAAAAAGAGACGGAGAAAAAGTGACACGAATAGAGAAAGAAAGAGAGAAAAAAGAAGGAATCGTGGCAAAAGAATGTAAACGTAGATAAAGAAAGAGAAAATACTGTACAAAAATAATGGAAGAGAGAAAAAAAGAGACTAAGAACAAAAGAAAGATGCAAGAATGTAAAAGAAAAAGAGAGCGTTAACATGGTGAGAGAGGGGGGACAGAGAGGGGTATTGAGAGAGAGAAAGTTAGAAAAAGAGCAAGAAAGAGAAACATACAGAAAGAGAGATGGGAGTAAGATAGAAGAAAAAGAGAGAAAGAGACAGAGAAAAAGAGAGACTGAGAGAAGCGGAAGGAAGATTGTGAGAGACAAAAAAAAAAGAATTAGACTGCAACAAAACGAAATAAACAGAGAAAGAAAGCGACACAAAACGAAAGAGAGGGAGAGATAGACACGGAAAGAGGTGGAAAGGGAGAGACAGAGAGTGATGCAGGGAAAGATAATGTTAGAGAGGAAGGGTAGAATATACAGATAGACAGAGAGTGACAGAGTCAGCGAGTAAGGCAGATAGCGTAAAAGAGAGAACCATGGAGAAAGATATATATATATATATATATATATATATATATATATATATATATATATATATATATATATATAAAAAGAGAGAGAGAGAGAGGGGGGGAGATGGAAAGAGATAGTTCAATTGAAAAAATGTTCAATAAAGAAAATGAACGTGGATAAAAGAATGTCTGAAACGGAAACGAAGCGGCCCATTGAAGCGGGCACAGAAAATCCGTAATTAATAAAGAAACGAACAGAAGCATTAAACGAACATATGATGCAATGAGAGAGAGAGAGCGAAGGAAAGACGATGATAAAGAAAATTAAAAGAGTGTAAAAAAAAGAGAGCTAATACAGAATAAGAGAGAAGGAGAGGACAGAGAGGGATGTTGAGAGATAAAGTTTAGTAAGATAGAGGAAAAAGTGAGATAGAAGAGGTAGAAAGATAGTTAGTGTTTTAGAGAAGAAAAAATATATAGAAGCAAAGAGAGATGAACAGAGAAATAGAAAGAGATAAGAAAGAAAAAAGAGAGAGACGGAAAGAGTGAAAGGCAGAGAGAGGTGCAAGGAGAGAGAAGGACGAGACAAAGTCAGCGAGTAAGACAGACAAATGGGGGGAAGCAGAGCCTTGGAGAAACAGGAAGAACAAGAGAATGATATATAGAGGGGGTGGAACAGAAAGAGAACCGATACGAAGGTAGGGGATAGAGGAAGAACAAAAAACAGATATAGAGGAGGAAATGAAAAAGGGATAGTGAGAGAGAGCGGACAAAAGAAAAAGAACGAAACATGGAGAAGATGGAAAGGGGCAGACACAGTGAGAGAGGTAGGGATAATACAAAGAGAGAGCGAAGGAAAGACGTTGATAGAGAAAGATACAAGAATGTAAAAAAGAGAGAGGAAAAGATAGAGAGAGTAAGAGAACGTGGTAGAATAATGGCACAGTGCTAAATGTCTAAAAAAATAATTTTGATGTTCTCCTCCATTCAGGCTTGGTGCGATGGTATCATTTCAAATTGTAAGTAGCCAATCGAGAATCGATGACTTGCTAGGAGCATGACCTTAATCCATATTTACTTGCCTCCACACGAGGGCAAAGTTAGACACGATGTCGTTTTGTAATCTTTAGAAAATGTAGCTTCCCGAAAAATGATTAACTCTGGATCGAAACAAAAGTTAAAATTGCTCCGTAGTATTTCTCTTTCATTGACTGAGGACCAAAATAAAAAAAAATAATGAACAGATGCTACACTTTGAATTTATTTTATTTCTAAAGAATACACAAATAAATAAGGTACTTTGTCATTCAAAAGTGTGGGGAGGAGAACTATGGTCAATAACTATATGACTGTACTTTATACGTGTCTATCATTTCCCTAGCTAGAATCTTCAATCACCGTAATACTACATAAACTTCGGGGTTCATTCTATTTAAGATTCCCAAATTTTGAAAAAAATAAGAACATACATAAATAAATCGTTACACTTTGATCATAATCAAAAGGTCAATTAACAATCTATATATTAATACGATAGCGTGTGCGTTATTTTCTGTGTCACGCTTACATCCGGGTCGTTAAATTGTTATGCACTTCCATTTCTTGTAATAGATAATTTTACTAAGAATTCTTCATAATTTTTAGTTTCGGTTTCGATTATAGCTGATGGCACTCAAGTCATTTAATTTTTTTATAAATAATTTTACTAAGAATTCTTCATAATTTTCGTTTCGGTTTTGATTATAGCTAGTGGCACTTCAGTAATCTATTTTTATAAATAATTTTATCTATTAGGTTGGGGCAACGATAATGTCGTTTTTTTATATATAGTTTAACTGAAAAACAAAACGATATTATTTTTGCACCGATCTAATAGATATTAATATGATGGTATGTGTGTTATTTATTTTCTGCATCACGCTTACACCTGAGTCGTTTAATTTTTATGGACTTCCATCTCTTGTAATAAATAATTTTACCAAGACTAAATAATTTTACCAAAAATTATTCATAAATTTTGGCTTCGGTTTCGATTAATGCTGGAGGAACTCAAGTTATGCATATATATATATATATATATATATATATATATATATATATATATATATATCATAAGTTTTGGTTTTAGTTTCAATTCAAGCTGATGCACCCAAGTCATATGGATATATTTTTCTTAATTTTTAAAATCGCAACTTTATAATATATAAAAATCAGTAGAACATAAACTCTGTAGTAATACATACGAAATCTGCAAGAATTAAAACATCATATTTAAGAGTACTTTACGACTGGACTACGCCGGGTGTCCCTGCTAGCTTAGATAAATACTTTTGCAGTTTTAACAAAGTAAATAATAGAATGAAAATATGCACTATTATATATACAAAATATTATTTAGCTATGAAATATAGAAGTATTTCACCGTTACATAAAAAATAGAGATGTTATTATTTATTTTTAACTTTACTCTTTTAATGACACTATGTCTCGATGGAGGAAAACGAAAAATAAAACAAGAACACAAGCTGATTCCATGCCCGAAATAAAATGGAAGTGAAGTATTATAATTTGTATTTTAATGCAAGAAAATGTAACGTTTTTTTTTTGTTTTTATTTTTATTTTTATAATCAACGTAAAAGTAAGTGTAGTGCGTTTCACATAAATTGCAGTTCAGTTTTTATAAAAACCTAAACCGATGTTCGTCCGTAATTGTCTCCTGTGAACGGTTACGGCCGGTGTAAATGGGTGACGGTGGGAGTATGAATTTATTAGAGAGAGAAGACTTTACTACGTCCATTGATCGTAACCGGTTTTGGCAGTGAACTCTCACCAGATAAAATATAGGAAGCTCCGATCAGTGAGGTAGTGGATAGGTAATATGCCAATAACACACCTCAGATATCGTGGTGCAGTTTGTGCATAGTACATCTGCGCAAAATGTCTAGATTTTCAATCCTATTATTGTAAAACTCGGAGGGGAAAAATGAGTTCATTTTATTTATATAGAGAAGAGAAGAAGAAGAAGAAGAAGAAGAGATAATATATTACATTATTTGTTATTGTTTCAAATTTATTATTATATTAATAATATATTATACTATGATATTTATGTATTATATTATATTATATTTATTTATTATATTACTATAGTAATAATAATATATTATATTACTTGTTATTGTTTCAAATTTATTATCATATTAATAATTTTATTATTTTATTTTCATTTATTGTTACAAAGTCGGCCCGATTATTGTCATTACAAATTTATTTCTCGTCAAATGTTTACTATTTTAAAAATTATTCTATTTTTAAGTACATCAAATTGAATGTGCAAACTTGCATATTTCTCTAGCTAACTCACTCGTAAGCTAATCGCAGGGACCCAATCTGTTACATGAGTGGCGTCTGGGCTTTGATAAGTAGTCATTTCCTAGTAAAAGCAAATAAACAATTTTTGTTTAGATCGCATTCTTTCTAAAAAAAAAAAAAATGATGCCATAGAGATGGAATCTTTTCCACGATATTAAAATGAAACAAAAGCGAACAGAAACAAATCATAAACAAAAAAAATATATTGTAAGACAGGCGCTGTCTTATTTTGTTTAATATTTTCAAATCAGTGCGACGTATCATGACGTCATTAAACTTCCGGTGAGAGGTACAACTTTACATATCACAAAGTGTACATAGAAGAATATGTGCAAAGCTAAAATTGTGGGCGGTGTGATTAAAAAGAGATTTCTCATATCTTACCATGATGTGCATGTGGAGGGGGGGGTCAGAGATATTTTTCAATGAGAAGATAAGAGAAATGCAATCTTCATTTGGTCTCGTTCCGTAAATTCCAAATTAACATTGCGTTTCGTCTGTTCGCCATAATTCAATCTCAAATGTATTTTAGAATCCAGCTACCTACTAAGTTCTACACATTCTTACAAATCCTGCTCATTGTAATGACTTCTCTCTCTCTCTCTCTCTCTCTCTCTCTCTCTCTCTCTCTCTCTCTCTCTCTAGTCCTTTCGTCTCTTTCGTTGCCTTTTATATGGAATTTACTTTTTATCTACTTTTTTTCTGACTTTTTTATTGCGTTGTTTGGAGGCGGGGGGTCCGTTTTATTTATTTTTCTTTGTTTCATTTTTTATCCGATTCAGTTATTTATTCTCCTTTAGCTTGTCAGCGTTTGTTTGCCTAAGATTGTTCCTTAAATAATTTCACTAAAAAAATACCCGTACCCTGGCGAGTAAAAATAATTTACTCAAACAGTTTTATATTATTGGTCCCACGACAAAAGAAGGATGGACCTGTAAGTTCACTCTTGTCCGTTCATCCGTTTGTCTGTCCGCAATTTTCTCAATAACTACGCCTTGGAATTTTTTGAAATTTTGCACAAACATTAAACATGATATGAGTAAAAAAGTAACAGAACGGATTTCCGGGAAAACTCCAGTTGCCCCTTTAGGGGTGTTAAAATTTACACTTTTTTGCGTATTAAAAAAAAATGATGCCTTTTATGGTGATTTTTATAAAACTTTCTGATAAGTTGAAACTGATTCCTATATAATTTTGTTTGTCTATACTTCACGATAACACTTGGATGTGCTCCAAGGGCTCTTTTAGGGCTAATAAAAACACTCTATTTTTGGGACTATTTTATCATATTTGTCCAAAATTTTCTGTGCATGTCTATTTAGCAGTTTTGCATTGTGCTGAACTCAAATTTAAATATGTTAAGGTTTTGGATACTTTTGGGGCTAAATGTGGGGGGTGATGGACTTGGTCATTTCTTTTTTTTTTTTTTCATGGTGCAAGAATTCAAATTTACATATGTTGAGATCTAAATCTGCATCGTTTGTTCATTTGACATCTCCTGGGAACTTTTGGGGCTAAATGGAGAAGGAGGGGAATGCTGAACTTAGTCATCTTTTATGCCTCATTCACTGTGTACTCATGGGGGATCATGCATACTTCACTTGCTTTATTATTGGAATTCCTCTTAGATGAGCAACTTTGTATATTTTATTTATTTATTTGCGAACTATTATCCTCATCTATTTTTTTTTACATGGGGGTCACCACTTATCAAGGCCCGAATGCCCGAAGGCCACTCAGGGGTAAGGGTTATTGCGTGTACAGTAATAAATGAGATAGTATTGTAGTAATCATAAGTATTGGGGGTTTTGATAGAGTGTCTTACTTAAGGGGGCGGTTTGTCAGGAGTTTGTTTATGTTGAACTTGAAGACGTCCAAGTTGTAGTCAGGTGGGAAACAGGCAAGCGGCAGCGAGTTCCACTGGCGTGCACTTCTGAGAAAGAAGCTTTGCTCATGGAATCTAAGTTTGAATTTAGGCACAGATAAAGAGTGGGGAAAATTATTGACAGTAGTTTTAGCCAACCGGGTGTTTCTCGTGAAAGATTGGCGAGGGGGAACGAGGGATTGGATCTCAGACGAGCACCTGCCATGGAAATAACGATAAAACAAAGACAGGCTCGCAACGTCTTTTCTGTGGAAGAGAGGTTGCAAGGAAGAGAAAAGGGCATCCCCCACTAAACCACGAAGTAGTTGTTTTTTAACGACGTTTCGACCAACTATTGCTGTGGCTTCGTCAACTTGTCAACCGCGACGGGATAGCAATGTAGTTGTTGTCGTCCCACCACGTTTTGCTCAACTAATTCAACGTATCTTTCCACTACGACATAGGGCCCGTGGCGCAGTTGCTAGAGACGTTGAATCTCTACAGTTCCAGGTGATCATTGTCTGAAGATAGCGATTTCCATCCTATCCAAAGCCGGCCAGAGGATTAGTTGGCCAAAGCGTGGTGAGACAACAACAACTATGGAAGGTAGTAGTTGGTGGGGATACAGTTGAAGATTCAGCATTCCTATCCTGTCGCGGTTGACAACGTGACGAAGGCCAGAGCAATAGTTGGTCGAAACCATTAAAAACAACAACTAGAAAAAGATGAGGATCATAAAATAAATGAAATATACTGAACAGTTTTGCATTACTTATACATCCTTACAAAGATTAAAATCAAAATGAAGATCTCGAATGCAAAACACGATAAACTCAATGCGTTGAAATAATAAAACGATGAAAATTATTGAAAACTTCAACTAAATAATTATTTTAATTTAGAATGAATATAAATTATACTGGTATCATATATAAAATATGATTTGGGGTTGTGGTCGTGTATTGAAATATATACAACCTTTTTTATAGCAATAGTTTCGTAATTTTAAAAAGTGGCGTTTATCACGTTTTGCGTCTGAATTCTTCATCGAATGATACTAAAGATTATGCCCAAAACCGTATTGTAATTTTGACTAAATAACATTATATGATCTTGATTTTAAAATCATGGCTAAAATAAAGCATAATCTAGAGATGTGATTAAGAGAAAAAAACTTCAGAGAATCTCGATTAATTGACTAGAATTGTTTGCATACAGTGTATCACAAAAGTCAGTACACTGCTTGCATTTCTGCAGATATTTAAGTATATCTCTTCATCGGACAACACTAACAAAATGACACTATTACACAATTAAAAGTAGCCTGTGCAACTTATATAACGGAGTTAAATTTTTTTCTACTCAAAATATCGCAAAATATAACAATTAAAAGCTAAAGTCCTGTCGACAAAAGGAAAGTTGTCAATATCAACACTATTTCAACTGTCAATATTTTGTGTAGCCATCATTATTATCATCCAGAATTGCCGTTACTCTCCTGGGCATTGACTTTACGAGAGCTTCACAGTTAGCCACTAAAATGCTTTTCCACTTCTCTATGACGGCGTCGCGGAGCTGGCGGATATTTGAGGCTTTCTGCACCTCCACTTCCGCTTGAAGATCCCCCAAAGATGTTCTCGTTGGTTCAAGTTTGGAGACATACTTAGCCAGTCCATCACCTTTACTCTCAGCGTTTTCAGTAAAGCAGTGGACGTCTAGGGGGTTTATTTGAGGTATTTGTCATGCTGGAACACTACTCTGCAACTCAGTTGCTGGTACACTGTCTTACTGTAAGGAGTTTCTGGAGAGAGATCATGCTTTGCTGAAGTATTTCACAGTGCAAGTTGGAGTTCATATTTTCCTTAATGAAATGTAACTATCAAACACCTACAGCACTCATACAGCCCACGCCATGACATTTGCACCACCATACTACACTATAGGCATGACACAGTTATCTTTGTACTCCTCACCTAGTCGCCGCCACACACAGCCAGCGAAACCAGACAAATTAATCTTCGTCTCATCAGACCATAGGACATGGTTCCAATAATCAATGTGCTTTGTTGACATGTCTTCAGCAAATTGTTTGCGGGCCTTCTTGTGTATCGTCTTACAAAGAGACATTCTGCTGGAGTGACAGACATGCACATTAATTTGATGTAGTGTGCGGAGTCTACTCTGAGCACTAACAGCCTGACACCCCACATATTCGATCTCTGCAGTAATGATGTAAGCTCTCCTACGCCGATCTTTCAAAGAAAGCATTTGGATGTGACGCTCAGCTCGTGCGCTCACCTTCTTTGGGCGAACTACCTGAGGTCTGCTCTAAGTGGACGCTGCTCTTTTAAAACGCTGGATGATCTTAGCCACTGTGCTGCAGCTCGGTTTTAGGGTCTTGGCAATCTTCTTGTAGTCTTGGTCATCTTCATGTAGCTCAAAAATAATCTTTTAAGATCCTCAAATAGTTCTTTGTCATGTGGTGCCACGTTGGAACTTTCAGAGACAAGTGTGAGAGAGCGTGAGAGCTGCACTAAAAACTTGAACACATGAGCCAAGTAACACTAATGAGTTACATGACATTTTGGAGGGACATTTACATGCGGTGTTCAGTTTGGACATTTAGGAGTGTAGTTTTTTAGGGGTTTATTTTATTCACTTTTGTTAGCAGGGATTTAGCTTGTTATGGCTATGTTTTGAGTTATTGTGAGTGGAAAATAAACTAACTCTGTTAGATGAGCTGCACACAGAATACTTTTCATTGTGTCAAAGTGTCACTTTGTAATTGTTTCCACAGCAGGGATATGCATAAATATCTACAGAAAAGTAAGGGTGCACTCACTTTTGTTATACACTGTATATATTTAAGGGCGTTTTTGTCTGGGGAATGGTCGTTACCAAACTCCTCTAGTCTTTGGTTTACAAATTTAAAATGTATAGTAGATTCTGACTTGTGGAACAAATTCGACTTTAGCCTGTATAAATAGCTGCTAAGAGGTGATTTTTTAACTGATTTTATATATATATATATATATATATATATATATATATATATATATATATATATATGCATGTATATTTGTTTGGATTGGCACTAGCTTAATACACACACACACACACACACACGCATATATATATATGCATATATGTGTTTGTGCGTGCGTGTGTCTTTGTGTTTACTATGTGCTGAATAATTTTTCTAAATTAATGAACAGATCATCAAATTGAAAAGCATTAAAAAGTATATGTTTTACGCTTTTTTAATTTAAGAAAATGGCCTGAATTCAAAATCCAAGAAACACACACACTCACGCATATATATATGTGTGTGTGTGTGTGTGTGTGTGTGTGTGTGTGTGTGTGTGTGTGTGTGTGTGTGTGTGTGTGTGTGTGTGTGTATTTGAAATATTGTTAATTTCAATGTATACCGTTTTCGTTTAACGGGTTGAGACTGTTATGATAAAAACTGAATCACCGTTAATGTCGAGTGAAGCTCAATGTATCGATTTTATAGGTTCAGCGCATATATAGTATAAAACTTAGTTGAAATTCAAAGACTTACATTTTTTATGTAACTTTTGTTTATTTCATCTTGGATTTCTTCATTACAACAGTTTCGTTAATGGGATTTTATGTGTTCATACACCCAACAGTCTTATCAGTAACAACATTAACTTTTTTTAGTAACATCGAATGGAAACAACATCTGATGAGTTGATGAGAATCAGGAAATTTTTATGCGCACATAAAATCATAAAATTGCCATCCCATTAACGAAACGACTGTCATGAAGAAATATAAGATGAAATAAACAAAAGTTTCAAAAAAGAAAAAAATGTAAGTCTTGGAATTTCAACAAAGTTTTGTATTATATATATATATATATATATATATATATATATATATATATATATATATATATATATATATATGGCATTTATTTGCTTCCCCGCGAAAGCAAATTAGGCACAAGGCCGTTTTTAATGTGGGGGGAAACCAGCTCCGCTAAAAGTGGGGTACAAAAGAGGCACTCTGATTGTGACAGAAATAATTATTGTATAGACAGTATTGACTGGTACAAATTATCTTAAGTGCAGCATTTGCAGAACAGACACTACACTTTGATCCCAGCCCGAAGGCCAAATTATCATCCACATACAGTACTGTTTTGCAGTATCACAAATCACAATTCGTCAGTGTGACTAAACATACACCTTTCCCCAGCCGTGGATCGAATTATAACCGTCGCATGTATATATATATATATATATATATATATATATATATATATATATATATATATATATATATAATGTGTTTGTGTGAGTTAGTGTGTGTGTGCATGTGTGTAAGTATATATTAGGATCCTGCTATTTTGTTCAACGTAATTATCCTGTTCAATGCGTTGCTTCCAGTTTTTACCATTGTCTTTTACTAAGTAATCTTTTCTCTTCCTATTCCAATTGATATTTCACCACTCATTCCAGGCTACCATTAATCTGCTAATCTCGCATTTTTTATCACCTTCCATTCTTACAGCCACTACTTTTTTTTTCTTTTTTTCTTTCTTTTTTGCCTTCTCGTCTTTTTGTCACTTGTTTGTGTATTAATCAAAAAAGTTATCATTCTTCAGCAGCTATTTATTTCCATCCCTCTTCATTTATCCACCTTATCTGATTACGTCTCTGTCATCTACACTTTTAGAATTTAAGCTGCCAAAAGTATACATATATATATATAGAGAGAGAGATATATAGATAGAGAGAGAGAGGGAGAGAGAAAGAGAGAAATAGAGAGAGGGGCTTGTCTCGGTGGTGTTTAACCAATGTAGTCGGTTATCTACAGCTTGATCTGTTGACCTGTCAGTCTGCTTTCATTCAGTTAAGAGAAGATGGCAGACTGTAATTCCAGAGAAAAATCGCTTGAGAGCTTAATGATGAAACAAACACTTTACTTACCATCTCACTTTTAATAATATCCTACCAAGAATTCTTCTCTACTAGTTTATTGGTTTAAAGCTGGAAGCGGCATTTTATCAATAATGTCGATTTCTTTCAAGTAATATCGAAACTAGAAGAAATTTAGAAATTATCGTATTATTCATTCCGTCTAAACTACGTATAGTAACTGTACTGGTCCACGTGTGTATTATATATATATATATATATATATATATATATATATATATATATATATATATATATATATATATATAGAGAGAGAGAGAGAGAGAGAGAGAGAGAGAGAGAGTAAATGAAAAAAGTTATATTCCAAAATTCATGATGTTGACCATCTAATAATTTACATATATATATATATATATATATATATATATATATATATATATATATACAATAATAGATAAGCACATCTGTTAATTGATAATCCCTACGTATATGGTAATTAAGTGATTGATTTTGCGCTACGAAACAAATACTGTCAAGAATTGTATAAGTCAACTGAATTAAAGGAATAAATTATAAGGTGGTCAACATCATCAATTTTGGTATATAACGTTTTTCATTTATTCTCTATATTGCTCTGTAATTACATTGAGCTTCTTAAATAAGGATTGATATATAATAACAATATATATTTCTACTTAAATACATATATATATATATATATATATATATATATATATATAAATTAAGCTACACAGAATATCATGCCTTTAATCCTCGAGAAAATTCGTCAGGATGAGGATATAATATATATAAAGAGAGTTTCTATTATTTGACACATGCGCATGACCAACGCTTACACTGTATCAGAAACATTAAACCTTAAAGCTTGCTTCAAAATCATCTAAAGTTATCCCAAGATTTACCACCTACTGCATGACGCATAAAAAAGTCTTAGATTACACTAAAAAATGCTTTGCTGCCACGCTTAAATTAGTTTTTTAATAGTTATATTTATTTTTAAAATGCACTTGCTTTGCGGTCTTTTAAACCGTTAATTTTTGAATTTGTATTTCCATATACGTAGGGCTTATCAATTAACAGATGTGCTTATCTATTATTGTATATATATATATATATATATATA